>NC_092651.1:10944868-11255816 GCF_032118995.1 Asterias amurensis
ATTGGTCGCTTCACTGGTGGTGGCGACAGTGATGAGACCGATATTAAAAGCGGAGCCATTTTAACAGCTCAACAAGGTGGGCTACGATGGCGCCATAAGATACGGAAAATTATTCGAATATTTGATTTGGTTGGGGCATTTGGGCCCCTTCGAAGTTGATCAATTATAACAAAAATAATAACAAAGTCTTATATAGCGCACATATCTACCAAACAAGGTACTCAAGGCGCTGAGTATAAACAAAGTTTCAAAAAAGTTTATGATTGTATAAAAAATGTAAAAATGTAAGTAAGTTGTGGGGGTGGGGGCCGGAATGGAGAAAATTTAATAACTCTACTACTCTACCATAATAAGGAAACCAGTCCTGCACGCCTAGTGCCCTCCTCAAGCTCACTGGTCTCTCGTCGTCGGTCATTCTGTGGATGTGTCCTATCCATCTCAGCTGGCACAGCATCCAAACTATCTCAATGTCATCGACCTTTGCCACCATCAAAATGTCATCATTTCGAACAAAATAATTCCATCTGATCCGGAAACTTTGGCAAAGGTGACTGAGTTAGACCATCCATGGTTGGACTGTTCTTACGGTGCGAACTTGGTGCTGGTACAGTGTCCATGTTTTGCAACTGTACATAAAGATGGGGACGATACATTGTTGGTACACCTTCACTTTCGTCTCATTCGTGAGGTCATGGCTGTCAAAACCAACTCTCAGGTGCCCAAAGGCACAGGACGCAGCCTGGATCCTGCTCAATTGAGTGTGTAATTCATCTGGCAGTCGGTAGATTGATGGCTCCCTAGGTATTGGAAGTGGTCAACGTTTTTGAGTGGCTGACCATCAATCTCAAAGATGACGTCTGGACCAGTACACATAGTCACAGTCTTGTCTTTGTTGATGCGTAGAGCCATCTGAGATGCTTCGGCATTGTAGAGCATAACGTAAGCAGATGTTGTAAATCATCCGGGTTGTCACAAAAGATTGCAATGTCGTCAGTTATAAATAATAATGCTTTTATAATGCGTCATCTCTCTAGTTTACAAGACCCTGTTCAAATGAACTAAGAATTTCTTAAAAACAAAGTATCAGATAATTATGAAAAACTGGAGCAGCGTCTATTTCTGAACAACTTTTCCATTAGCCAGCTAAAAACTGGTGACACAAGCAGGGTACAATGTAGTTGTTGTGCCATTTGGAATCGATGTATTTTTGATCACCCAATTTTATTCGCATTTACCACATGATGGCGCAAAATCTATGGTGATTAAAATTAATTAAAGCTGCAGACACTATTCCTTGGCATGAGTTCAAAAAGTTTGTTACTTCATATCTCAGTGTGTCGGTGTCTTTAAAAGCAAGATACTACGTTTAGACAATTTCAAACTCGCGCATTATGAATGTAAGTGCTACATGCATTTCAGGAAATAACAGAATTTGTTTGCAGTACTTCGCTGATCAATTCAGTGTGTTTTAGTTTGATCAACATTCATGAATTTGAGCTTGAGCTTCTCAAACTCATACCTTGGGTACACTCCAGGGGTAGTCATGCTTGAGCACTCGAGAAAGTTCAGAAGTAGTAGGACCAGGCGGTGTCCTTTAAGCATGGTTACTTCCTGCGAATGCGAATGCGAAGCGAATTTGACGTGAATTTGACGTCACAACTTCCTTTCGCACCAATATTCGCAAGTGTGTTGAGCAGAGTTCAACTGCTGCGAATTATTCGTTGCAAATTTGTGGCGTGAACATTCGTATCGCATTCGCATTCGCAGGAAGTATGAACCGGGCATAGTTTTGGGCCAGTAAACTCACAATAGGAGACTTTTTGGGATGAGAAGGTGACAGCAGACTTACCAGGTAAAGCCTGTGTTCTCAGCATTATGCGCATGTTCAGAACTACGAAAACAATGGAAATTTACCTGGTAAGTCTGCTGCCAGCGTTCGAAAGTCTCAAATTTGACAGGTTCGGCAGTCTTGTGTGTTTCCATTGAATTATAATAAGTATACCTCACTTAAAAATGTTTTTTAAATTATTATTTATTATTATTATTATTATTATTAATAAGTATTATTTTTACAAGCTTTCACCATGTGTACGTTAGTACCTGTAAATAGGTCAGCCCTTGTTCTGGATAAAACTTGTTTTTTGTTCTCGAAAGGACCAAGTATTATGCCTGATACAAGTTGTCAAGTGCCAATTTCACTCACTGCTGTACTGCTTTCAGGCGTACAGCATGACAGTGTCCCTACTTACTCCTCTTTTAAAATTAAATGCGGTGCACACGATAATCACAAACCATGGAGGCAATAAATAAAACTCCAATATATTGCATCAAATTATAACCGGTGGAGTCCATTGTTAAAATGCCATTGTCTGCATACAGTTACTAATGACATCGTCCAAGCGTGGCTAATGCTTTACGTGAAGAGCAGGTGCAGATTGGCATTGCTACCCACCTCTCCTCCAGTGGTAACCATGGTGATTGACGCAGTGTAATAATGACCTTGTGATTGTCATTTTTGAGTCTTGGTCACGGAGAGACTTATCAACCTCAGGATACAATCAATAATGCATGGAGCATCTCATCATTCACAACCGAGATGGATTGCAAAGTCATTTTCCGGCTGGGGATTGCTACACGGCAATATCGGCATACATGCAATTGGGGTTATTAGATCGGTAGCTTCATGGTAATACATAGTACATTGGATGGAAACTGTGTGTGCAAATTGTACCTGATGAGCATCTCTCAGAGTCAACCGTCAAATTTGGACGACATCAAACTCAAATACCAGTTGCTTCAAGTTTTCTATTTAACTGAGTGGAACCAATAATTGCTTGCACATGTTTACTAAAGTGTCCGGTATGTTCCAAAGAAGTTATTATTTTTCTGAAATCTTTATTATCTACCATGTCTACAGACAAAATAACTTACTTGACTGAAAGCACATCAAGTATCCACTGAAATTGTTTCGCTGCCAGACGTTGTTTGATTTTAAAGAAAGATGGGGTTTTGTTTCACTTGATAGCGATCGTCGACCAGCCATTGTTTGAATATCAGTTTTTTTTACAGACCGACTTTTTACACAACAAGATCTCTCTGACAGTTTAAATTTGTCACAGTTTGCCCTATTCTCAACAGTTACGGTATGACAGATGACAGGTCATTGGAACTATATTTCATTGGCCTATTAAATGTTATATTACTGTTTCTGTACCTTTTAGTTCGGCGCTTGAATGCAGAGCTGCAGCACTACCAGGAGAGGTTCATTGCCTTAAACGAAAGTGAAAAGGTTTGTGGAAAAAATACTGCTGTGATAAATTTGGGGAAAACCCTACCAACCAACTTGAACTCAATTGTTGATATTACAATGTACATGTGTTAGACCAATTCAAGCGTGCAAGTGCTGCACACTGCCTGTGGCTGAGCCGCCATTGCTGGGTCAGAGTAGCGCAATGTTTTGTACACAAGAACATGGCAAAGTTGTTGTCTTTTTAACTTTTTATGAAAACTAAGTGTCTTCCTCATTACTCAATGATGTACACACTCTCCCTGACAGGACAGTACATGTATGACAAAATCATTTGGAATGTACCTTTGAGAAACTAAACAGAAAGTGAATACTGAATTTCTGTTGAAAAACCTTGCCAATGCAGCCCATTTTAGAGACCCTATCATGCAGTTTCCGCGCCTATCTCACTCACATTATTACTTTACATGTACTGTACAAAAAGCTTAAGTTCAGTGAAAGGCCTGAGCAATAATAAAAACTCAGAATTGTCTGTTTAGTTTATTTACCTGTTTTCATTCCAGGCAACTTTACAAAAACCAGGAGATCCTCCAGCTCCATGGCTGACCAGCAAAAAGTAAGCAAATCAAGCTCCTGATTTAAAGTCACCTGGAAGTGGTATTTTTTTCAAAATAAAGCTTTTGTCACTAATATATGTGTTTTGATGAGTGGAATGTGAATAAACAGTTAACTAAGGTTTTAAAAAATCAGTTCTTATGTTATTTACAAATTTAAGAGTAGACCCCGACCCCAGAGGGCGCTGTTCGTGACGTCAATCGAGGCAGACTTTGCCTGTAATGCGTAGAGTAAACACAATTGCAAAATACATGTACGGACCAAGTCGTTTTTTTTTTTCCGGCAATGCTGACCAGGTGTATTGCTGCTGAATGCAGAAAAACACTTTTTGAAATGTACCAACTCACGACTTGGACGTACATGTACTTTGCACGTGTGTTTACTATAGGCATTGCAGGCAAAGTCTGCCTCGATTGACGTCACAAAAGGGGTAGGCGGAGTCAGCCCCCCAAACAACTTTATATATTTGTTTAATATAAATCGTGACAAACAATTACTAAACAAATTGTTTTATTGTTCGTAAGCATATACTCTTATGTTTGAAAGAAAAAAAATTCTATTTCCAGATGACTTTAAAATTATTCCCCCAAGTTTCTGTTCAACTTTTTGTCCCCTCTAATAGCCTTGCTCAAGGCAGTCGAATTATTCACTCCGAAAAAAGACCGCCGCTGTATAAAAACCCACCCGTATTCACTGTGTGTAAAACCCACCCGTATTCACTGTGCGTAACATCGCAAGACACGATGCCCCCGTACACTATCCGCATGCGGAGGCCGTACAGCCTTGTAGGATCTGTGTTGAAGCCACTGACCTCATTACTATAATAAGCGAAGAGTTCCCACGGTCAGCTCATTACCATAATGCCCGCGAAAGACGAGACATGTTTACCTCACACACCACCACCACGGACGCATGATAGGGTCCAAAGGTCGTGATAAGGGAAGTGCGTGATTGGACGTCAAAATGAATAATTCATTTGTCTCACATCCTGTGTTGTCTGATAGGTCTGACGAACGATATACATATTCATGAGCTGCATACTAGCATATCCTCGAGCCCCCCCAATTTCGTCCACTATTGGAATTTTTTCAATACAACACATTAAAACGGGAAGATACAGATCCGACAAGGCTGTCGGCCTGACGGCCTCCGCATGCGGTTAGTGGTGTACGAGTGCGATGACTTGTGTGAACAGTATTCGTGCGATGTGACAGTGTGTATACGGGTTGGTCATTCGGTGTGATCGCACACACCATGCACAGGGTATACGGCGGGTGGGTTTACAGCTGCGTCTTTTCGGAGCGAATAATGCGACTGCCTTGAGCAAGGCTACCCCTCTAAAAGATTTGACCATTTCTCTTTTGTACAATTTTTAACCCGTTGTAACGACATATGAAAATAATTAAAAACAAAACATAATTGTGTTAAGTTCAAGTTCTGGTGTGTAAGTCATTGGAGTGTGGGTTCGAAGCTCGTTCATGACACTTGTGCTCTTGAGCAAGATGCTTTACTATAGGCCCTACATGCTTCTCTTTACCCAGAGATAAAAGTATATTGGTAGAGTATTATTATTATTATTATTTTATTTGCCATAACAGTACAAAACATAATACATTGACAATATACCCCGAGATGGGCAAGGGACAACAAAAGCAAATACATCCTATGATCCGTAGATCTGTTGCCCCACATCTGGGGTACACAATAAAATTAATATAGATTTAACATAATATACATGTAGTACACAAAGCATTAAAAAACAGAAAATTATACAACCAGTATGATATTGTGTTAGAAAAGCCTTCGGAGCGCTACGGCAGCTTGGGGCTGTACACCCCCCTTGGAGCTGAGAAAGATTACAGGAATGTTATTGGCCAATAATAATTGTTGTTAAATTGTTGTTATTATAAAGACTAGTTATTATTACTGTTATTATTATTTACTTGCAGTTTGTTATCACCTCTTATTGCTGAGTATGACCATCAACTAGCATCACTTCGTAAGCAGCTTAACACATACAAGGTATGTTAGGTCTAGAATTAGAAGGAGGCCATGGTCTCTATGCCCCTGGTCTTGGCCTTTGTGCCCCTTCAAAACTTTCCCATAGACTTTAAGATTTTCCAATGTCAGTACCCATTGCAAAATGGAAATGGCCTTGCCCTCTCAAAGATGAAATCCATGCCTTGTATGTAGTCACCTTTTTTTGTTTAATTGTTCAGATGTCTCAAAGTTACAAAACTCTATTGGGACACTTCTGGAAAAATGAAAGCGATAGTTTCTGTTTGCATTTTTCTTAAACAAGACTCTTTTCAGCGCTCTTGTTGTTATTTACAAATTTTTCTAAGCTAATGAGGCATACACAAACAAATGCATTGTGTGTAAATAGAAAACTAGTTTTGACGACATTGACAGATTTTATTCTTGTAATGCATGGGGATTAAACCTTCAGCATATCTTCACATGTTTCTTGACCCTCCAACTGGCAGATCAGGGGCGGACAGTAGCAGTGAAGCAGTGCACAGTGTTCTAATGAGTGGAGTAATCTCTCTTGTTTTCAGGTAGAACATTTGGAGTTAGCAGGAAAGATTGACAGGCTTGTGAATGAAAACAACAGGTAATTTGCGTGTGTGAATATTTAGTATTACCTTGAGACTTGTGTGCATTTAGGAATTCATCAGACTAGAGCTCAATCAAAAATCAAACTTTTGAACAATTAACATGTGAAATCTCTGCACAACAGACAGATGTGTTTGCACTCGATTCTTCAATGACATTACATTTAAAGTTTCCACAAGTGATTTCATTGACACAAACAATGTTAATAACCAGTCACTTCGGAGGACATCATAATGTGCAAAACTCGCATGCAACACGCAAGGGCATCTTTTAAACTGGCATTCAAGTTTCTGTGTGTGTTTCGCAACTTTTTGTAGTATAACATTGTCTCAACATTTCTTGCAAACTGTTTTTGTTGAGTAAAATTATTTCTGCGCACAGTAACGTAATTCTAAATGAATGTATTTCCAGGTTGCATCGTGAACTGAAATCCAGCATAGAGGGTCAGTTGGAGGCGGTACAGCAGGTCTCCAGAGCAGACACCAGCGTACTGGAGGAGCACAAACTTATTGAGAATCTACAAAAGCAGATAACTCTTCTTACACAAGTATGTTAAAAATTCAGTTCAATTATTAAGCTCAACTTATTATAAATGCACACTATTAGTATTAGAAACATACTGATCCAAACGTCGAGTTGAAACCGCTGGTTCTTTTCAGAACCACCCCAACTCAATTAAAGATTTGAACTTAAAAGCACCAAACATGTTTGGTAATCAAAGACCATTATTCTCACTAAAAGTGTACCCCATCCTATGAACAAATTCACAAATCTGTGAAAAATTTGAGTCAATTGGTCATCGAAATTGCAAGATAACATTGAAAGAAAAACACCCTTGTTGCACAAACGTGTGCTTTCTAATGTCTAAAAACAGGCCTGCACTTGTATTTTAAAATTTGAGTGAGAAATAACCTGTTTCTAAAAAACTATGTTACATCAGAGGGAGCCGTTTCTCACAATTTGTTATACTATCAACCTTCCCCATTACTCGTTTTCATCAAGAAAGGTTTTATGATAACAATTATTTTGAGTAATTACCAATAGTGTCCGCAGCCTTAAACTAGCAATCTGTGCAGTTGTCATAAGTCGCTCGAGCCTAATATCTTTTTTACACTTTTTCACAGGAGAAGGATTCAGCTGTGGAAATGTGGCAAGAATCGGTTCTGGAAGTGGACAGACTTGCAAAGGACCATAGAGTAAGTTAACTTTTAAAATGGGAAAATGCATAGTGCAGGCCTGCATGTGTGCTTCATTTTTGAAAGGGCAAGGGCACCAAGGCATTTTCTCCTTGGTGTAAAGGGCCCTATGAGGATATTGTAAATTTCTACTGGAGCATGTTAAGGGCAGTCGCCTTCGCTGCCTTCGTGAAGTATTGATTGTTTGTACTATCGCTGCAATAACTTGATTAATTTTTTTAAACTGTAGGATCTACTGAGCAGTACAGAGGCCCAGACCCAAAGATTTCAAGCAATTCAGGTAGCTATAAAATTCCTGTTGTGATTACTCAATTGAATAATTAATGAGTTTATTAGTCAGTTTGATGTTGAATTTATCCTTTATCATGTAACAACCACAAGAAGTTGGTTTCCCCATAAAAAGGCACTATATTCTTGTGGCAGTGCAAAAAAAATGTATCTCGATTTCCGAAAACCTCATATCTCGCACAAAAAAATGCATAAATTTGTTTTGTATCGCGTGTCTATTTGTTTTGTGTGTCAACTGGGCTATTTTTTAGTGAGATACAACATTTTGATACACTCAAACACACAAACAATGTAAGTGACACTTTAAGAAATGTTTGCACTGACACATTGATTTACAATTCATCTCATTCATAGTTAACTTTCTATTTTGTGTCCTCAGGAGAAAGGTTCAGCTATGATGAATCAGAATCAAGGTTTGGCTACTAGCAATCAAAAACTTGAAATGGTAAGCGCAAACTCTTAACTGTACCGATAAATCATTGTGGTATGTGTGTGCTTTCAATACGAATAAAAGGCATCAGGCCTGAAGTTGTTGAATTTGAGTGAGAAATAACCTCTGTCCCAAAACTTATGTTACTTCAGAGGGAGCCGTTTCTCACAATGTTTTATATTATTAACAGCTCTCAAATGCTCATTAAAGTTTTTATGCTTAGGATTATTTTGAGTAATAACCAAAAGTGTCCAGTGGCTTTACCAGGAGATTTAAAGAGAGCACTTTTTGAATTTGTGATCATCAGGCTAGTCAGCATCTACAGCAGGTGATTGCATCTCAGTCTCAGGAGCTGGAGTCACTCCGAGATCACTTAAAGAAATCCCGGGCTGACCTGAGAACAGCCAGCATACAACTTGCAGACGCCAGGAATACGTCCGACCAACTCAAGGAGGAAAAAAAAATCAAGGTACACTTGTAGGATTTTCAGAGTTTTGAGGTTTTTCGTAGCACCATGTTTAAATCTGTTATAGTAGTGTTAGTTCTGAAAAGAACCGGTGATTGACAACCGAATATTTTGATCAGTATGCTCTGATAGTCTTCAGGAGGATACTGGATGCTGCATAAGTGGTGAGCGAAGGCAGGAACAGGATAAGCTGGGCATACTCGGTGAAGCTTGTAGGCTTGAGCTGGAAACTAAACTGATACAGTTGGTGACAAGCACAGGGAAAGAGAGGGAACCTAGAGGAGACTGAGGGTATAGATGACCCAATCTATGGAGTAGGGACCTCCCCTACTCCATAGATTGGGTTATCCCCGAATGGACAACGCTACATTTTGGCACGAATGGCATGTGTGTAAAGCACTCACTTCTCACCAATTCTCACCCTTATCATCGGTCTCGTTATGGTTTACAATATTGACAGTCAGGTTGGTGTAGTGGTGTCTTGCCCTGCTTTCCACCTCTAGGACCCAGGTTTGAATCCCTAACAGGGGCACTATGTGGATTGGGTTTTCAGTCCCAACTTGACTGCATGGGTTTTCCCGGTAATCATTCTGTGCGGTTTTCTTCCCACTTCTAACACTGAAATTTCTTCATTGTTTCCTCACTTCTTTGAGAATATTATGTTCAAATCCAAATATCTGTTCCATGGTTGATTCAATATAGGAAAGGGAAACACAGCAGGCCAAAGGGAGAGAGGAATCTGCTGATAACAGACTGACCCAACTACAGGCCATTGTTATGGACCTAGAACACAGGTAAAAAAGAAAGTTTTGTACTGGTTTCTCATGTCTGGGGCCCAATAGACCCTTCCCATATATGTAAGTTTCACACAGTGCATTTGCACTAACATTCTGAATGGCAAAATAAGGGAACATCGGGCTGTTTTGTATCGGCTATCACCGGCGTGATGCAGATGCGATTGTGCATGTGCTTAGTGCACATCTCAATGGCTTTTGCCAACCAATAGGGTCTATACGTATGCGTGAATGTAATCAACATATTTCATGGGAAGGGTCTTCTCCATAGAGCTGCTTCAGCACAAAAACTAGCTTAGCACAACAAAATATTGCTCAACAGAATACAGATAACAGCCAAAGTAACATTTATTGTATACTGTATGTGACTGAAATTCCTGCTCATGCTATAATGTATAAACCAAGTATTTTCAGCTTATGTGGTTCTATGAAATTGCCCCCATATTTCTTCACTCTTTCACATGATACATGAGCAGTGTTGCACAGTTTTTGCAGAGTGCAGAACCACAACAAAAATCAAGGAATCAAAAATGTAGGAATATAATAAAAAAAAGTGACACGAGTATCACAACATTCCATGATCATTTCCAAAAAGTTACAAGTTCAAAAAGTCTAGCATCCTACTTCCATTTTCAGAGGGTTGATTCGAGTACTGGCAGTGGTGTCGCTCAAATTAAATTATCAAATCACTCCATTGCCTTCATTTCAAACTCCTTTAAACTCCTGAACACAACTGTTCAAGATTAAACAATAACAAACGAGCATTTCTCCTTGCATTTCTTATCACAGATTAACCAATTTAGCGGAAGATAATGCCAAACTGCTTGTCACCAAGAAGGAACAGGAAGAGCGAGTCAAGTCATTTCATCACAAATGGTAAGTTTTAATTAAACATCAAGATTTTTCTTCTTTATGGTATGAGTGGGTTTCATTGTATTCCCCTTGCACAAACATCACACTGCCGCTGCGCTGGATTGTGGAAGTTGGCTCATTTTAAGGTACAGACGCTGCTTCACCTGAAATGCCAGCTATACTGTATAAACACATAGGGCGTTGACTCCCCAAATTGTACCCAAGATTAGTGATGATGGCGTCAGGTGACAAATTATCCAAACCATATTACCCTGAGGGGAATCCTGTCTCAAAATAGTTGATTCCATCAACAGAGCTGTCACTTCTCCTTGATTCTGCAGAAAGTTCCCTGAAAATAAACCAATCCTTCCATGTTCTGATGAAGACATTTTAAAATCTCCCTGATTATGGATAATTTATCCCCATTTTATTGAATGTAGTTTGTAATATCTCCCCGACTGTTTTACAAAATCTTCCTGATTGCAAGATGAAAAGGTTGGAACATGTAGCTCTGTATCAACAGCTGCATTGCTTCACAAAGGATGCATATTATCTGCATGTCTGTACCTGTTCATGTTGGATTCATCAGTGGCTGACTTATTATCATCTTCAGGAGCCATTATCACTCCATTTGTTTGTTACTTATTTATTTAGTGGTAAAGCAGAGAGGCGTGAGCATGAAGCACTGGCTCAGGTTCGAGACAGCATCCAGATGGTAGAGAATGCTCTTTTGGAGAAGGACGAGGTATGTGACAGGAAGAGAGGTTTCTACGAAAAATTGTATTTTGAGTTTCACAACATCAGCATCTGTAGCTTCATTGTAGACTGTGCAAGTCTTGCGCATATTCAAACTTCTTGGACCATGTTGGTCCCAACCATAATGAGTTTTACATGATTCAACAAATAAGCTTGTTCAAGTAGTTTATGGCTATACAACTCATATCACATTGTTTGGAAAGTAAAATTTAGCCATGAAGTATAGGAAAGTACATGTACAGTAAATTTAACAAATGAACAAACAAAACCTGAGAATATCACTTTACCTTTTTGGTCATTTGTAAATAAAATGTATCTTTTACATGCACCTAGATCACAAGTGCTTGGAACTAACTAACCCAGTTAAATCTGTATTGACCTCTTGTAGACGCAGGAGTGCGCCATCGCAAAATGCCCACACATGTACATATTTCTACCATTTTCTATGTGTACTTTTTGACACCCAAAATAGTAGACAGGGTAGGTACACTGCTCGTCATGCAAGGGTGTCAATACTCTCCTGCCCTACTAGCTCTTGCTACAAAATGAAGTGGTTAAGAATGGAGGTACAGGGTCACTGAACCTCGTCATAGATTGCCATTTAGTGGGAGTTTTTTATGCATTACTAGGCACTTGTGCGAGAGCAGCAGAAGACCCAGGAGTTAGGTCGACTCCAGGTGGCGCTGTCTAAGCTGATCAATGAGGCAGGCAAGAGGACCAGGCTGGAGGTGGATAATGTCAGGAAGCAGTGTAATACCAACATCGGCAAACTCATGGAGGAGATTCAGAGTCTGGAGATGGTAAGTGGATCTACTGCAGGTTTTTTTCCATCCTCGTTTCATGCCTATTAACAGTTGTAAATTGAGCAGACTTTTGGCTGCACGGGTGCCTTAAAATAAATAAATTGCCCCAAACACCCTGTATGTTACTCCTGGCCCTAAACTGCCCTGCCTGTTACTGCTTGCCCTAAACCGCCTTACCTGTTACTCATTTTGTCCCCAACTGCCCAGCCTGTTACTCCTTGCCCCAAACCGCCTTACCTGTTACTCCTCAAACTGCCCTTGAAAATAATAACTATGAAAGTCATGTAAGGTTTCTAGGTACAGTAGAAAATCTTGTCACTTTTCGGGCCGTGTTCATGGAGTACATGATTTGATGTTAATTTGGTTGAAATGTTAAAAATAACGTGCACATCTATATCCAAATAGTAGCTCAGCTCTTACTCATAGTTCTATAAAATAAAAATAAAACTTAGGATATTTGTTGCGCCCTAAAGCCCAAACTAAAGGTGCTCGTGAAGATGTCGAATATTCAGAACTTTTGGGTCATAAAAATATTTTTTGTATGCCTTTCTTCTTTTTTTCTTTTCAGGAAACTGCAGAAAAACAAGCAGAAAACGAGAGAGCGATGAGGGAGAAAAGAGCAGTAGAACAAGAACTTGAGACTGTAAGTCGGTGCAATCATGTCATCCACCTTACCGTAGTACATCTCAATATTCAACCAAAATTGTCTTAAACCTTTTCTCGATGTAGATACTGTGGCCAGTTGTGGCCGAGCAGTTTTGAGCACCGAACTCAAGCTCTGGTGTCGGCAGAAAGGTTTATAGCACCCAAGGATAAGAGTGTTGTGTTCATTGTTAATGCTAGGTATATAGAGAGGGTGCCAAGGGTCCTGATGACCATCTATACCAAGAGCTACAAGGACGTCTTAATATCGCAGAGAGGATGCGGGCTGAGGCTATGGTACAGGTGCAGAAACTGGAGAAAGCTATGCACAGAACACAAAACAGGTAACATTTCAAATGTACTGTATAATAGATGTTAATTTTGCATCAGAGATAAAGATCATTGTTTGGTTTTATTGCCCAAAAGTGTTTGAGTATCTTTTGTGTGACTCAAAACACAAACGTCCACAGATTTACATTGAACTTACATGGTTTAAAGATACTGAAAGAAGAAAGCTTCCCTTAAAATATTATTTGCTGAGGTGCTGTAGTATTTGAGAAATGAGTAAAACAATTTCACGAAAATGATTTTAGCATGTATAACGGGATTACTTGACTCTCAGATTTTCACTTTTTCAAACACTTTATGACTAATGATTCTGAAACCAGTATACAGTGCTTAATGCACAGTAGTATGGGTAAGAATAAAATTGATAAATACTTTTCAAGTACATTGATGCTTTTGTTTAAGGCTAAACAAGTTGTCTGGAGTGCATCTTACAACCACATGTTGGTAATCTGAACATTATAATAGAAACTTAATACTCTTTCATTAACACACAGTCACGAAGAGGAGAAATCCCAAAGTCTCTTGATCAATGAGCAGCTGAAACAGCGACTGGACAAAGTGTCTAAGGAATGTGAAGCCATATCTGAGGAGCGGCTACGACTGACGGAGGTCGTTGACGATTATAAGAAACGTCTCCTTATGGCCCAGAAAGAGAAGAAGGGAGCCGAGAGGAAATGCCTGACACAGGTATGGATAGAACTTTTAACAGCAAACTATGGTTGTCCAAGTCTTATGGGAATTAAAAAAGCAACTATCAGGGTAGTGATTTCTGCGTGTTTAACTGGAAATCCATTTTTTTTCCATAGTTAAGATAAAATTTATAACAACATGAAGATAGGACACCCCAGATTGCAGGGTATAGTAGGGCTTTTAAACCAAAGATAAATGTATGAAAGCAGGCTTCGTGGTGGCCTGTGTAAATCTTCTTTAGACTGAAATCAATAAATTGAAATCAGTCATTTGTTATCGATATTTTAAAATCAATAATTTAAAATCAGTAATTTGAATCAACAATTTGGAATCTCCTATTTGAAATCAATAATCTGAAATCAATAATTTGATCTTAAGATGACGGGGGTAAACCAGGAGATGAGTCAGATGAGGGCAGAGTATGAAGCCAGGCTGGAGGGCGTGGAGCAAGGAAGCAACCGCGCCATGAAGGAACTCAGAGAAATGTTGTCAGCTCAACAAAGAATGAGTGCCAAGTAAGAGCAGCTTGACTAGTGTACATAGTGGTTAGGCCGTGCTCTAATTGGCGGCTACACCTATAGTATTGCTATGGCTATATTGCCACACCATTTTGCTTTGAACTTAGTATGTCCTAATAAGCAGGTAGTTGTAGCCGTAGCTGTAGCCACTAATTCTGATACTGCCTTACATGTACATGTAGTTGAACACAATTATGAGTGTCGCAATAGTAACAGCAAAATACATTTTCAGATATACTCAATTCTTCACATCAAAAATTGATAGTTCATTGTCATCTCCTTCATGTCCTTGGCATAAGATTTCATGTGGTCTTACATTGAACTGTAAACACAGGGAAATCCCTGTGAAGTAAATTGTGTATTTTTAATATAGTTCCCTTTCTCCTGATAAATAATGTCTCCTGCCAATGACTAGAGCAAGTTAGTCCAAACTTGAGACCAATTTAGAACTCACTCCACGGTAGTGAAGTTAATAACACAAAGTCCCCTCGATCTACAGAGCTGAGAAGTCTCCCGAATTCCCAAAATCTACTCTGTGGTAGTAGAATATAAAGCAAGACAAGTTCTCAAATGAACATTATCTACCCAGCAAGTAGATACACACATGGTGATACCTCAAGCCAAATATATAGTAGTAACTTATTGCTGTTTCTTTCTACTTTAGATGGAGGGAGGAGTCCAAAACACTTGCCAAGAAGTTTGAATCAAAAGTCAATGACCTAAGGTTAGTTTTTAAATAACAGTAAGTATGTAATCCAACAGGGCTGTATTCATGATCCTGTTTATTTTATGTGTCGTGTTGTGGCTGAGCTGTCAAGCAAACTGGACTCAAGCTCTGGTGTTTCCAATCAGCAGAGTGTGGGTTCGAGTCCCGGTCTTGACTCTTGTGTCATTAAGCAAGGCACTTGACCATTATTGCTTCGTCCTTTTGATGTGTGGAAAGCCATAGTTCCCATGTGTTATGTGTACATAAGGCATGTAAGAACCCAGTACACTTAATACGAGAAGAGGTTCTTCCAGGTGTTTCTGATATGGTTGGCTGCAGTGCCACAAACAAACTCCTTAAAAAACCCTCTAAAACAATGTTTGCCTTAGTCTTTTGGAATGGGTTTTTAAGTTATTGTTTTCCAAAAAAGCCCTAACCATAACAATACAAACTAGCTACCATCCCCTGACCCAGCTCACAATTGTATTTTATTTTTGTATTGAGCTCTCTGTTTATGCTTTGTTTGTTATTTTTACCTTTACAGATCAGAGATTTCAATGCATAAAAGTCGCTCAGAGGAGCTGACGACACAGCTCGGTCAACAGAGGGCACTGTTCCTGGAGGTAGAACAGAATTTAGATTCAGGGATCAAATTATATGGGAACATCCACAAGACTATAGGGGCTTGTAGCTCAAAAGTTTTACTAGACCAGATTATAAAAAAAAAAAAACAGAATCAAAAGTAGAAGAAAAAGAATTCCTACAGTTCAATATGTTAACATTTGAACAAGCACTGGGAGAAAGTTTATATCTTTTGTCTGATGGGTAAGTTTATGTTGATTTTCAACAGAATTTTAAAGATACTTATCAGACACACACTTACACACAAATTGTCAATTTTTTAAAGATACCATATGCAGAGTAATGTTTTCTTACTCGCTAACTAAAAAACACAAAACTTCTGGACTTTTCTTAGCCTAGATTCACTGGCTACTGGCCCAGCAGTCCAGTGTAACTTCCAAGCCCTAAGATCATAATTTTAGCTTTTTGTTGTTTATAATGTGTTGTCACTTTTTGCATTTCAGAGTGAACAGAGACAGAGTGGAGAAGCAAGCAACCTACGTAAACTCAATCAAAAACTTGCTGATACAGAACTCAGGGCTACTACAGCAACTAAAAAGGTACAAGTAGTTAACTTTCAAACCAAATAATTTGCTTTCTCAGTGTATTGGTTTTGTTTGAAGCAAATTGGAACAATTTCTTCATAAAAATCAACCAAGAGATACAATGACTATAAATAGCATTGTTTTGTTCCCCAGCTTTCTGAGCAGTTGTTGAGAGAGAAGAGATTGCTGCAAGACAGGAAACACTTACAGAATGAACTGGAGAAGCTGAAGCTAGAAGCCAGTAGGACAAACAGGTGAGTTGGCTTGATTTATAAGATCAACAAATATTTATTGGCTACTGTGTTGTAATACACTTACTTTGTACCTGTTCTCGATTACTACTCGAGTATTGTTCTTACCGTACTCATACTTGTATCGTACTAGGCTAGAAAAGTACATACTCGACTGAAAATCTGACTCAAATCCATGTTTTCAATACTCAACTGAAACTCTACTACAATTTTCATTTCTTGTGGTCGAAATGCCACTTTTCTTTTCAATTTCCTTCATGTGCGTTAATGCAAGGATTTGATGGATAGAGGAAGAAATCTCTTGAAAAAAGGAAATTTAAGTTGTCTTTGATTAATATTATTTGTGTTTTAAAGATCATAACAAGCACACACTACTGTCTAGAAGTAACAATTTTAAAGACTAGTACATTCTTTTTATGTTGCATTTTGTAGTTGTTTTTATTAAGTATTTGAACTCAAACTCATAGATCTAAGTACTTGCTACTCGGCTGTTGGACTCAGTACTCAGATATTAGCTTACTTGGTACTTGGACAATTGTACTCTTACTTGATAGCCCATCACCAGTACAAAGTGCTCGACAGCACTTCAACTCTACTGAAAAGCACTTGACTAAAATTCTTCTGGGAAGAATTGTATGTTTTAGAAAAGATACATCTAATTAAGACGTCAATGTTGAATGTATGTCTGATTCTGATTTGTACTGTTGTAAGTCGAGTATTTTGTGTTTTATTATAGGCTATATTAACCAGTTTGATTCAGGATTAAAAATATTTTTACCAATACCACTTAAGAGGTTGTAGGTTTAAATCCCACCCGAGTCGCATGCCTGTGGATTATTATTATAAAGCATACAATACATTGCATATCAAACATCGGTGTAGCTTAATAAACAAGAGTAATATGTTAAATGTGTTCCTTGCTATCTTGTGGACGAACCTCTTTGTTTTGTGTTCTTTCCTGTTGCAATTAGTGTTAAATCAGGTTCATATCTCCATTCGGACATCCCAAATTCTAAATCTCTCGAGAATAAAGATTTGTGACTTCAAAATTTGTCTTTGCATTCAAGTGAAGTATGACCCAGCTTGTTAAAAATAAAAAATAAAAATGTTTATGAAGTATTAACAAATTTTATTGAGCCTTAGTGTTATTAAATAGATGATAAAGAAACTTAGCACCACCCGTTGTTTACTTGTTGAACAAAATACTTCAAAAATAAAATGATGTTTTTTTATTTCATAAGCTAATCTGTCTTTTATACACCCGAACGAAGATATGGTAGAGTGCTGTCACGTTAATCGGTTCAAATCTGCTCTAGCCAATTTTGTTTTGTTCAACTTGAAAATATTAAAACAGAAGAGGGTAAAGTTACTTGGTGTTTAAGAAATTATAAAACAAATTGCTTGGGTTTTTCTACTTTTTCTACTACTCTTTCTAAACATACGTAAGAAACGTTATCTTGTTTGTTAAGATTATCTGAGCAAATCCACCTGTCGGACTTGGACACCAGGCAAGATGGCGGAGGAGGGTTAGCCCCCCATCGAACGCTTAACGGCAAGTCAACAGTAACCTTCGGACACCATTATAACGTAAATAGCAATAACATCAATGGAGGGGCTGCGGCCAGTGGGGGGACCGGTAGCCATGCAAGCAGTGTCCGCAGCGGGCGGTCATCGTCATCGATTGGGAGTGGAAACTCTACCCCGGATTACCTCAAATGAAAGCTCACAGTAACAAACGTTATTGGACAAAGAGAGTTGAAAAGATAGATTGGCAGTCCTGTATGCCTCGTTTTTGAAAGGGCAAGGACACCAAGGCATTTTCTTCTTGATGAAGGGCACCCTTTGAGGAAATTTCTACTGTAGCATTTTCAGGGCACTAAGGCAATGACCAGGAGGCATGGAGTCAATCGCCTGCATTGCCTCCATGAAGTATTAGGCCTGAGATTGCACATGACGTCATTGACCACCATCTTTGATGAAACGTGTATTTGTGAAAGGCTATCATTGGCTGAAAGTGCAACGCGTACACGTATGCACTTTTCCATTGTTTATCATCAAATATGGCGGTCAATGACGCTATGTGCAATCCATCTATAGGGGTGGGAGGTATCTCTGTACATGGGCTGCAATTATTCAGTGTATGAGTTTTGTTCTTGTGCCTTTGTCAGTTGGTTTTTTAAAACTCTCAGTATTCAATTTCAAAAGTTGTAAATACTTTGCTAAGTAAGATAAGAACTAACAAAAAAGACGAGCAGAGTATGCTATTTGAATCGTCGAGACTACACAGGCTCTTTTCGGAGCCAGCAGTAAGTTACACTCAAACAAAACAGTTCTTATTCATGGTTGTACCCGCAAGTTTAATACTTAATTCTTATTTTCCACACCATGCAAAGCTTCAAACACTTTGCTTGCTGTAAGCTAAGCTCTCACTCATAAAAGTGCAAGAAAATAATATTTATTATACACACCACTTGTTTTTAGCACAGGGTCAACTAATCAGGTTTAAATGGACAATTGGCTTTAGCCAGTACTGTCTTTGCCAGGGGTCTGTTTGGAAGAGTCATATTAGAATTAAGTCACAATTTAGTTGAGACTAACATTAGATCAGTCCCCTGTCCTTATCCGAAAAAGGATAAGGACAGAATAACGCTTTATAATGCACTTCGGATTTAACTGCGAATCTCATGCAGGCCATTTGAAATGATGCGAGGTCAAAGTTGATTATGTACATGTATGTGGGCTCAAATGGCAGATCTCTGGCGCAATTCACAAGCCTCAATGTGTCAGATGTTCAGGCTAGACTACCCTTAACCTAGAAAAGGGACCCCCCTTATTCGAGGGGCTTTTGCTGCATACAACGGAGTGCCTGAAAAATGTGCCGGGCTTTGGGTTAACACCCAGTGGCTGATTCTTTGTGCCTTTTACAATTTTCTTAGAAATACATATTTATATGGAATTCTAAAAATTATAAGATTATAACATTTTTATATTTCTGATGCAAATGAATCGAGGAAGGCAGGGCACGAGGAAAAATTAATGATTTGTTTTTTTTAAACGATTGCTTTGTTATGAAACTTCTTGAAATTTTGTTTATCAGCGCTGAATGTTTTCAATATTTCTAATACAATTTGAAATGTAAAGTAATTATACATGCTCTAGAAAAAATACCAGTGAGTATTCGTTTTTGTATATATGAGATTCTGTAAAATATTTAAGTTGAATGACTATTTATTTGTGAATGTTATTCAAAGACAGGCCTCAAATTTTTAAGAAAAATCGTTAAACCTGATCTTTTGTATTACAAAACCACACTTTCATGAGGACTCTATCTATTAGAAAAAGAGTTCATCACAAAACTTAATTCGACTTTGGAGATACTCTTTAATTGTGTAGTATTACTATATTGTACTTTATGCAAAAAAAGTAGCTTTGTTATAAAATGTTTTTGTACATTGTATGTTAGATTTTCTCCCTTGTTTTTTTGCAAAGCAGAATTTTTTGAACCATTTGATGGCATGCACAATGTCACTCAACTGTCCATTGAGTAGTGAATTCAATAGTGCCTTTTTGAATATACAAGACATTCCAGTGGCACTTGAAATGTCTTACAAAAACATTCTTACTTTATGAAACCACAGGATATGCACCTAAACCAACCTATGAAAACAACATCAGGGTAATTCAGAGTTATCAATGCAAAAAACATGTCAATTTGTTTTTCAAATTTGACCCACCTGCCTACCTCAAGAAGGCATTCTTACTCATTTTGAGTCTAGTTAAGGTACAGCATTTGGAGTACAGCATATTATTCATTTCATGTCAATTGTCTTATCAATTCAATTGGCTTATTGTCACACATAGATATATATATATACACAGTGAAATTCACTTCGGTTTGCGAGTCTAAAAACATTAAAATTACAAAATATACAGAAAACACTTAAAGCCATTAGACACTTTCGGTAAATAGTATTGTCAAAAGGCCCTCACTTCGTGTATCACAACTTATATATATTCTGTAAACCCTGTAAGTTATTTGTAAATCTGTGATTTTTTTTCTGTGTCCAATGGTTTTAAAACACAAAGGCAAACAATAGGCAAACAATAACAGTTAAATATTATGCAAGAGACAACACATTCAAATTTGTGAGTAACCACTGCTGCAACAGTATTTTCAGAGGTGCAGGTTTAATCTCATACCACCAAGTGCCATGCTTTTTTATGCAAGACAAAATTGTTATTATTAAAGTAAAGTTATTAACACCGAACAAGCTTAGGTTTAACGCAGGGTATTCTTCAACATTTCTGAAACTGAAATAAATCAAAGTAATCGTAGCAACATTGTAACAAATGGGTCTTTAAAACATGATTGATTGAGGTTGCTTGCTTGTAGTCATTAAATTTATGGTTGATTTTGTGTGAATTTTAAATCAGATTGTCACAATTGATCATTTGCATTATGAAAACAGCTCTGACATAAGAATATTCAGATGAGGGCAAGTTAAACAGGTGAGTTTTTTTTATTTAACCAAAGCACTTCCACTGCATTAAGGCATTTGAAGTTCAACTTGAAAGGTGGAAGAACTACATGTAAACACTGTTATTGTTTCCATTTTACATGAAACTCTGTTAATGTTGCTGATAATCTTACCTCACAATATCTAATCACACCCACCACAGCCCTCCATGTCAAAGTAACTGTTTCATATGCTGACCAGTCACTAGCAAACGGTTTAAATCTCTAAAGGAAACTAGTTGTAAAACGAAAAGAAGAAAAAAGCCACACAATTTACAGAATGGGAACAGATCACTTGACATGCTTGAGGGTCATCGAGTGACCTGTTTAAAAACATTGAACGAGTGAACATTTAATGTGTCCATATGATCAATTTAACACTACAATAAATGGTGTATGAATGGGTAAAAGGGAAGAAAAGTGAAGATAACAGACTCTGTTATGGCAATTTGAAATGTGAATCGGAAATACTTTTTTAACTATATGAATGCAAACCATTATATCTCTCTGCAGAGCTGTTTGTGTGAAAATCTTATGTTAAAGGGACACACCGGCCGAATTGGGCTATTTGGGCTACAAAATAGACTAAGATATGACTTCAACGGTCTTCCAGGAATGAAGAAGAACAGTCCTTAAAAAAAATCATCAAATTTAGCCGTTTTTGAGCATTTTAAGACAAAAACGCAGGTCGTGTGATTGTTCTAACCAAAAAGTGGTACAAACAATCACGTGACCTTCAACTCTCTTTTTTTTTTACAGCAACCATCTATAAAAACATTATTTATGATTCTACATCCCTAAATTGCGTAAACGGTGAGCCGGTGTGTCCCTTTAAGGTCAGTGACATTTATGGAGAATATGGAAAACAACTGGTGCATGTTTTCCACCATCCTGCAACCTAGGCTGTTTTAAGAGGAATATCAATTCCTACCTTTAGATCATAACAAATGTTTTCTGCTTCTAGCCCCTTACCAAGAGTGGCTTTTTAGCCTTGTTTGGGGTGAACTTGTAAATACAAAAGTGTTAACAAGACGGAATAAAGTTTTGTTCCATTTAGATCCTGGTTGGCAGTTTTTGCCAGGGGGGAAATGGTATGGAAAAGCTGACGCAAAAAATCTCAGTTTAGCTTTTGTGAACCAATTTTC
Organism: Asterias amurensis; assembly: GCF_032118995.1. Lineage (NCBI taxonomy): Eukaryota > Metazoa > Echinodermata > Asteroidea > Forcipulatida > Asteriidae > Asterias > Asterias amurensis. The sequence goes on from NC_092651.1 coordinate 10,966,914, forward strand.
CATTTCAGCAGTTCTACTACTTTAAATTGTTGAGTCTAAAAATACAAAATGCCCCTTGGGGACCTAAGCAAACATGTTCAAAGCTACAGCCGGCTTATCATTAGGTTTTTACAGCTTATCAGAGCGGGATTTCAGGAAATACCATTCACCTTGAAAATATAGTATTTACTTTAACGTGTTTATTATCCTTTTAAAAGCTGACATCCTGATTGTTGTCGGATTAGTTGGATGTTGAACGTTTGTTAGGAAAAAAACTTTGTTCTGGGATAACGAAAGCTTGCTCAGTGAGGGGGCTCTTTACTTCTTTTCATTTTATTCAATAGGAAAAAATATGGGCAGATTCAATCATGTTAGGAGAGTGTAGTAAATATTGACTTTATGTCTGGAGATTTTGCTTTGAAGTTTTAATGAAGTTTATCCTATTTTGGTCTGGTGTTAGTTTTCTACGGTAGGTTATTAAACTGAAATCCGTTCCAGTTTGATGTCCACTGCAGGAAAGAAGGGAACTGTGGCTGACTGGATTTTCTACTCTGAAGTGTTATTGTAGTGGGATGGTTTGAAAGCTGCTGAAGAAAACCTTTCTTGAAAGGTGAATATTTACTTTTTGAAATTGCTAAAATACATTTTTTTCCAGGTAATTATACTCTATTCAATTTAATTCAAAAATGGTTTATTAAAACATGTATCGCAGTATAATTCTGACAGGAATTTTATTATTTGTCTCAAATCCCACATACATTGTATCTTGATTATTTGTTTTTTACTTTGTTATTATTCTTAGTGTACATCAATGCTGCCACAGATGGAAAACTTATTGAAAAGGTGAGAATGATTTATATTATCTTCAATAATGATTGAATTGTCGGGATATAAAATAAAAATAATAATAAACATCTTTATTGTTTTACTTTTGCAATTTACCTGAAGTTTGTATGTGCTTATCTGTGTCTAAAAGATTTCAGCAAAGTACTTGTACATAAATCACATTCCTTTATTCTTGAAACATTGAAGAATTAAGTTAAATTTTGATGAGTAACCCTCAGACCTCATGAAAAAAACTGTGAACTCACATAAGCATTCTCCCTTAAAGGCACTGGACACCTTTGGTAATTGTCAAAGACCATTTTTTTTTACAAATTTTTACTCAATAGGCCATCGAAGTTGCAAGAGAATAATGAACAGATGAAGGAAAAAACTCCCGTTTTGCACAGACTTTCAGATGTCTAAATAAGGCTTCATGCTTGAAGTATTTTAACCTGAGTGAGAAAAACTCAATTTGTTTTCAAAAGGCCGAGAGACTTATTTTTAAAGTATTTTTGAATATTTAGGTTTTAGCATTTGCTATTACTGGGAAGCTAATTTGTTATACAGCATTGCCAGTGTCTGTATAAAACCATGGAGGAACAAAATCCTCCATGATAAAACTAAAGGAAATGTCCCAGGTCAATGCTTGATAGTTTTGACAATACCTGAAAGGGCAGTTAGCTCAAGGACATCTACATGTAACACAGGAAATGTAGACATAAGCTAGTTTCAATGTTGGAAAGCACCCAATTCTTTATATCAAAACTGAAAAAGTTGTTTTAATATTGTACAAATATCAGATGCATGAGAGTGCATTGTCACCACGAGGTGAAATTTTGACTGTTCCATTTTTTCAAGGGCAAGGCCGGGTGAAATGGGATAGCTAGATTTCACCGAGGTATTCTGCGACAATGCACAAACAAAATGCATTCAATATTTATTTTACTATTGACTCTTGTCATTTGAACTTTTTTTTCAAAAGAAAAAAAAAATTGACACGGAAACGCGTCCACCCCAAGTTATGAAAATTCTTTCAAGGGGTTTGATGCCTTTTGTAGATAAGGTTTTTGGCCATGAAATACTCTATTCACTGTGAATGAAGATGTATTTCATATAAAATATCTGTAGAAGTTGCAGCCTCATTATTAGTTGTCAAGCTTTTGAGAATGAAGGTGAAAGTCACATTTTCTGGAGAGTCGCGTAAATCTGTTGTACATGCTAAAATAATTATTCGTGAAATTGTTCGTGAAAAAGCACCTCAGCAAGTAGTATTTTAAGGGAAACTTTCTAGCATCATTATCTACAAACTGTGTAAATTTTAAGTTAATCTGTGGACGTTTATGTCCTAAAAAAATACCCAAACCCTAGGGTGACCCTCAAAACAACAGGACAACTCGTCTACCAGGACAAGACCTTGTTTCGTTTGGATGGGACGAATGGGCGGTGACTGTTGTTTTTGAAGCACCACTGCGAAGAATCGCTGCGTCCCATCAACCTACATATGTATAGGACTCCTACATTTTTAAATGGCACGCATTGCGGCAGACAGATACATGGCAAATGACATGTGATGCATGTTCCACCAATCAAATGACAAGGATCAATGTGTTGGGCTTATATAAATTAATCTATATTGCAAATATAACATGTCTGGCCTTACACTACAAAACAAACACTCCGAAAGCCCTTGATGGTCACACAACCAACTTGGTTATGGTTTCCGATAACGGCTCATCATGAGTAGAGTAGCATCAGTTGATAACATTAGCAAATAGGAAAACCAGCCTTTCCTGTGATTTGTTGATACTCGTGTTAGAGTGGCCTTTAGGAGTTAGTACACAGATTAAAGTATAAAAGACTGATCGCATGTCTATTGTGGGATATGAAAGCACGCATTCAACATGGACTATTTCTCCACTTTTATTATGGTTTCTTTGTATTTTACCGTTTACCGTCTGTTTCTCATTGTCTCAGTCAACTGAGACGCTTCATAACCATGTGAGTTATACTGATATAAGTTTTTAACATAACTTTATTTTTTTTGTTGCCTATTTTTTCCAACTTGGTCCTCCCAAGTCCCTGTACATGTAGTGTTGGGCATTAGTGGCCATAAATATTTTACTTTAGAAATGTTTATCTTTGTTTGCTGATATGTGATATCACTGTAGGATGTTTTTGATGTTACTGTAGATATTGTGCTCAGAATTTCCAGGAACTTTTCTTTTCGTCAAAGGAACACGTTGCCTTGGATCGGTCGAGTTGGTCTTTGAAAAGCGTCCTGTAACCGTTTGTTATAAAATCGATATGGTTAGAAAGATGTTGTAAAAGTAGAATACAATGATCTACACAAATATGCCTCGAAATTGCGTGGTTTTCGTTTTACCTCGTCGACAAACACGGTCGGCCATTTATGGGAGTCAAAACTTTGACTCCCATAAATGGCCGACCGTGTTAGTTCGCGACGTAAAATGAAAACCGTGCAATTTTGAGTGATACTTGTGTGGATCATTATATTCTACTTTTAAAACATCTTTCTAACCATATGCATTTCATAACTAACGGTTTCAAACGCTTTTCATAGACCAACTCGTCCGATCCAAGGCAACGTGTTCCTTTAAGGTGTGTGGGGGCACAATTTTGTGATGTCATTGATGGGTGTTTTTGATGTGACTGTAGATATTATGCTCTGAATCTCCAGAAACTTGTCTTGAGTGGCACCCCCCCCTGCATCTTTCCCCCCCCCCAAAAAAAAAAAAAAACTGAAGCCTTCATGTTAAATTTTCTTAGCTCTCCAATGTTGCAGAAGAAATTTCTTGCGCGTATCTGTGTAAGCAATGAAAGTCTAGTAGGCATGTTGATGTACATGTAAGCACAGAATTCCCTGCTTCCGTAAGCGTCGATTCTTTGTTTACAGTAAGCAGAGCCATGAAATTGGGCCCTTTAAGCACCAACTCAGAGCCATAATTAATGTGGTAAGTACCACAGTGCACAACACTATCTGATGGTTCTGCAGGAAGTAATTGTACATATTTTTTATCTCTGTACATGTATCAGTGCAAAGCGGATACTGACTCCACACACACGTGTAGACCTCTAAGCTCAAGGCAAGATGCTTTAGGCAGCAAGTTTATAATGTACAAATGTACCAGGATAGTAGGGCACATTAACACATATTCTTACATTACATCACCAGACAGTAGCAGTTCACATTACTGTGGGTCAATCCATGGTCACACTGACCAAAGTGTTAATACTCAATGTGATGTGAAACACTCTACCCTCTCTACACAGCAGGCCTGGTGTGGTATAGTTCAGATGTCCAGGGAATGAGCATGGGCCTTGGACCGCAGTCTACATAGTGAACCAGGGAGGTGAGCAGATGTTATGTACTTGAGACTTGTGTCTGCACAGCCAAGCTTGGAATAAGAATACCCTATAGAATAGAGTTAAGAGGCTATCGGATCAGAATTCAAGATTGGAGAGTCTTGAGGGTAAGTTGATCTCTAATCATTTTTGTTGGTAATTTATTAAAGTAGTTCAATTGGATTGTTGGTAAATCATGGATTATGACTGCAAGGGTATTTCTCTTGCATATGCATACTTTACTTTAAGTCACTAAGCAATTCTTTGCTTACACAGGGAGCTTAAAATTTTGCCGCTTACCCTCTGAGCGGATGGTCATGACTGCCAATGTCAAAATTCCATAATAAGCACAGACTGGTATTAATGACAAGACTTGGCTGTAATTGCTAAAAGAGAGATCACTGGGTTGGGCTGTGGGTTTTTATAGCAGCTAGAATAAGATAGCAGAAAACACTCTGTACTTTTTATCAGCAACCTTCTGACATTTGGCTTGTCAACAATTACCTCTCACTCCCATCACAGATTAAGTGGACTATATAGTTATTGGAACTGTAGACTGTGTAGGGATAGATTAACTAACTCAATCACGTTCAATCCTTGCGAATGGAGTTGATTGTTGACATGAAATGTGATTGCTACTGCAGCTAAAGGCTGGACGCAGTGTTTGATGTTGTTCAAGCTCTGGTGTATTATATAGCTCTATGGGTGTATCCCAACATATTGTGTATACATAATAACAAATCTATAATAACAAATCTATGAAAGTTCAGGCTCAATTGGTCATAAGTTGCAAGAGAATAATGAAAGACAAAACACTGTTGTTGCACAAATTTGTGTGCTTTCAGATGCATCCTAGTTAAGACTTCAAGCCTCAAGCCTTCTAACATGTGAGAAATAACCCCTTTTAAAAAAACTCTGTTACTTCAATTGGAGCAGTTTCTTGCAATGTTTGAAATGTTTTAAACCATCAACAGCTCTCCATTGCTTGTTACCAAGTAAGTTTTTATGTTAAAAATTATTTTTAGTAACTGCCAATAGTGTCCAACGCCTTTAAGGTGAGGGCAGGTCTCAATAAACAACCCTAGGGAGTAGAGGTTAAACAACTTTATTGACAAAAGCGAAAGTAATATGCGACTGTCCTGCCTCATTAAAGTAACTGCCAGAATCTGAACACAGATATTGGATTATGAGATATGTTTTAGGATCCAAGAATAATGTGGTCATGGCCATTCTCACAAAACTCATTTTTTTCCAAGGGCAAAAACAAAATGGGAAATCAGATTATAAGGTAGAGAGAATATCATGTCTGATTGCACTCTGTACTCTTTAAGTACAAACTAGCCATATATTTGGATCTCTATAAAACAGGGTACAGTTATAGTTGTTTGGTTTGGTTGGGGTGTTTTTGTTCTTTGATTTGGAAAAAGAAACTTGATCATAATCCAAGATTACCAACAATCCAGATGAACTTGTTTAGAGACTGAACAGAGATTGTTTCATGATTTTTTTCTTATGACCTTGCTGCCCTTTTAAGGATGCAAGTTGGCCTTGTGTCCTATACATGTAGCTCATAGCCTTGCTGGTGTCCTTACACAAAATTATGCTACATTCAAAAACAAAGTAGCCTTTCTCTAAAAATCATAGAATTTGATGCTTGCTATTTTTTGCTTGTATGGGGTGTTGTGGTCAAACGAGCACCAAACTCGAGCTGTTCAGCAGTGTGGGTTCGAGTCCCGGTCGGGTCAGGACACTTGTGTCCCTGAGCAAGACACTTAACTATAATTGCTTCTCTCCACCGAGGGGTAAATGGGTACCTGTGATTGATTTAGCTTCTTAGCACATATTTGCACAGGCAGTAGACTCCCCAGGGAACTGAGGTAATGAATGAAATCATAATGACCCAGTGACCTGAGGTTATAATGTTGGAAGTGCTTTGAGATGTCCTTGGGGTGTTCAAAGCGCGATTTAAAAAACGATTACTATTATTATTAGTTTTTCCTTAAATCACATACGATCCTCCTTGCAGTGTTTTTGTATGCACATCTATTCCTTACTGTAAACTCCTCAGAGAGGCCTTCCCATTTAATGTAATCATCAAATCCCAAACTGGTAGCCTTCCGCATTCTTAAATCAATTGCTCCTCCATCTGTTTAATCAATTTATCCGCATACATACTTCAGTTCATCTTCCCTTCTCTGCCTCATCTCACTTGCTAGTCTTTTAATCCAGTAATGTTGCCAGCAGTCCCACAAATAAAAGAGTAGGGCCTTAACAAAATTTGGAAAATGAGATTGCAGCATTTCTGGACTCGGTTGGAAAGTCAGGCCCTTCCATTGATTACCATATATCCATGTATCTCAAGTGTGCTAAAGAGTAACTTGCAAGTGCTGTCCAATATGTTCCATGTGACTTGAGTTTTAAAGGCACTGGATACCTTTTGCAATTGTCAAAAACTAGTATTCTAACTTGGTGTATCCCAACATAGTGCAAAAATAACATATCTGTGAAAATTTGGGCTAAATTGCTCAAGTCAAGAGAGTAATGAAAGAAAAAACACCCTTGTAGTGTAGCACAAACTTGTGTGCTTTCAAATGCCCCCAAAAGGGTTCAGATCCTGGCCATTTCAGTCACATTATTTGTGTCCTTGAGCAAGGCAGCCAGTAAGAATGTAAATAAAATTAAGCCATCCCCTTCTGATTGTCTTTAAAATACCCTCCTCACCTCTGATGATCGAAAAATGAAAGCTAAATCCTAGGGAGTCTGGTAAGGCCTCATGACACTAAGCACAGACACACCAAGGTGTCAAAGTCAATTTCAGCCAGCTATCATTACATCTATCAGCACAAATTGCCAGAAGCAATTAACCCATGAGTATTTCATACTTAAAATTCTGGATGGAATTAAAGGGATGTTACTTGTTCACTTAAGTTTTACTTTTATGTTCCAGACACATAATACTAATAATACCAACTCTTATATAGCACAATTCCAAAGAAATGATCATGGCACTTTGAACATTATTACCCCAGTTAGTATACTGTTTATTTTATTCCTCATGTACGTACATGTTATGCCATCTCGACTGGAGTTATAAGGCTGAATGAGTTCAGAATTGCTAAGCAGAATTTACCCTGTTGACTCAGCCATTAGAACTTGAGTCCAATGCACAAAACTGTTAGGCCCAACCATGCCACTGTGTGTCTTAAAAGTAACCTGTGAAGTAACACCGCAATTGGTTCTCCTAGTTATCAGATAATAAAATACAAACACATTTAATACTATTTATTTTTATGGGGATGAATGAAACCAAGTAAAAGAGCTAGCCTGCCTGTACAAATGATGCAGTCAGCCACTTTTTGTTCCCTGTTTGAATGAAGAATTATCGTTTTAATAAACTGAACTTGAACCTGTGACCTCTGGATTCATGTGCGGGTGCTCTACCAACTGAGATATATGAGCCCTAATGTTAACAGTCACCCTATTTTTGGCAATTACTTTGTATGGGGGTGCAAGTCAGAAGCTATTCAACCCGTAACTGCTGTATAGCCAGGGATCACATTCAAGTCTACATTTCAGTACCGTAGACAAGTTCACCTCGATTCAACCTAGGAGGGGGAGCAGAGGGATCACCTGAAGGGGATGCGACATACAGAGCATACACTGTAACATTAGTGTATTCACCCCATAAGCAATAATCCTATTTCTTTTTCCTGCCAGATCTTCTGGTATGATTTGATAATCCCCTGCTTCAATGATGCTAGGTTTGAAGTTTCAGATGAGATGAGATGAGGCCATTTTTCTACTCTGCTGAAAGGTAATGTGTGTTTTAATTGAATCTGTTAGTTAAACCACGCTTAGACATACATTGCACCCTCATATTTATCTGAACTCATCCAGCCTTATAACTCCAGTCGAGCTGGTCTTCGTTGAGTAAGTAAACATTTTTTGACTGCACCAAGATCTTATCGCTCTTGGGAGACAGATCTTTCCATACTGCTTCCCCTTCCATTGGAACTGCCTTTCTCGCAACATTCGCTCTGATTCTACCCTAAACTCCCTTAAAACCCACCTCCTGGCAATTACCTACAATGGAACAGTTTAATTTATACGTTTTGTTTTTCTGTTAAATGTTCCTTTTTGTTGTGCCTTTGTTCATGAGACCCTACTTGTTAAGTAGATATGTAGCACTATACAAATGTTATATTATTATTAGTTTGCATAGATTTTCTTCTAGAGAAGTATTAATAGAGAGGGGTTGTTGGTCTGCTTTTGTTTTCTTCTTAAATCTGGTTTTCGAGCACTGTGTTTCTTGCTTCAAGAATTTCTAGTTTCCTCTGGAAAATTGTGATTAAATAGCCTGATAAGTCTATTAAAGCCTATATACCACATGAACAAGTAAGGCCTGGCCTTTTACTCGAAATTGTTGTCCTACTTTTTCCCAATGAACAAATATCATGTCCGTAATAAACTTTTGTATAAAAAGAAAATCCTGCTAAAGTTGTGTGCACAAAGTCAACAGATTGTCATCAAGTCTGGCTCTGCCGGCCGGCTTTCATTTGTCGGCAACCTTTATGCTGAGCTAGTGCTCTTGGAGTATTGGTTCAGGAGTATGTTATTTACATAGCTTTAATGAACGTCTGAAGTGACTTGCGATGGATTGGATGGCTATATGCTTATCTTGTCCTCTTTGGTTCATTTAATGGTCAACTAGGAGTTCAAAGCAGAGATGTATATTTTTAGGATTGACTCTGAAGGCTGTTGGCAGAGATACAAATTATGTTGCTGGCTCTGTAGAACTTTGAAGCCTTAAAATAATACGGGTAATGAAATCAAATGCCGAAGGAATGTAGAGGAAATACACAACAAAATTAGTAGTTTGGGGGACAAAATTATATAAGAATATAAATTTTTAAAGGAAAGGATGTGGCTCTCAAGGAAGATGGCAACGAGGATGATTAACTTGTATTTTTAGTTAGCTTGGCCCAACACATATTTGATTTAAGGCATAGCATGATGAGGTATCAATATTTATTTGGTTCGGGGTAACACCATGTGTGTATCTTCATTTACTTGCTAGGTAGATCATGTCCTTTTGAGAAGTATTGGGGGGGGGGTAGTAGATTTATGGAATTCAGGAGACTTCTCAGAACTTCATAGTTCAGAAAAGAACTGTCTGTTTTTTTTGCGGACCAACATGTTGTCCAAGCTGACTAGACTGTTGAGCTCATGAAACCAGCTTACAATCGTATATCTGTCACCACCACTGCAATTTGTTGGTGAATAAATACAAATTTGTAATAAACACTCTAGATCTGTTAAAGTTTGATATTTAAAATAAACAAAGTAAATCTGCCGGGACATTGGGGTTGAAAAGGTTGAGTTCCAAAGTCAAGGGGAAGGTCGAGGAGTCCTAAATATATCAGAGTGACATTTTCCATAACTGCCATAAACAACTAGGACAAGTAGGGATGGGAGCAAATACAATGTGTAGTTTTTGAACCTGGGATAACATTAATTTATAAACAACACAAAGAACTTTGTATTTGAGGTTGTTATACTATTTGGGATTAGATTTCCATTTAAAATGGACCTAACTTCTTTCTTAAATAGGTCCACATGAACATACCCCCCACACAAAAAAACCCAACCCCAAAACACCTGGGATTTCTTGAGCAAGAAAGTTTGCTCTTTCAAAGTTTTTCCAATTTTAAAATATGTGCGTAATAAAAATGTACAAATCCAATTTTAAAATGTTAACATAAAGTATTATCTTCTTAAAGGCATTGGACACTATTGGTAGTTACTCAAAACAATTATTAGCATAAAACCTTAGTTGATTCACTTCAATTTGATCCATTCAGTTCACCATACTTTCTCTTACAAATCTCACACAATGTACTTTTGTATCATCAATCGAACAGGATACCAAATACTTGATATTGGTCAGGAAAAAACCCCCACTTTTACAAAACAAATAAATAATGTTAATTCATTCATTGAAAATGATTCATAGGCCCTGAAGGGGCTTGCCATTAGTGATGAATCCCTTGAGTCCTATCTGTGTGGATTTTCTTTTGCTTCTCAAATCGTGGAACATTTTCTCTCCATCATATTTACACAGCCGATAAGATTGTAGAACGTGTGTCATGTCGGCCTACAAAGCGCAAACATGCGTGGTTTATTCGCTAATGAAGTGTAAAATGAGTCGCAATTGGATTGAATAATAACAGGCTGCAAAATATGTTTGTCATATTCGTCAGGAATCTGAGAATGTGTTGGATTTGAATGGACATCATGTCTTCATCCTCTGTCCCCCTACGCGATGTTTACTCAGGCTCGTTGGGCTGTCCCAGATTGCCTTACAATGTCGGCACTTATTAAACATCTTTCCTTCCTACGAAAATAAAATAAAATAGCTAAGCATAAAGTATAAGTTTCTGCATGGGGGGGGGGTAGTTATCAGGGAATGTAGGAGGGTGTGACAGTGACATTCCAAAAGTAATTTGTCAATGACAGGTGGACTAAAATTGATATAAATTGGCAAAACAAGGTTTGTCGATTTGCAAGTTAACGCTCAAGGTGCTTTAACTAGCAGCATTTTTTACCAAGGCATGTGGGACTACCTTTGAGTTATGAGACCTACTATCCTTTTACGTAGCACCATGTAATGGTTTACAAGGTGCTGTGGCACAATATGCTGCTAATCAAACCAGAAACACTGGGTTCTTTTACGTGCATTACACAACACAGCTTACAGGACAAACAGCTTTGCATCTCACCATGGCTTGTGAGAGCTCTTGCATTCCTAAATAACCTAATCAATCAATCGTGAAATTTAACAGTCGTTGCTCGTAGCGCCATACAGTAGGCTTTTGAAAAAAGATGAGATTTAAGCAAAGTTTGCTAATTTGCTAATGAAGTACAATGTAATAATATGATTCCACATCCTTGGTGCTGCCATAGAAAAGGCACAATCCCCCCAACTGTGTTTAGTTCTTTGAATGTGAAAAAGTGAAGTGTCTGAACAGTAACGCAGATTTCTGACAGGTTCTTTGGTTGACAGTAAGTCAATGAGATATGAAGGGGCTGAAGCATTGAGGTACTGAATAACATGTGAAAGAAAGGGTTTTCGATCTAACCCTAACTGAGTGCTGGTGAACATCTGCAGTGATTGAATACAATACTCTACTGGGAATTGTTAAAACATTTCTGAATTCTTGCGGGAAATGAATTCCTACTCTGCTTTTATTATTGTCAACCTCCACTTGTCTCCTGTGGCATTTGACATGACCCATACATCTCAAGACCGAGATATAAATTGAATTTCTGTAACGTCTCAGAAGTACATTTAGAAATTTGTTTTGATTTGACATTTCTCAAACCTTTGTTTTTCAATCTCTTTGTTTTTTGTTTATGAGCAACTTTTCTGGGGCATGAAGTTTCTCTTGTGGAGAAAATCAATGCTGGAAGGCGTGCTAATTGGTATAGATTTGGTGTCTGGTTCTCTTGTCAACATCTCACTCAGGGATGTATTCTGAAAGTGACCTAAGGCATTGGCATCAAGTGGTTAAAGATCCACTTCAATGAAATTAATAGTACTTTGCTTGTATAACAGAAAGGTAAATGAGTGTGTAATGATTGTATAATTGAGTGAAACTCAATATATTTAATAGAAGGTAACTTCTATTAAATCACTGTGGTTAGGTACCCGCTGCTAAAATATAGCATTCTATTCTAGCTGCCTTTTTATCGGGCAATCTCTTTCTACCGGGCAATCTCGGTGCTCTAGTTGGTATGACACTGCTCTAGAATTGCAAAGGTCGTGGGTTCGAATCCCACCCGTGTTATATGCCTGTGATTTTTTTTCCCCAGAACTCGGGAAAGTACTGAGTTTACAGTGCTAACACGTATCGGTGTTAGGGTACGACCAAAGTTACGATTCAATAATAATTGTTTCCAAATGCAAAGCTTTTGAGAAAGACAATGCTGGGGTTGAAACATCAAGTCATTAGGTTCATTTTTTTTGGTAAGCACTTTGCAACAGCTAATTATACTTTCTTGTGAAAAAAACATACCTAAGACTTTGATCAAATGTTACACTGGGCAAAAATGCTGAATTTCAGGAAAAGCTTTGTGACATCACAGTACAGAGCGATCCAAACAAGACAATGGAAGATGCATTTAGCAACAAAGATAAGCAACCTTCATCCAGGCTGTGATGTCATGTAGTTTAGATCACAACACTGACAGGTTTTGTGCTGGTTTTCTGTGGCACTGGGGTCTTCAGTGTTGTTTTCACATTGCAGTTTTTGTCGGTCTTTGCTAGGAGCCATGCAGGGCACCGTCTTTGGGAACATAACACTGCTAGTTTAAAAACAGAAGAAGAGGTGCGGGGAGCACTAATTTAAAAAAAAAAAAGTGTGTACATCTCAATTTTTTTCTGTCATACTAGCTGAAAAATTATTCTGAATAGCATATGGATATCTTTTGTATAGCCTGGCAATTACACAAATTGATTATACTGACCGTGGAGATGAACTATATTGACTGTAACCGGGCAATCAAGATACAAAAGAATCATAATGACATGTTATGAAGTATGTGCTTGAATGATTAGCAGTTTTGGTATAAAAGATTTAGATTATGGAGAATCAACATGGATGTCATTTAAGTTTGTCAGAAGATTGAACTCTTTCAAAGCATTCTTTACAATCTTGTCAAGCTCATCAAAATTGGTTAGATTAAATATTTATGTGGCGTGTTTTCTTGGCTGATGGGTGGTCTAGTTCAATGGACCAACGCTTTGGTAATATCAGAAGCAAAGTGAGGGGGTTAAATCCCAGTCCTGACACTTGGGTCCTTGAGAAAACCAGTCTCAGAAATTAATTGGATTTTGGATAGTGACTTCATCTTTTGTGGCCCAGCAATTGGTGGGTTGTTTTGACATGGTTGCTATGAGCTGAGGATTTGTACATGTAGGCATGTAGTCCTATACATTATTAAAAAATCAAATCATAAAAATGTCTTTATCATTTTACCATTTGTTTGTTTTGGATTAAGGAGAGATTTCCCGTTCAGCCTTTTGTTATGTTTATGCCATTGTTGATAAAACCAGTTCATCGAATGTCCTGTGGGTTATTTCTAAATTCAGCTATGTAAACATTCCAAGAAGTGGATAATTTAAAATTTGACTATATGCTATGCCCAACTAATTAAAAACTTTCCATCACCCTGTAGGAGTGCTGTGTACTCCAAGTTAAGCGAGGTTCATACTTCCTGCGAATGCTTAAATGCTATACAAATTTGTTGACGTAAAACTGGGCCGTTTTGGCAACAAATTTTTCGTAGGAGTTTAGCACAAGTCAACTGACGCGAGTTATTCATTTCAAATTTGTTGCGTAAAATTTCTTATCGCATTCGCTTTAGCATTAGCATGAAGTACATGTATGAACCAGGCTATATGCAGAACAAAACCACAGGAGACTTTGATCGGTCACCATAAACATCCTCTCCTGTTCTTCTTCTTCTTCTTATTATTATTATATGAACATACACATTAAGGTTCTTAGATCATTTTAAAATTATAGTCAGTTTTTTAGAGAAGATTTTAGTGGGAGTCAAGCTACCAACACGTATTTTTTTACAAGAAATATGACTACATTTTCATAAATGCTCACTGTTGATGACATCAGACATAAAACTGCTTGCTGAAACGTGCACAGCTCTTATTAATTTAATCAAATCATACTTAATGAAGCAGTGTGGCAAACATGCTGAATGTTATTCCATGGTTGTACACAGTGCATTCTCAGGATTCAATACTTGAATAGACTAATGAAAAGACAGAAGAAAGACAGAAGAATACAATTTCATCATGCCCTATACAGGACTGTGTGTGCATTCAGCCCACCCCTGTTAACACAATAGACTAACCCCAATTAACTCATCCAAACACAAGCCCATCCCATTCCAATACACCAAGCTATCCCCCTCCAGACACAATGGACTAGCCCTCATTATTATTCCCCCTGCATCGTTGACGTGAACCCCATCTCATCATACTGCACTCACTATAGCAGCAAGGATGCGTGTGTCACCCTCATAGCAGGCATTCTCTATCACTGCTCCATTAAACACTGACTGTCTCTCTCAGAAAAACAGTCAACCACGCAGTCATGATAAGAAGGTGGGTCTATTTTATTATATTATATCAAAATAGCTTTATGTTCATACACACAGTATATCAACTATATACATGAATTGGAATATTTTCTTTTGAAATATTATCTACAGACAACAGTGTATTTGATTACTAAACCATCATCTGTGCAGTCATGATAAGAAGGTGTGTCTGCTTTATTATTACATATCAAAATAGCTTTATAATTTCCTAAATGTAGTAAATCAACTAGGCCTATACATGAAACAGAATAGTTTGTTTGCAAATCTTCCCGTAGACAATAGTATTTGAAACCATTATTTACATCTATACCATCATCTGTGCAGTAAGAAGGTGGGTCTACTTATATCAATAAAATTTATATTCCTAAACAGTATATTTTAAACATTAAATAGAATAGTTTTTTTTGCAAATCTCTCTATAGGCAATACTATTTGAAACCATTATTTGTATCTAAACCATCATCTGTACTAGTCATGATAAGAAGGTGGGTCCACTAAATTATAAATCAAAATAGCTTTTAAATATATTCCTAAATACAGTTTATCAACTATACATGAAATAGAACAGGTTTTTAAAAATTTATCTAATAGACAATAGCATATGAAACCATTATTTGTATCTAAACCATCATCTGTGCAGTCATGATAAGAAAGGTGGGTCTACTTAATAATATCAAAATAGCTTTATATTCCTAACACAGTATATTAACTATACCTGACTATACCTTGCAAATCTATAGACAATAAGTTTTCAGTGTTTTACACTGCCAAGCATTGGTTAAGAATTCGGAGCATATTTGGTACTGGCTATCAAGGCATTTTTGTTTTGTTCATAGCTGTAAACCGACACTTTTTAAAATACAAAATGTTAAACAATGTTTATAGTAATGAACGAGTAATTATTGCTGATTTTGAGAGCTCTACATTTACATACCTGCATGTACATCTACTAACCTTACATGTGTCTGTACCTGCATAATTATATTGTGTCATCCCTAAATAAAGGATATAAAGTAGGCCTACGTATGCCTAGCAGTAAAATTACATGTCCGATGTAATTTTTTCGTTTTTAAAATATTTTTTTTAAGCTCACTTTGGCAGATGATGCTGTTTCAAAGTCAAGTGAAAAGCACTAAAACTTTTGCATTTCATGCAATGGACAATGCACACACTACATAACTCAAATCATCAATTTGTTTTTAATTAACCCAGTGTTGAAGTAGTAAATATGTGGCCAATATCAATCAACAGCTTCGTTAGTCGTAAAGTGTTCTTGATAATTGATTTCATTCAGCTCATTATGTAAAGAATAACCAAACACACACACTTTGAACTTTGGTGTAGAGTCAAATTGAATGCAGCATGGTCGCCATATGTTAACAATATTACTAGTGCAAGCCACATGTTGTGAAGACATTAGATGGGACTTGCGCTTGAGCTTTTTAGATAGTACATGTACAGGTAGTCATCCGGCTAGTAAATAGTGCATTTATCTGCCCTGGAGAAGTTTAAGTGGCCCAAATTTCAAACATGTATTGTCAAAACTATATCTGATGAATTCATGGTAGCGATCACAACCAATTTATTGGTCAAATGAAATTAGTTGCATCAGCATAATGAACACTTTTAGAAAATAGCAATGTTTTTTTATTTTTTCCCAATACACTGATGTGTGTTAGCACTGTACACTCAGTACGTACCTTTTAGAATTTTTTTATTCACATTTAAAAAGGAAGAAGTATATTAAGCCTTATAAATAAGTAGGTCAAAATTTGTTAGTGGTGTTTGCTAGCCCAGAGTAGTTTTTACTACCCGTTTTGATTGGATATCATCAAAATTTAGGAATGATAAAAAATCTCTTACCTTGGAACGTGGCATCATCAAGCATTTTTGTATTTTGAAAAACATCGCACTTCAAGGGTATCAAACACAGTTTTGTTTTAAACCGTAAAATATTGCAATTTCCCCCATTTCCTTGGGACTCTTATGTATTGGCAAAATTGGTGGATCTTAAAACTGCAATTGACCTATGGAGACCCTCTTTACCTGATGTCATTATTATATTGGGGGTAAAGAACAGTTTTTTTTAAATATCATTTGTTGGTGTAGGGTAAACACTAGACCATGGACACTGCGCCTTCTTCGCAACCATAGATGCAATGATGTTTTTTTATATGCACAAGTTTACAATGTAGGTGACACCTCTATTTCAGTAAAGTTCACACCAAAAAGTGGTCTAGACTTGTGTTCATATAGTGGTCTTTGAACCCAGGCTCAAGGTCCTTTTTCTTTAGAAATAGTTGGTAATGAAACCAAGGATGCCTCAAAATTGGACTTAATCAATGAAGCTCACATTACAAGCCTGAGGAAATCTGTACATGATTTTTAAAGGGCTTTAAATTTTAAAGCCATCATTGTCTGGGACTGTGAAACCTTGTTTGAAGGTCAGTTTACTTTTTTGTTTCTTTCCATCATCATACAAACAGATGATTTGTCGTTATTCCACAGAGCGGATAAAATATGCTGTATGTATACAATAGCAAAGTTCATAGCTATACATTGTTGTCGTACAGATAGATTGTCATTTCAGCTGTGGATGCCCACTGAGCTAGCCACATGAGTAGTCCCAATGTAACCATGGGACCTTGCTATGAAATCCTTGTCACCATGGTTATATATCGCCTTCTAGACAGCATAATTTCTATAGAATTTACAGCCTGGTTGTTTTGTGTGATATTTTGAGTTGGCTCAAAATATTGAATCAATTATGAACTCATGAACTCTGAATATTTAACCTCAAAGTGTTTAATTAAACAATTTAAACAAAATGAACATCAGTAAAACCCTTAAACGAGGGCCGGCGTCTCACTGAATGTTTATGTTGTCTTAACCACAATGTGCACATAACAGCTCATAATCATGACTAGTATTGGGGTGGGATTTGAATTCGCAACCTTTACCATTTTGTCTAACCACTAGACCAACACGCTATATATGCCCGGTGGCTAGAGGTAGTTCAAATGCTAATTAAATTTTTAGCAGCAGGTACTGCAACATTGTTTATAGATTATGTCAAATAAATTGTGTTATGTACTTAATTTAGAGAGTACATGTACACATTCATAAATAATAAACTCATTTAATATCCACTTCCGTTTTAGCAATAAGAAGCCACTGCTGATTGGAGTAAAATAATTTTCAGACTAAAACGTAATGGGAAGTGGGTAGGGGTACATTTTGTCCTTCCTGTTTTTATCGTAAAAATTGCTAAATTTTAATAGCTGGTCACTTTTTCTTACTTTATTGTTTTGTGCAATAGGCTATTAACCATTATTGCTTTAACCTTTAAAAAGGACATAAGCCAGAGGTCTCGTGCATTGTGTAATGAATATATAAAGAACCCAGTTAGTCACCAGGAGAAGGGGGTTTGCCCCAGTGTTTCTGGTAGTGGCTTCTGAATGCACTTGTACATCTTTAGAAGGAACTACATAAAATTGTTTTCCTAATTCAAAAACTAAGTTCAAAAACCTGTCTTAAAATGTTTCTGTTTGTCCAGGCGCCTTAAGTTAGAGGGGAGATACAAGCACTATTTAGGAGGGGAGTTATGACTGCTATGACTGTATCATAATTTTGCATGGTAAGAACAAATACTGGATCTTGTTTTTACAAAAGTGCATCCACGACAGTCAAATAATTGAACAAAATTGTGTGGTTAACACAAGGTAGTGCATTATCTGATAATAACAAATTATAAACTACTTTGCATCAAACCATTTTCAGAAAATTGTTCTCATTGTGGATATACATGTAGGACATATGTTTGTATGTATTTGAGTGTAATTTGCTGTTTGTCATGGAGTGTGTCAGTGACACACGGTTGGAGGACTGTCTGGGTTGAAGTAGATAATGATGTGAAAGTACCAGGGAGGTCTTATGTTGCAAGATTTAAAGGGAAGCTGGATTATAGTTATCAGCCTTATCTCCAATTTTACTACTGTGTACAAAGTTTGATTTTAGCCTTCGAAAAAGACTCTGCTAGGATCGAAACATCATCAGGCTTTTAACTATTTTTGTACAATGTACATTTATACCATTTTGGTTGGTGTCTGGTGTGCAGTGTACAACAGCTAATTCTATTTTAAAGTTTGAACCTTTTGAGTTGGAGTTTAGGTGCATACATTTTGCCAAAGCGGCTCCAGTCCAGTCCAAAGTGGAAAAATCATGAGCGGATTCAGACACTAGTCCTGTCATTTTATAACATCACTTTTCTTTGATGCTTATTTATAGGCTTACATTTATGTACTGGAAATGTCAGTATCAGTTTCCAAGTGGAATGCTCATGATTGATTATTCTTGTGAGAAATTGTGGAGTTGCAGCAGGGATCAAGGTTAGATGGGTGACTGACCACAGTTGACAAGACTTAGTCTACTTGTAGCTAAACAATTAAATATCTTTGCTTGAATCATCTTCTCTGCTTATTACAAAAACAAAACTTAGAAGCTTTGTCCTGTTTAGTTAACCTGCTTGGGTCTACTTTGAGGGAATTGTAGGTTAATATTAAAAGAAACGTTGCTTCAATTCTCAGCTATTTTAGATATATTTTCAGTTACAATTTAGTTAACATGTCAAATCCAAATTACATCTAAGGGCACAGTATTTGGAATGTTAGGGTTGAGGTGGATGGCCTCCTCATCCCAAGAGTGCAATCAATTCAGGAGAGAAAAGCATTCCCCTGGCAACATCAATGTTCCCCCCATGGGTAGATTTTATTCTGGCCTCCTGAATGTAAATCTATAATGTTGAGTGTCATTGTAATTTATTCACCCGCACGTTTTGTAGACGAGAGCACTGGTTGACTATTTTGCAAAAAGTCTTGTTGTGGGTTTTGGGCATCTCTTACCACATCTGGGTGGTGTGTGCTTCAGCAGCAGACAGGTATGTTTGAGCATGGAGGTAGAATTCTAATTCTGCATTCATGGTTCGAGATACTGAACTGGAATCGTCATGAATGTCAAACTCTGCATCATGTATCTTGGCTTGTTCGGCTGTATGAGTCATCAATTCATCACGCCAGGCATAATTTAGCTGCTCTAGGACAAAACGCTCGGCTTAAATTTAGAGCGGACTTTGATTTGTTAAGTTTCATCAGTGGCCGATTTCACAAAGAGCTAAGATTGATCTTAACTGCGAATCAATCCTAGTTGCTAAGTAAAGTGTGATGTGCCAATACAAATCACTATGGTAATACTGACAATTTGTTTTGCGATGAATGTTATTGCTTTGTGTAAATTGGCTCAGGTTTGTACTCGAGAGCGAACTGTAAGTGTGGCAAGGATCTGAATGTGTGAAACAGTTATGAGTGTAATATTACCATTGAGGCTGTGGTGATTCTAGTAGTGAATGTCAGGGTCTATGAAGGAGACACAATGCTGTCATCAGCATCCAATGACAATTGTCCCATTATTACTTTAAAGGCACAGGACACCTTTGGTAATTGTCAAAACCAGTACTCTCACTTGGTGTATCCCAAAAAAGCATATCTGTGAAATTGTTTATACTCAGGTGGTCATGCAAGTTGCAAGAGAACAAAGATAGAAAAAACAGATGTCTAAAAAATTTCAGAATATTTGAGTGAGAACGTACTTCTTTCTCAAAAACTACATTACTTGGAGGGATTGGCTGTTTCTCACAATGTTTATGCTATCAGCAGCTCTTCATTGCTTGTTACTAAGTAAGTTTTTATGCTTACAATTATTTTAAGTAATTGCCATTAGTGTCCAGTGTCTTTAAATCAATATTATTTATGTGACCAAGGATCAATACAAAATAAAGCAATTTAACATTACGAGTGAAAAAGAAGCGGTTGACAAAACAAACACGCTCGTAAACAAATACCAAGTCAAAATGAAGCTGGTAGGGACAGGATGGGATAGGAAAGCAAGAACAAAGATAGAAATTAAAAAGATAAGAACAGCATAACTGTTTTAAGCCGGCAAGGATAGACAAAAGTGTAGGATAAACACTGTATCCCAAAGCCTGTCTATCCAAACTCAAATGGTGGTATAGTATAAAACTTGCTTAAAAGATGTACACTGACAAAAATAATTTAGAAAATAAATTATTGTCAAAGTTTAGAGAATTTGAGACAAAATAGATGTACAAAAAAGAAGAAAATAGAAAAAAACACAATTTTTAATGCTTCGAGTTTTTCAGAAATTTATTACAAAAAGATGACTTTTATTTCATATTTTTGTAATATAGGATATTCTAGTTTTATTCTAGTTTGGTTTATGCTTGTGTGTGTGTAACTAATAAATAAGACTGTGGTGCTTGTTTGGTGTTGATTTTTTACGGAAAAGAAATAAGAGTGATTTCAAAAAATAATTTGTGGGTAATATTTTAGATATGTGAAAGAAATATTGCTTACATGTAGAATTCTGATGAAAGCGTGTGGCAGAAATTCCAAAACAAACACAAATAAATAAATAATCTGTACTCAAAATTACTCCATCTTCTCTACAAGCCCCTTTCAATCAATATGTCTAATGACTGGTCCACATTCATCTGCATACCCCCCCCCCCCCCTCTGCCTGATTAAGCAGTCGCCACTGTATAATCAGGGCCATGGTATACTAAGCAGTTTACATCTCTTGCTCCTGGGTCAACATTAACAGTCTTATAAAGCCTCACAGGGATGCAGGATGATGAGTCATGCCTCTATTTTTTGGCTTCTCTTGTGTTTCCACATCCTCATCTCTTTTTTCTTCTTTCTCGTGAAGAGCAGGATATGCAGGAATGCAAATAAAGACCTGTTTAGGATGAAGTGGAGAATTGATTAACTAAGCACATTATAATACATGATAAATAATAATTAATAATTAGAAATTTTATATTGCATGATTTTGTTTATTTATTTATAATGCCCCCACCAACCACCAGACTGTCAAATGTTTATCATTATCAAACTTGTATAAATCTTTGTGGTAAAAAATGTATAATATTCAATTCACTCCTCGTGTGGTTTTACATCCTCCCTCTTTTTTCTTCTTTCACTCTTGAAGAGCAGGAATGTAGACCAGTTAAAATGAAGCTGAGAATTATCTAAACACAGGGATGTTATGAAGCCCCCCCAACCATCAAGTTGTCAAATTTTAATTGCAAAATGTGTAAAAACCCTATGTTAGAATAATGCTGCATATTAAAGTCACCTGGAAGTGGTATTTTTTCAAAATAAAGCTGCTGTCACTAATATATGTGTTTTGATGAGTTGAATGTGAATAAACAGTTAACTAAGGTTTTAAAAAATCAGTTCTTATGTTATTTACAAATTTAAGAGTAGACCCCGACCCGAGAGGGCGCTGTTCGTGACGTCAATCGAGGCAGACTTTGCCTGTAATGCGTATAGTAAACACAATAGACTGTGCAAGTCTCGCACGTAGCGAAAACGAGAACTTAATTCGAAAAAAAGTATATTTTTGTACAAAACCAAATTGTATTGAAATTGTTATTTGTTAAAAAATTCTTAAAGATTATTATTTTTAACGTACTTTTTGTATAATTATTATTTTAATTCGTGTACATAATAATTGTTTTGTTTAAATTAACGTAAATATTATACATTTATCGGGACGAGGATCGCTGTTCGACATCGACCTGGATGGTTTTTCTAACAAACCCCGTTTGTGAATCACGTCCAATTGGTGCGATCATCACATAGGTTCAGCGATAATTGGAAACGTCAATTGGGTAATATTCTTAATTGTTTAGAGTAAACCGGAAACTGGAGGTCAAGTTTTTTTCTTTAGTTTTCTTCGTTAATTTGTTGAATTGATTTTACTTTTCTGTTTTTAATCACTTATTTTTACATTCCCAAGAACATATTCACTTTTTAGAGTCATAACTTATGTTAAACTAAAATTATTGACAGAACAAAATCTCCCCAACGTAAAACTCCATTAGGTTGGGACCACAATGGTCCCGGAAGTTCAATTTCTCGCGAGACTTGCACAGTCTATTGCAAAGTACATGTACGGACCAAGTCGTGAGTTTTTTTTTTTTTTTTTCCGGCAATGCCGACCAGGTGTATTGCTGCTGAATGCAGAAAAACACTATTTGAAATGTACCAACTCACGACTTGGACGTACATGTACTTTGCACGTGTGTTTACTATACGCATTGCAGGCAAACTCTGCCTTGAATGGCGTCACAAAAGGGGTAGGCGGAGTCAGCCCCCCAAACAACTTTATATATTTTTTAAACATATAAATCGTGACAAACAATTACTAAAAAAATTGTTTTATTGTTCGTAAGCATATACTCTTATGTTTGAAAGAAAACAAATTCTATTTCCAGGTGGCTTTAATGAGCCCTTGGAAAGCACTTGTATTCGCCAAGCATGATGCTCATGATGCATTAGGCAATACAAAAATTAAACAGAATAATGAGTATGGAAAAGATGAGTTATGAGTGATGGTACGAAAGTTGACAGGGATTCTAGTTAGTGCAAGTGTTGAGGAAGATTGTTCCAGAGTTCAGGTGTAGCACGCTATCGCGGTATCTTTCTTTGTGTTCTGTTTCTAAATGAGCATTTCGTTGACAAATACCAATTTTATGACCCTTCTGTAAAAAAAAATTGTTGTCCATTTTATCTTGAACATAGTTCCATTTCATCTTTTCAAAGTGCATTTGGAATATGAGCCATGGTAATCTGATGTGTTGAATTCAAGACTGATTATCCCTTCAGGCATGAGAATTAGTTTACGCTGGATTATTTTTTATTTGAAACTCTTTGAGCACAAAGATGTATTATCTATTTATATGGATATATAATCTGTTGTGTTATGTGGTATTTTAAAGAGAAGAGGGAGTTGTTTTCTTCTCTTTTGGTATACCTTTTCTCTTGCTCTCAAGTTAAATAAAAAGAAGGAAAATTAAGACAGACGTTATTTTTGTGAAATCGTTTTACTCATGTCTCAAAAACTAAATCATCTCAATTAGTATTATTTTAAGGAAAGCTGTCTACAATCATTATATTTATGGTAAAACATGTAAAGTAAATCCGTGGACGTTTGTGTTTTATGTCGCACCCAAACCCTTTGACATGTTTAAAGGGCAGCTGAATGAATACCTGCTCATCTTGCATGAATAACGCCTGAGTAATGGCACAACATGATTAGGTGGTAAACCAAGGATAATAAGTGTATATCTTCCCTCAAGATGCGGATGTGATAGATCTGACGTCAGCAACACTTGAATCGATTTAATCAAGCACAGCGACAAAAAGAGAGAAGGGAGGAAAGGGTAGAGTGCTTATTTGTTTATAGGGGCGCTGGATGTGGGGAGAGAGGAAAAAGAAAAGAGAAATGTTTGAAGGAATGGGAGATGTGAGCGTAGGTGGAAAACATCTGTTAAACAGGAAGACAGATGGCTCATGAGAGCAGTGCGAGGGATAGTTGTTGAGATACATGCGCTGCCTGCATGAAATGCATTTATTTTTGTTTCATGAAAAAAAAAAAAACGTTCTCATGTCACCCTAGGAAACTTTTATTTTTCAACATTATTTCTTTTAATTAAATGTTTGTTACCTCCAATTACACATTTCACCAGTGCATCATGGCATTTGTTTTCAAGTTTCAAGTTTAATTTGGTTGATGTTATTGTTTTCCACATAATATTTCATAAATCTTTATCAATACATCTTTGCAGGCCTAATGCATCATGTCGCCAGAGTGATACAGCAGTGTCACCAACCCTGTCGCCATGGCAGCGACACAGAGCCCCGTCGTCAAGCAAATTGATAAACAGTTCCTAGTCTGTGGCATCTGCCTAGAGCGGTACCACACCCCTAAGGTACTCCCCTGTCTCCACACCTTCTGCCAAAAGTGCCTGCAGAACTACGTCCCTGCCGAATCCCTGACCCTCTCCTGCCCTCTCTGTCGTCAGCAATCCATCCTCCCGATCGAAGGGGTGACAGGTCTACAGAACAATTTCTTCATCACCAATCTGATGGAGGTGTTAGAGGGGCCAGACAGCAGCAGCGATGAAGGGGCCAGCGGAGGGGACCAGCCCCACCACGCCGTGCCTTGTTGCTCCAGTCACGAGGGGGAGCCCTTGGACTATTACTGTGACGACTGTGAGACGGCCGTGTGTGGCGAGTGCACAGAGTCAGAGCATATTGATCACCCTACAGTGCTTCTGAGTGACATCATTGACGAACACAAGGAGGTCTTGAGGGATATACTAGATAAAGCTAAGGACCAGGTAAATGTGTTATTTTTTTATTTACACCCAAATGCTCATTAAAACAAGTCATCACACAAGCAGCCCAATTATTTAAAAGAATTTTGTAAAAAATATCATCTATCCAAAGCTGTATAGATTTTCATGTATATGTTTACCATCAAAAGTTAATAAAAGTATCACACAGAAATACAATTAGATTTTCAGGTCTGAGCTGTCTTTTTTTCTTGAGAGAAGTGAAGCAGTGGCCAAAGAGAGAAATGAAATAGTCAACATTGGAGTGTCCAAACCTGTAGTTTAGTACACTAAGATTCATCTTAAAGGTATTGGACACCTTTGGTAAACGACCAGTATTTTCGTTTGGTGTATTCCAACATATATGCATAAAATAACAAATCTTGAAAAGTTGGACTCAATTTGGTGTCAATTGCTTGAGCGAATAATGAAAAAACACCCATGTGGCACAAATTTAGGAAATTACCTAATTCTCAAAACCTATGTTACTTCAGAGAGAGCCGTTTCTCACAATGTCTTATACTACTGTTTATACTACTGTTTTTGTATTACTAACAGCTCTCCATTGCGTGTTAAAAAAGTAAGTTTTTACAGCTAACAGTTATTTTGTTCATAATAACCAGTGTCCAGTGCCTTTTAAAGGTGGAAGGTCAAATAATTTTTTTTAATCTGCTTTTTATTACTTCAAAAACAAACTATACACTACCTCCCTAATAATTTTATTAAAGTATAGTGTATGAATGGTACCCTGAACTGATTAAATCTTTATTTTTATTTTTATGGATACTTACAAAATTTGTGTTTAGATTCCACGTCTTCAGGATGCCATTGAGAGAGTGACAACCATCAACCTCAACCTGGAGGAGAACAGAAACAAAGCGGAGACGGAGATATTGACCTCCTTCGACACCTTAGAGAGGGGAATCCAAGAGAGAAAAGAGACCCTTATCAATGAACTGAAGGGCACTCATGAGTCCAAGCAAGAGGTGCTTCACAAACAGCAGGAAAATCTGGAGAAAGAGCTTCTCAGTATAGAGCATAATTGTGACTTCACTGACCAGGCCCTGCGGAGCGGAAACGAGATGCAGATTCTACTTGTACGGAAACAAATGGGACAGCGTCTGCGAGAACTAACAGAACAGTGTCAGCATCTCCAGCCAGAGGAGAATGATTTCATTTCCTTTGCCGGTGATGTCGGCGAGATGGAGAAGTCATTGGCAAACCTCGGCACGGTGCGCAGCAACAGCGCCATTGCCCATCAGACGATAGCCGTTGGGGAGGGGCTGAAGCGAGCCTTCAGTGGGGAGCAGATGATTGTTACGATAACAACGAAGAACTATCAAGGGGTCTTAATAACCATTGGAGGAGCTGAGATCTGTGCCCAGCTTTTCTCCTCAGATGGTGGGGTTCATGATACAAGAGTGATTGATAACAAGAACGGTACGTATGACGTCTTGTATACAATACATAAAGAAGGCCCACATCAACTGAGTATAAAACTCTTTGGACGACACATCAAGGGGAGCCCCTTTAAGTTGCGTGTGTTGAGGGAGAGCAGCTCATCCAGTCCTAAGTCACCGACGAGTAAGATCCCACGGAGTAACATCAAACAACGTGCAATGAGAAGACCACAGAGCGCTGCCGGATCGCTAAGAGTCTATCGTAAATCCAACCCCATGGAGGACGATCTGGTACTCATCATAGGTCAGAGAGGGCGCAATAAAGGGGAGTTCACAAACCCACAGGGTGTAGGTACAACCGCTGCCAATGGTGGCCGGATTGTGGTTGCAGATAGTAACAATCAGTGCATACAAGTCTTCAATAACACCGGCGACTGCAAACACAAGTTTGGCATCCGAGGCCGCAGCAATGGCCAGCTGCAGCGGCCCACGGGAGTTGCATTCACAGCATCTGGAAACTACGTTGTGGCGGACTACGACAACAAATGGGTGAATATCTTCGGACCAGATGGCAAGTTCATCAATAAGATCGGCACGGGAAAGCTCATCGGACCAAAGGGAGTCTGCGTGGACAGCAACAACAACATCATCGTCGTTGACAACAAGTCTAGCACCATCTTGATCTTCACATCAACAGGAAAGCTCCTCAACAAGTTTGGATCTAGAGGAGCTGAGGACCAACAGCTGTGTGGACCTCACTTTGTGGATGTCAATAACAGTAACCAGATAGTGGTGTCAGACTTCCATAATCACTGCATTAAGGTGAGTCCATTTCAATCTGGAAAAAAGGAACAAAGTTGGTACTTTTATAAAGAAAAGTTTTGGGGGCAGTATGAAAAAATGGCAAAAGTAAGATAAAATGAATGCATGTCTTAAATCTGCAAAACTTGCTATAAACTTCACTGCATATAGTATAGCAGAAAGTTCTTTAGAAACCAAGGGTGCCTCATAATATATGTAACTTTATAAAAAGTTGGGAAGGTAGTGCAATCTTCCCTACCAGCCAGGCTCCTAGTGGATGAAACCCATGCCTACATCCTTACAGACTGAAGGCGTAACCCTGTTTCAGCCCCAGGAGGTGGAAACAGCCCTGATGGCAGTGAGTTGATTTGGGCTGATAGCACAATTCAGCAGACATGCGATGTTAGGCGATTTTTTTTGTTTTAAAGCCATTATACACTTTCGGTACAGAAAAAAAAAGAAGTTCACAGATTTACAAATAATTTACAGGGTTTACAGAAGGTGATAGTGAAAGACTTCTCTTGAAATATTGTTCCATGAAATGCTTTACTTTTTGAGAAAACATTAAAACAATATCAATTCTCGGTAGCGAGAATTACGGATTTATATTAAACACATGTCATGACACGACGAAACGCGCGGAAACAAGAGTGGGTTTTCCCGTTTTTTTCTCCCGACTCCGATGATCGATTGAGCCTAAATTTTCACAGGTTTGTTATTTTATATATAAATTGTGATACACGAAGTGTGGGACTTGGACAATACTGTTTACCAAAAGTGTATAATGGCTTTAAAGATTTTAAAGATTTGTTTATTTGTTGACATATCCTAGGTTGATTGTACTCAGCACTGTGACGACATTATCTGATCTCTTCCCTTTCACTAGGTATTTGAGCAAGATGGGCAGCTAGTGACAATGTTTGGCTCAAGGGGTGAGGGGAATGGACAGTTCAATGCTCCTACAGGTGTGGCAGTTGACCTCATCGGGAATATCATTGTAGCTGACTGGGGTAACAGCAGAATCCAGGTAATGTGACTGCATGTTTAAGACTCAAGGAAAAGATGGATTGCATATGACGTCATTGACCACCATCTTTGATGAAACGTGCATGCGTGAAAGGCAATCATTGTCTGCAGCACAGCTTAAGTACACACGTGCACTTTTCCCATTCTTTATCATCAAATATGGATGTATGGGGGTCGATGACAATGTGTGCAAAATCTACAGACCCTTGGTATGAAACAAAGTCTATCGTGGCCATGTGGTCAAGCTGGCACACTACATTCAAGCTCTGGTTTTTGTGATCAGCAGAGTGTGGGTTCAAGTCTCGGTCTTGAAACATGTTTCCTTCACTGATTTCGTCTTTCGAGTCGGACATAAAGCTGTTACTCCTGTGTATAGTACAACACGTCTAAAAAAACCAAGTATAAACTCCCGCATGACAACAGTCCTCCTCTAAATGTAAAAAAATAAACATCTCTATTTTCAATGGGAGACTTTTGAGACACTGCTGGCAGCAGACACTACGGTCCTTTTGCGGCTCTGAGTGTGCGTGAACATGCTTAGTATTGCGCCTGTATGTCTGAGCACGCACACTACTGGTGAGACATGTGAAAAAGGACTGTCAAAAGTTTCCCATCTTTGAATGCAGAAAACACCGTAAATTTAGAATTGAAATATTGCAAATGACTTGGATTTGATGTCAAAAAGTTCTTTAAGCCACTTCTCTTGTCCTTCTCTCAATCTTCCCTTTCCAGGTCTTTGATCATACAGGTTCCTTCCTCTCCTACGTCAACACCACTGGGGATCCTCTCTACGGCCCACAGGATCTGGCCATCACCAGCGACGGTCACGTAGCTGTGGCAGACTCGGGTAACCACTGTGTCAAGGTGTACAAGTACTTGCAGTAGAAGGTACGCCAGTGTCCCTATGTTCCATGCAGAGGGCTTATGGATATGTTATGTAGTGGGAGCGCGGCAAGAAGCGGGTCATGGCAGTATTAAAAATGAGTTGGCTATGTAATGAGTGACATAAGAAATACCAACACACTCTTAAAATGACGTCCAAACAAGTTTCTGCAACTTTTGTCTGTAGAATTCTAAAAAAGCATGCAAGGAATTTTAGAGCAGAGAGAGATGCCTGTTGTAGAATTTAGATATTGGGATTTTAAGGCAGCACTATTTTCTAAAAGGGGCTATTTCAATGATGAATTAAAGCAGGCCTTTGGCTGTACAGGGAATAATGAGCTCTCACCAAGTTACGCTTGTGCTGTAACTGGGTGAGAGTTCATAATTCCATGTACAGCCACAGGCCTGCTTCGATCAAGATGACACAGCCCCTTTAAGTTTTAAAGTCACCACTGACCCCTGCTTTAAGCAGGATTGAAAGATAACAAAATGCCGAATGTAGTAAAGCATCTTACTACATTCAACTTTTCTGCACCAGGTTTCATCTTGATTTCCATTTTTTATAAGATGCATCCAAGACCAGGTGAGATGTACACTGGCAGATCTCAGCCAAGAAATGTAAAATGAAAAAAGTCTTCGTACTGAATAAGTTTATAGATTCTCAACACCATGCATCTTTTTCTGATTCGTTAATTGAAAATGTGAAAACACACTCAAGCAACTGGACTTTATTAAAACCAATACCATAGCCAACTCATTGTAGCATTGTAGTTAAAAACCAAACAACATTCTTCTGGTATGATTAACCCCAACTTGAAATAAGCCGTTTCTAAGTGATTTTCAAGACAAGTAAAACATACGGCTAAAATTCATATGCAAATTTATGCCTGAAACAATTTATCAAGAGTTTAACAACTGTCACAAATTTTGACAGATCATGTTACAATTGGATATGGTTCACATCTTTGGATGATCACGCTTTTGCTTTATGCATGGAATTATTATTTTTTATACTTTATGTTATATTGTTTTGCTGCATATATTATGTTTGTAAAAATGTACATTTCTTTTGGAAATAAATGTACAGTTAAAACAATGCTTGCTAACATTTTTTTTCTACCTTCGATCAAAAGAGTTGTGTATATTTATTTGTAATGTAAAACAAAGTTGTAATATATAACTTTTGCGTAAGTGTTAATAGAATGCCAACAGTGATTTGTTTTTCTTCTCTTTGTTTGATAGAAAGTACTTTAACAATACTTGCAGTATTGTTCTTTTTCCTTGGAGTTTCACTGGTTCAAAATTGATGTCCAAGTTAACCACACAGAACATAACTTGCTTTAAAACTTTTCAGAATTATTCAAATTGATAGCTTCTTGCATGTTTTGTGTGTTGTTGTTGTTGTTGTTGTTGTTGTCGTTTTTCCCATAGACCACAGCATAATTTGTTGGACAGAATTTAATTTGTAACATTTCTGGGGCTAATGGTCCAAAGCGGGACACTTGGTTGTTCAGGACCTCCAAATGATGAGAAGAGGAGACCCAGGGTCGGAATGCCTAATCTTTGAAATAGCAAACAACCAAAATTGCTTCTCTCTACCCGGGAGGGTAAATAGATATCTAGAGGGCCGAGGTGGACTCTTAAAATGAAGTAGGCACATTTTGTTCAGGTTGACCTGAGGGGAAAAAGCCCCTTTGTGTACTCAAAGTGGCCATGCTCATGTTGTTTACTGCATTAAAATACACACAAATCAAACTTATCAAGAAAAACAAAAAATAATTGTTCTTTTGAGCCTCAGTGTGATTTTTTTTGAGGTAAAGCCGAAAATGACTATTCTACACATGATGAAGGACTCCCTTTGGGTAGAAGCTCTTGTATATTCACTCACAGTTACACTTATTTGTCTGCACCTCTAAACACACTGCATGTGCATGTTTAATTCGTTGCCGTCATTGAATGCTCTGTTGATACATTTCTTTGCAATAGTTTGATTATTTTTTCTCATTCCAAAGCTCTGATTAGAAATTGTACCATACTTAAAATGTGCCAAAGGCAGGCATGATGCCAACGTAGCTCTGGAAAATGTTGTACATAGGTGTAAAAAAAAAAAAAGAGGAAAATATATGCACAAATATTATTCCATACTCGAGAATGCTCTAATACTGCCGTGCCTTTCTTCTCAATTGACAAGAGTGCTGTTAATGGATGTAAAACTTGGTATGTGTCTTTGGTATATTTCTGCAAATATTTTGCTGCCATTAAACTTGGTAAAGTGGCTTCCATTTGCAATAACAAGCATTGTTTCTCTAACCCTCTGTTTGGTTAGACACAAGGGAGCCAATGGGGAAATACTCCCCAGCTTTTTACTCAGGAGACAAACTGAATACTTCTATTTTCAAAGCAACATGATCATTCACTGTTGTATTCAAAAGAAGTAGCAACATGATCGTTCACTGTTGTGTTAAAATAACAACCCTTTTTTAATTTGAAAACAAAGTGCTGTAAGTGGTTTCAGTATCACTGTCTCCATTTCAAATCAGTTCCCTGGTAATCAGTTTCCCTGGTAATCACATTTAACTCCATAATTGCACTATTATGGCACAATTTGTGGATAATGAATTTGATCAAAACGAAATGGGATAGTGCAGAGAAACAGTTTTGAAAAATGCCTCCGTTGCCAATTCTGCATGCCAAGTTTTACCTCTGTGATGACATTGCTTGCAAACCCAGTACTATTTAAAACCCCCAAAACAGCGAGCAACTTGATGATAAGGTTTGGAGTAGTGGGCATTTCGTGCTGGGTGACAAGCAAGATGTACTCATGTAACTCGATGCCTACTTAAATAGGAAAAGTGGAAGGGAATATTGATGTGTATATACATAGAGCTCTCTGCATGAAACTACTAACAGGAATGAACCGAACCGGAATAAACTGGATTGAGCTGGTTGACACTGGCCGGCGCTGGATCTAAGTGGGCCCTGGTGCTGTCATGTTTGCCTCTGTAATTCATGCATGTTGTCATGGTAGCAAAAAACTATTGGGAAGTGAACTAACAGCTATTAGTCATAACATGTAAAAACATATTTACAAACATTTATAAATCCATGCAAATAACTAATTTCCGCTAAAAATAATGTTGAAATGATGGCTTCATCCATTCATACATTTGCTAATAATACTAATACTACTAACATATTGATCATTCACACCAGTCAATACTAACCGTTCTTATTTTGGATCCTAAGTAAAAAGAACTTGTCACATAAAAGCAAGTTAGACAATAGTTCGGCAATAGTTCACAAGGATTTGACAAACATCATTTTCATAACATTCAGCTATGTGCACATCTTTAACATAACTAACAAAATCTTGAGGAAGCAAACTTTCTCTGGGGTTCCACAAACATCCTTAAAATGTTTGTTACTCATACAAGAAAAGGGGGAGAAGAAGAAAAATTGGATAATATATCACAACAGTTTTCATTCCCCCTTACAGTACTCTTGGATGGGTTTCAAATCTCTAACAAATGGGGCAATTGTCTTAAGTAGATGTTAAAATTTCATCAGGTATATATAGGACTTGTGTGTAACCCATACACCAATGTGTGTTTAACATTGTGTTGGACAGCACTCATCCAAAATAACATTTCGCCAATATTATTATTTACTGACTTCACTTAAACATATTCTCACCTATCAACATATTAATAAAACATTGAAAGTCAGTTTTATTGGATAAAAGAGAACTCTTAATCACATACAATTGCAGTTGCTCAGCTCCAAGATTACAGAAAGTTGGTTGGTTGGCTGGCTGGATTTCTAAATTATTTTGGAGCGCTGTCCTGAAAAAGAAAAATCCTTTAAGTGGCCACAGCTCTCTTCTTACAGTCAAAATGATTGAGTCACATCGTTGTCAAGGCTTGTAATGTTTGGTTGGTCCTTAGTTGTCCAGAATATACAACAGCCGTTTAAATTACAAACGAACAAGCAAGCATATATTATGTGAACAAACATTTTCAAAGAATTAAAAAAAAATTATTCACACAGTCTACAGTAATGATAACCATAAAACATAAAGTAATATCTGACATTTCTTGAGTTTTGGGTTGCCATGACTTTCGACATTGCCCATTGTTATTGGTCAAACAAGCAGCACCCGGGTCTTCGGCTTAGCCAGCGTGTGACGGTACCTGTATACTGCAAGCTACCTGTCGAACTTGCTAGCTAAGTAAAACAAAACTGGTGTTTATGCTTGTAGCTATTGGGGACAATGTATTTATAAGGCAATTTTAAAGGCATTTTATCGGTACTTGTGAAAAGAGCCTTGAGCTTTCCATCTATAGCCAAATTAAAGGATTTGTCTTTAAGAACAATATTTCCTTTCTGAAATTGTGTACCTTTGGGAAATGAAAGCTTTGATGTGAGCCCAGCCCCCCCCCCCCCCCCCCCCCCCCCACACACACACCCTAAACCCTAGTGCATTTGTATGTGGGCTGGTTACATTGGTGTAGAGGTTTTTTTTCCTTGCCTGCCACTTGGACCCTGGTTCAAACCCTGGCAGGGCATTATGTGGATTGAGGGTTCCAGTTTCTTCCTCCAACATAAAACAACTGAAACTTCCATGTATTCTCAGTTTTCTAAGACCCCATGGTTCCACAACCAGATTTAACCAAAATGTGCCAATCTACAGATTGAAAGTGCAATAAACTGGGAGAAATCACACAGGGTTCTTTTTGCTTCATTATCTAGTTTGACCTAACAGGTATTACATATGAACCGCAAAGGAAGCTGTAATGTTGGATGGGTTAATTTATTGAATCCTTGCAAACACAGGGAGCTAGCATACTCCCTCAAAATAAAGGCCACCTTCAACTTGTGGCAATGATAAACCAGGCATCGATTTCACAAAGTACTCTATAAGATTCATGCGCATGAGATGAGTAAGTTGTTGATTTGGACAAGATAATTTGTATTGTGATGTCCCACTTTACAATTAAGCAATTTAGATTGATAAACATAAGCTCAGTCCTAGCTCTTTGAAAAATCGGTTCCAGGGCCAAATTTCATAGAGCAAACAATTTTGGTAGCATTATTTTGCTATGCTTAGCTACTTTTTTTGATTAAGCACATCAAATAGCTAAGCACAATAAAACTGTGCTTAAGAATGCCAGCCAAAATACCATGTGACACGTACACTCTGCGACTGGTATCCTTCGTATTGCTGCGAAGCAGAAACATTTTAAGCAACTCTATGAAATCCGCTTGCCCAAACGTTTGTAAGTGTGTGTTGCACAGAACGAATTGCGCTGTATAACTGTATGCACAATCGAATCAACTTTTTGAATCAATCATTTTGCAGTATTTACAATGAATACTCATTGTGTTGGTCAATGTTTTGTCGTCTGGTCTTAAAAGTACATTGTATGTCAGTTAAGTTACTCATGTACTTGTACTTAAATTTGTTAAACTTTTTAAAAGTTCAATGAGTGGTGTTTTTGTATTTGTTATGACAGAAAGTTATAATTATGAGAAGAAGTTGAGTCTTTGGATGGAGAACGTATGTAAAAGCCAAGCTCAATATTATGTTTGAAGTTTTCTTGCATAAATCATCTATGAAACACTTGCTCAATACTTACTCAATGCAGCTCGTGTAGGCTTTTGGGTCCAATTTCATACACCTGGGCCCAATTTCATAGAGCTGCTTGAGCAAAAATGTTTGCTTAAGCAAAAAATTCATTGCTTAGTAAAATCAGATTACCGGCCAAGACTCCACTCAACTGTTATGCTAAGTAAACAACAGCTAAATACTAGTCATAAGCAATGTATATGGCATGACATTTTGGCCAGTAACATGTGTAAAATAAGCGTGCTATTTTCGTGCTTTTTGCTTAAGCAGCTCTATGAAATTGGCCCCAGCTTAGAAAGCAAGTATTGCTTAAAAATTTGCTGCTTAGCAAAAGTGAGGAGGATACCAGGCAGTCACAACTTGTGACATGGCTGTTTGGTTGGTAACCTTGTTCTGTTAAGCACAATTTTATTTTGCTTAGATACTTTTTCTGCCTAAGCAGCTCTATGAAATAGGGTGTGGCTTACAGTAGAACTGCGTGGCACTTTAAAAAAAAATGAAACATTGGCCGAGTTCGATGAGAAAACATCTGCAACGATTTTTCACAAATATATCTGATGGTACCATTGTAAAATATAAGAATTGTATACAGTCGTCATTCAGTTTGGTCGGACAGTTCATGAATAAGTTAAAAATAATATGTATAAATGAGTTATGTCAAATCGCTGAGAAAGACGATGGCTCAAGTGTGCTATTATTTTATTAAATTATATTATATCACACCCGGTTAATTGTGTGTTTAAGTAGGATGAGTAAAAACCTCTGCTAACACAAAGATTTTCAAGGCTTTATTCACTGGGAACTGATAAACAATAGAACCAAACCAAGAATTGCCCTAGAAGCAGTTAGATGGTCTGAACCAATTACACGCCTTTGCCAGGCATTACCCAACAACTCGTACTAGATTGGCCCACCTGGTCAGTGATTAACAGTCATTCATAACATTGGTCAACAAGCATTAAAACTCTAAATTAACCCTCTTGATACGATGCAACCTTTTGGCGACCAAAGATAACTGGTTTCAATTTGAAGCTTACATGTTTGTGCAAGACAGTTGCCTTAGATGAAAGCGAGTTTAGTGCAATATTTAGCAAGTTGTAATATTTTGGCATGGAGTTTTGCCGTTGTAGTTTTAAGAGAGTAATAACAGTGTATATGTACAGTACTGCAGATGTGTAATAAGATGCAAAATAATTATATTAATTATGAATTAAACGTAGTTGGTCCTATTCAAGATATCTGTAATAGTAAAAGTGGGATGGTTACAGTATTTTTAAAGTTGGAATATCCAAGGCATTGTGAGTATTTGTCTCAAAGGACTCTTTGTAATAACTCATAACTCATAACTAGCTCATAACTCAGTACTCATGAAACTCATGTCAGCTGTAACAATGACTGTAACCCAAAACCCGCCCATCCATTTGTATTATGTTGCATGCGTTCTGATAGACGCATCATTCTATGCAATATCAATGATGATTTTACTGTTTGTGATTAAAAAGTGACAAGTTTTATTAACAGGAAAACAATAATTATGTAACTGTTGGTGAACTGTGAAAATTTAAAGCGTTATGTGACAGGCAAATTAAAAAAGCATCTAAAAAAATGTGGAAAAATGTTAATGAGAGGTTGATGTTTTCTTCTGCTGTTTTTGTTAGCAAAAGTCCTTTGTACATAATGACCCAATTTACCTCACAATTATTTTAGTAGGCTAATTACCAATAGTGTCCAGTACATTTTAACAGACTTCTGCTAAGTAAAAAGCAGGATACCAGTCACAGAGGGTACAATTCAGATGCCACTTGAGCTGGCAATCTTTTTCTGTAAGCAGAAATGTTTTGTGCTCTTTGTGCTTATGCTACTTTTGAATTAGTATTGCATAAAATGTGTTAAATCCTTGATTAATGTTTTTCTCAAGTTCTTAAAAAAACAATTGCAAGCTATACACAACTGATATAATCCCCAGAACTCAGAGCTAATCAAAGTTCAATCAGCACCCAGTGTAAAAGTTTGAATCAAATCAAAAAAGTTTTAACTTTAAGCCTGCCCAAATTCCTGCAACAGAGGGCGCTATACACTTCTACCACTGGAACTTCGAACTTTAGGTTTATTTTTGGATGCTTGAATTGATTTGACATCCGGTTGGACGGAGAAAAAACTGGCGAATATCCATATGCACTGGTACCCGTCTGACTTAGATGAAACAATTTGTATTTAAGATACTGATTTTCCACTAAGCTAGCCATAATTAGCAGGAAACCAGTCACTGGTGGTGACAGAATTATTTGATGTTAAATGATATTTTGGCTGGGCTATTTGTGCTTTAAAGCAGCTGTATGCGACTGGACCCTGCATAATGCGAGATTTTGATTTATGTAGAGGTCTACTTGAACTTGCAGCTGCAATCAGTGTTTTTCAATTCATTGTGGAAATGCATGTATTGGTTTTCATCTTGGAATATTGATCGATACAAAGGGGGGGGGGGGGGAGGTGGTACTGTTAACGACTCGAAGTTATTATATGAAAACGTGATGCATTTTATGGATGATTTCAGTATAGGATAGTTGCTATTGTAGATTGGTTTCATAGTTCAGTTTAAGAACAAATCATTGGGTTGTTTAACCACCATGTTTGTAAGCTCCCGATACTGTACTTGCTACATACTTGTCAAAGGCGTAGATTCATGCCCACCCCCGTTGTATTTGCCCTTTACACTTTAGTAACGTACAGGAATTATCAAATAGATAAATCCCACTTGACCTCCCATGGCTTAGTTATACTTTGTATGTTGATGTGAATCGTTTGATTTTATTTTTACAAAAGGCTCATACATGTATACAGGCCAACACAAAAGATACCCAACAAAAGCAATTAAAAACATTAATGTACCGGTACTTTATGCACATTTATAATTTAAAACAAATGTCAAATTATTTTAAAATTTTCACTTCATTACCACAGTGCCGTTCCGAGGCTTCAAAGGGAAAACTAATTCACACAATGTCGTCGAAGTTTATAAAAGACATTATTTCTTGTCATCCTTAGGTTGTAGTTGAAGCTATAACATTTTGGCAGAGAGAGGTCTTATTCGTTTTGCGCGGAGTTTGTCGTAGTATCCCATTGACGCTTCCACACAGGTCTGAACATCGGCAGGAAGGCTGTCCAGGGCAGGGGGCGGTTTGGGGCTTTGGAACCCGCTACTCTGAAGTGCCTTTCCATAAAATCCAGCTCTCTTGTTGGCAACTTTCAGTGACTTCGACACCACCCAATTTTCGCTGACTTCGCCTCCTGCATCCCAAGTCAGAAGCCCTGGCTGGTACGGAATGCCCATCTTGAGACAGTAGGCAGACAATAGGCCTGGTGGGTCGGCCAAGAGGTCATCGATGTCAAGGATGACAGCCTCTTGATGGAGGTCCACCTCCACGTACATAAGCAACTCGTACAGCTCTTTAAAACCAAATCCCACAGGAAACACCGTGGCTGGTATTGTGGTTAAATCATCCATCTGTTTGGCACATGATTCACCGAATGTTTGTTTGAGTGAATTTTTCCATGATAAAAAAACCTTGGCAGGATGACGAATCAGGAAGCTGTATTTGAAGCCTTTTGGAAGCATGTGATACTTAGCATCGAGGTAGAATGCCATATCCTTACAAAACAGGATCTTGGAATCTCCATATGATGCTTTTAAGAGCTCATCTCTGACATATCTGTAAGTGCAGACTGACGCTTCATAACCGCCGATGTCTTCGTCGCAGCCTGTAATATCAAGTAACCCCATCAACCGCTTCTCTACCGGGTTGTTTAGATCTGGATTTGGATTCTTTCTCTCTGGTCCTGAATGGAAGGCACACTCGTAAGGCTCGTTGACCACCTGGAGGCCTTCGACAAAACTGAGACATTTGACCAATGCGGTTGACACTGTTCGGGGCACGCACCACAGAAAGATTCGGTTCATATCATCAGACATCGTTGAATAAGTGGCTGTCATGATTAAACAACACAACAAACTAATGTGTTGATTGAATTGCGAGAAATAAATAGAGACGTGGCTGTAACTGCGAACAAGATTTTGAGAATGATATATAGTTCTACTGGCTAAACGTCCCTGCTGTTGTAAAGAGCTCTCCCAGAGTTGTCATGAAAACAGTTCATGTAGTAGTACAACGTTGTGCTCTCCATTTCCTTCACTCAATGGACTAAATGAATAACCACTGTGTATAATGATCTGAATTGGTTTAGCTGAGCCTGCTGTGATCTTTGACCGGACAGCATGGTAGATGAACTTCCTGGTACCGTGACGGGGAACTCCCCGAATTAACTAGTCGTGTCTCCAGTTTATTTGGATTGCACGGTTGATTACACACGACATTATACAGAGGCAACAAAAAAACACGGCATTTTAGTAGGGCTTTAATCAGCTTGCTTTAATGTATTAATACATTTGTGATTGCATTTTTGATTTCTCTTGTATCTGCTTTTATTCAATTTTCTTCATTACTTTTTTGTTTGTTTGTATTATGCTGCCGCAACTTACATTTTGTGACATTTTTTAAAGAGGTATGGTTAACAATTATGTTGTTTTTAAAACATGATGACTAGTCCTAATGCGTTAAACTCAATGGTGATTCAATGAACGGATACTTGAGTTTACTGAGCGGAATACTTGGATTTGTGACAGTTTCTCCTTTGAGATTGAAATACACGAGCCAAGATTTCATAGAAAGTAATGGTTTCATAGAAAGCCAATTGTCAAATGAATTGTGATATTATACAGAACTGTCGAAATTCCAGCTATTTATAACACATATTATGATCAAAATCTAAGATGACAACGGTCCGTACTAGGCTTTTTCTGATTTTGATGCTACACTTCAGACAGAGGTCTGATTCGTCTGGTGCGAAGCTTTTCGTAGTATCCCATCGAAGCTCTTACACAAGTCTGCACATCTGCAGGCAGGCTGTCCAGAGCAGGGGGAGGTTGTGGACTAAAAAATCCACTGCTATTAAAAGCATTATCAAAAAATCCAGCTTTCTTGCTTGACCTTTTGAGTGTCTTAGATGTTACCCACTTGTCGGTGACTTCAACTCCTGCTTCCCAAGACAGAAGCTCTGGTTTGTAGGGAATACCCATCTTAAGACAATAGGCAGACAAGATGCCAGGTGGGTCAGCTAAGAGGTCATCAGTGTCAAGTATCACAGGCTCTTGATGGAGTTCCTTCTCCACATACTCCATCAACTCGTAAAGCTCCTTGAAACCATATCCAGCAGGAACCAACGTTTTTGGTAACTTTAGCAAATCCACTTCTTTGTCAAAATCTTCGCCATATACTTTTGTCAGGGATTTTTTACCTGATGAGTATACCTTGGCCGGATGGCGAATCAAGAAGCTGTACCTGAATCCTCTGGGAAGCATGTGATACTTAGTATCAAGATAGTAAGCCATATCTTTACAAAACAGGATCTTCGTGTCTTTATAAGATGCTGACAGGAGCTCGTCCCTAACAAAGCTGTAAGTGCATACTGAATCTTCATAACCACGAACCTCGTCGTCGACAGGTGCTGATCGTAACTCATGCAATCGCTGCTCATACGGGTCTGTCAAGTCGGGGTTTGGATTCTTTCTCTCAGGTCCCGATTTGAAGGCACACCCGTAAGGCTCGAGAACCACCTGAAGTCCTTCAACAAAGCTGAGGCATTTGACAAGTGCTGTGGACACTGTGCGTGGTACGCACCACACAAAGAGGCGTTTCATATCTTCTGCCATATCGTTGGTTGCTGACGAATTCCTGTTACAAAATAGGAAACAGCAAGGTTATAAACCTGCAAGGTTAATAAAAGTGAAGAAAACTTTCCTCGCATGACAACAAACTAAAAAACCATCAATACAAAGTTACATGGTTGGAAGGATTTGCCTCCTGTCTGCCCTAAAACATGTAATAGCTTTTTGTTCAACCAGTCACCAATTATGTACCCAATGTCTATCATCGCTATACAATCGATTAAAACACAACTGTGCACAAATTGACCCGCTCAGTCTTTTTTACAAAGATAGATTTGCTGCACGTTCACAATACAATTAATGACAAGCGTATGTACGGGTACGGCAGGAGATTCAGTTCCAATTACACTGAGCCCCCCCCCCCCCCCCTCGTGAATTGTAGGTATTTACAAACTTTATCTATGATGAGCGCCCTATAGCTCGTCTGAATAATCGTTCTCATTGCAAGTTACAGAATCTCTGGTGAACCGATTTCCCTAGGGACAACGGTGTGGATGGAGCCTATTAATATGTCTCCCCGGTGAATCTGTCCCTTTATAACTTTCCATGGATCATTTAGGCAAAAACGTCCCTGAGACAGTATTTCCTAGGATAAACTGTCTGATATGCTTCTTTTATAAAGAAAACTTGGTATATTGAATAATACCCCGATTATTTGCACATCAGAATGATGATGGTTTAATACTTACTTAGCCTCGAATGGTTACTCTGCAGTCGTTGATACCCCACAGCGCTTTTGCTTACACAAATTATGTTTATGTGGTGCTTAACGTTACAATGAAGTCCGTATAGACCGGCTCGGCTCGGCGTTTTTGTCGAGTGACCTTTTAATTTTTTCCCAGTGGCATTTACCCTGGTTGCACTGCCACCATTTTATGCATGTGACAATTGTTTTTTTCTGTAGTGCCACTGTTGACTATCGGTGACCTCGTATGGCCTCGATGTCATTGAGCGGTGCACGTAATCACCGGGATACGAGGTCATATTACATAATGTAGTCAGCGTATGTTTGTTATGAAAAGAACACGATACAAATGGCTGGAAAGAGATTTTAGAAGTAAACAGGATAAGAATGACCCACTCAAATATATTTTGGTATTGAGTGGGTTTCCTTTTACTTCGTGATCTTTCACCGTCCGCCATTTTGAGTCAACAACTTGGTTAAAACAAAATGGTGAAAGATGTTAGTTTACGAATAAACCACACTATTCGAGTAACATCTAGCCAAGCTCTATTCATCTCACAATAAACCTTTTTTTTTAAGCAAAATTTGTTTGTGCTATTAATAACTGCTAAGTAAATTTGTGTGCTAATTACAGTCAGTTGTGAGATGCAGTCGGCACCCACGAACAAAAAAGAAGAAGAAACCTGACATTTTCTGAAAATGTTATTAAAATGCCTCAGTGCAAATATGTCTCACTAAGTTTGGTTGTGTCATCTGCAAAACAAATAAATTTTTCAATATAGCTGAGCTGTGCAAGTTGAATGCCATAAAATTGAAGCCTTATTCTGACTTTGGCTAAATTTATCATTTTAACGGCTTCAAGTAAAAAAAAAACACCACAGGGTCATTTTTTTTTGTACAGGTACACTGCATAAGAGGTAATGTAATTTTCAATGTTCACCCCCTTTGTATTAACAAACAATCATGATATAGGGGCCTGCACAGTTTAACTGCAATTTGTACCGAAAGTAAGTGTATTCCCAAATGTAAATAAAGCCAGTTTCCCTTATAAGAGACGTGTGACGCCACCTAATGAGTATGCAAGGCTCAGTATCGAAGTAAATAATCCATAATATTATTAAGCATCAAACGAATAAAAGGCTATACATTTTGACAACGTGTTTTTGTAGCTCACACTGGAAATTAATGCTTTTCAAGATACGCCGATTGACCAATCA
Organism: Asterias amurensis; assembly: GCF_032118995.1. Taxonomy (NCBI): domain Eukaryota; kingdom Metazoa; phylum Echinodermata; class Asteroidea; order Forcipulatida; family Asteriidae; genus Asterias; species Asterias amurensis. The sequence goes on from NC_092651.1 coordinate 11,008,937, forward strand.
AAGTGATCAATGGAGGGCGCCATATTTGAGTATAACGGCGCTGGTGTGTGTGACCCGGATGCACACGTGTATGTCGTGTGCGGGTTGACAACAATCGCACGTGTGTAGTTTACGCTTCGGAAATAAGATGTTATTACAGTCAAAACCCTGGAAATATACACTGCAAAAGTTCTTCTGGAATTCTTCACCCTAAAGAGGACATTGTAAGGTAAGAATGACGAAAAGGGGAATTAATTGTTGGCATTCACAGTGTTGGAAATGAACATGTGCAAAAGCGAAGTAAGCCATATTATAAGCACATAGTCTATGTTGTTGTGGTGGTTGTTGTTTTAGCCTTTGGGATAACGTCGAAAATCTGGGAAGGTTATGTCCATGCACCATGCAGGAAAATATATCAGAAAAGACATTAATTTGCGTCATGTGAAAACATGAATTAAGTACGTTTTACCGATTTGATTGATATTTTTGTTTCACTAGTTTGTTTTCCCCTAGTTGGTAAGACACTGCTTTAGAAAGGGTCGTGGATTCGACTCCAACCCGTGTAACATTCTTTTCCACAACACTCAGGGAAAGTACTGAGTATACAGTGCTAACACCAGTGCACACATCGGTGTAGGGGTACAAACCAAAATGAATATTCTTTATCCCCGATGCAAATTAATTATCTATATAGATTCCTTTTAAAACAAGTTACATAATCGTGTAGATTAGCGCGATAGACAGATTTTCATCTGTCTGTAGCTTTTTTTAGAGAGCCACGTTGTACTTCGTGGTTCCCGGGCTGGATGTATCTTATGAAGGTGGAGGTAAATCAGTCATTGGATAGAACCACCCCCAATGCTTTTCGGGGTATGGGTAGAGAGAAAAAGATGGAGGTAGAGTCAACTCTTGTTATAACTAGATTGATTTTATAACTAGTCAAATTAACAGAAACGGTACAAGATTAAGAAGACAACAAGACAAAGAAATACAAACAGAAATGAGATTCACCATCCTGGCCATTCACTCCCTGCCTGCCACCACGGGGAGGAGTGGGGCGGGTAGGGGAAAAGGTGGTAAATCAGCAGTGGAAGAGATTCTCTGCTTGTCAAAGATTAAAGGGATTAATCAGTGCGCACATAAGTGCACCCCTACAGCTGTTCTAAGCTTCTATATAGGTCCACAACAGTTTATGTTATAAATCAAGAACTTAAAGTAATTTCTATAAAGGTTGTGGAAATACTGTGACATGATTAATTAAAATTGTTTGTTTCAAAAAAAGAACGAACAATTAATTTAATGTTGCATCCTTAACAACCTGATTGAACTACTTCAACTAGACGCACCTGTCCAATCACTTCACCTGAAATACCATAATTAATTGTCCATTAAGTGTCCTTTATAAAACTTGTTATCGGAGAGTGACTAGGGCCAAATTTTATGAAGCTGTTAAGCAGAACATACTGCTTTAGCAAATTTATTTGATAAGTAAACATTGAGTGGGGCCCTAGCGTCACAATAATGTAAACCTCAGATGCAACAGTTTCTGTTAAGCTACACTTTTGTGTGCTAAGCAAGTTTTTTTGTGCTTACAGGCATAATGATATTATGACCTATAGGCCTACAATACACTCTTTTTCCTAGCAGATAATACACTTCACTGCTCATATGAAAATTGGTGTATAATATCGGCCAAATAAATAGAAGGCTAGATTTCTGAACAAAAATAGTAGGTGTGCACATTTTGCGGGTGATGACACCCAAAGCGGTCGAAATTGCTAAGAATTTGGAGACCGCTAAATGTGCACATTGTCCTCTGTTGATGGATTGTGACGACCAAGATTTCAGAGTCTCATCAGCAGGTTTTTAAAAACAATAATCAAATTATATTTTAGGGGTCAGCCGAAAATATACGAGCTGAAAAATAATAGTTTAGTTTTAACTGTAGGCAGAAGTGAGTGTGATCCACGATGAGCCACAAAAGTTTCATTCCCAGACAATCGTTGGCGTCTAAGACTTTTAAATTTAACGAATATTTCTTTATGTAGGCCTCCTTTGATATTTATGTGAAGACCTTGCGACATTGGAGGGGCTTTCAAACAACATAAGTTGTTTTAGGAACCAGATCAATTTGCTTTATGTTTTATTATGCCCTTATTAGTTTTGTGAGCATATTATTATTTTGGGTCACTGTAATTATTTGGAATAGTTATATGGATCAAAACACCGTGCGTGCTATTATTCAAATGAAAGAAATTAACCATTCAAATGTCAAGTGAATGTTATTAACCCATAACGAAATAAAGATGTTGACGTTTAAGGTCTTCTGTTGCTTTTTTAAACCCAACAATTGTCCTTTTGAGATAGGATGGACACCTGAAAACAGTGGACACATTTTGCTTGGGTGTAGTGTCGCCTATACTGGAAGAATTAACTATGTTGCCCATTACCATTATCTCAACATGCATTCAATACCCACTCCCCACCACCATTCAAAAAGCTAACGACGACTTTTACACACCTGCCGTTCCTGTACTTTCCTGTACATTTTGTTTTTTTTCTGTTATGCAAATTAGGAAAACTTGACACCAAGCCAAAGTTCTGCCGTCACCCACATGTGTGTATGAGATGTGACAGCAGAAGTGAGAAGCTGGGCGTGGCTTATTTTCCACTGAGATTATAAGCATTCGATTGAACAAAATTTGACATACCAGCGTGCGTTTAACGGACCAGATTTCCTTTGTTATGCATTTTGCAGAAATCTAATTTTGTTAAGCCATTTCCAGAAACGTCTCAGCACAAATAATGTGTGCTGCAGCTATGCTTTAAAGGCATGGACACTATTGGTAATTACTCAAAATAATTATTGGCATAAAACCTTTCTTGGTGATCAGTAATGGGGAGAGGTTGGTAGTATAAAACATTGTGAGAAATGGCTCCCTCTGAAGTGCCATAGTTTTCGAGAAAGAAGTAATTTTCTATGAATTTGATTTCGAGACCTCAGATTTAGAACTGGAGGTCTCGAAATCAACCATCTAAACGCACACAACTTCGTGTAGCGATAGATTGAATTTCATTTTCCTTGTCATAGTTTTATTCCCGTCTTCATTATAAAAAACATTCAAAAGTGAATACATTTTCATAACATTTACCTAATTGCTATAGGTAATATTTATGCGTGAAATTTTACATCAACAGTTCAGCTACGAAAGTATCCCATTCCGTGTGTACTATACATTTGCGCATTGAAACCGACTTAAACACAACCTTCAAGGAAAAACGTATTTAGGACTTAAAATGGCGGCCATATTGAATTTTGCTAGATATTTTAAACAGCTGGAATTTGATTTTTTTTTTACCCGTATTCCCCTTAACCTTTAACTTTTTTGGGGCGGGGCCTATAGCCCCCCTCCCCCATTAGAACCGCGCCTGTGCTGATTCAACACTTTTGTTAAAAAAAATTGTCGGCGTTTTCACGATTTGCTTCCACTTTGGCAAGCAACCGAAACCAAGTTGAGTTTTGCCCGACATGCCTAAGTGGTGGGGTGTGCCTTGGGGTGTGTCCACAATGTTCAAAATCTTTAACACACTATTTTTCTCATGTACAAATTTACCCAACTTCTTCTAAAATCCCCGAAAGAATTAATTTCTAAGTTCCACAGAACACAGCGAAGACAAAATATGGGGGGGGGGGGAACACATATTTCGATCAACGATTGGCTCTGCATTGAAGGGGTGGGGGTAATTGCTATTGCTTTTACAATGAGTCGACCATAACTGTTTCATGATTTGGTGGTGGCGTTTGACACGAAATGCCGCCACTTTGCACTGGCCGAAATTTGGCAGGAGGTGTGCCCATAATGACCTCATAAGTTAACATACTATCTACTCTTTTACAGATCTATTCACAACCTGTAAACTCATGGAAATAATTAATTATCGACATACACAGAACATAATGAAAACACAATAAGAAGAAAGGGGGGCTTGCGATTGCTTTCACTGGGAGTCCACCACTCATGACAATTGTGTGCTGGCGTATGCCATTGAATTGCCGCCACTTTGGCAAGAAACCAAACGCTGAACACTGCTGGTATGTGACAGATGGTGACCCTATGATTCTTCTAATACACACTATTTCCCATTTGTACACAAAATACCAACCCTCTAAAAATCCTCGAAGGAGTTCATTCATGAGATTCCAGAACACAATGGAGACACATGAGGAGGGTGTTGGGGGGGGGGGGGGTATACATACATCTCAAACACCAAATGGCTGTGCAGTATGCCAACCTTAACAAAAGAACATTCTTGGTTCGTCATACAAAGAATGGCGAAAGTAATTTACTACAATACTTGGTCATCTTAAACCGTACTTTAGGTGGGTGAATGCTCAGTTCTTTAAGACAAAGCCTTCAGTGCCGACACTAGTTTGTTTGCAGTCTCCCTGGACCAGCCCGTTGGTTGACTTTTGATGGTATTCTTCGTAAAACCTGTACATTTGCGTTACGAGGAAACACAGACAACATTACGGTCAGAAAGGCAACCCAAGTGGACAGGATTGTGATGGCCGAATGATGTGAAGTCCTTATTTCAATATTCAACTGGATCAATTTGTTTGTCTTTGGTAAGTTTCCTCTGTTCATTTGGACACAGAGCAAGCCCTTGTTTTGGCACACCAGGGACACAGTTTGCTGGGTTCAAGCTTCCTGGTCTCACTCATAGATGCTGGGACGGGCGCAGATGCTGGGTAGGGGCGCACAGATGCTGAAGGGTGCAAGTGCAATACGGCATTATGTTTTTGTACGTGAGGGCATGGCAATTGTTGCATTTTAAACTTGTTGTGCGAGTTAAAATGTCTTCATCAATGATTACACATAGCACACAATTATGTGAGATTCTGTGAAATTTTCTAGGTGGTTCACTGCGTCTGAAAACAACTCGTCCTTGCAATTGCGCCAAACAGCCAAGTTTGCTTTGTTTAGCTGTAAAACCAACAGATATCAAAATAGCCCCTTGCCATACCTCACCAAGCTTCTAAACACCTAAAACCATTTTAATGTCTTGCTAAGTTTTCTGGTTTTTAAGGGTTTGGGTACTTTTTGTACACAAAACACAGTGTCCACAGATTTACATTAAACTTTCACCGTTTGAAGATAATGGTAATAGTTGCTGAGGTGCTGTAGTTTTTGAGTGAGTAAAACAATGTCATGGAATTACGTTTTTACATGCTAAAATAATTTTCGTCTCATGATCTCTGAAAATTATTTTCATGACATTGTTTTACTCATTTGTCAAAAACTACAACACTTCAGAAGGTAATAACTTCAGAGAAGCTTTCTACTATCATTCTCTTTAAACTGTGTCAGTTTAATGTAAATATGTGGACATTGTGTTTTTTGGGTCTACAAAAAGTATAGACCCTTTAAATATATGTAGTCAAACTGTTTGTACATTTCTGCCAGGCGTTTTGTTTTTGTGATTTTTTTTATCATATTATTTTCACTTTGTTATAGAAAAACAAAGCTGCACAGGAAAGATATGGGGAAACGCGCGCCGATGGGCCATAATCGGCTGTATTTTTGACTAAAACGAAGCCCTATTATTAAGTTGAATGTTGTGCTGTTGATTTAAATCACTTTTGCTGTTTGATACTTCAAGTATTCTTCTACAAAACGGGTTCTTTTGAGAGTATTGATAGATTACGTACATTACTGAGGTTAGAGCGAGCTCACGCGCCGTGGATTTTGTGCTGTACACGGCGTGAAGTCGGGCTGGACCAATGGCTGAGACCGCAACTTTTAAGGCGTCCGACTCTAGCTACCCCTTTCAAATTAAAATAACTTGAGGGTGAAAATAAATGAATTTGCAGCTTCTTCAGGAGATTTGTATTTACAATATTAGCAGCAAAATCATTACAATGAGGGCAATGAAACCACACTTTCCGTGCATAAACACATGACATCGTGTTAACATTCTCGTGGAATTTCCTAGTTGGGCGACTGTTTGTTTTACCTGTTACTGGCATTGTTCAGCCATCCGTAAGGTCTCAAATAATGACAAAATCCGGAATATTCTTCGAATTGAGTCCTTATTGAGCCAGAAATTGCAACAGTAATCGTGTCTTCTTATAGCACGTTTATATGCAGTACGCCGTGTTTGTTTACATTTCACCCACTATGTCACGTGAGGCACGGAGCGCAATCGGTCTATTGATTATGACCATGAAAACACCAGTTTTTAAGCACCAACACTGTAGCGCAGTGCGTAAGGTGCTGGGACAACCCCCAGGTCACAATTGGGCAACATTTTTGTACATTGAAACACCTTCTGGGGGCTCTCAAATCTGTCTTATATAGAATATTAGGTTGTTGAAATCGTTTCTGAGCAACTCCGCATACTTGAGCTCTTTGCTATCAAGAAGTGTGCAAGTGGCCATAAACCTTTAAAAAATTGATGCAGGGACATGCTAGGATGACTAAGGTACAAACTGCATCTCCCTAGCATTTTTGTTCCAGAGTTATTACAGAGCGTTGCTGAAAGTTTTTAATTGTCCGGGCCTATTTTTGAATGACTATTATTTTTGGTTGGATTCCAGACTGCGCCGTGTGTTTGTAAACATTGTAGACACGCACAGTGTACGTCAATTTCTAATGGGTGCCTGCTCGCGCCGTCGCATCTGGCCCCGCCTTAAAAATCGTCAGAGCATTTAGTTTTGTACGAGAGGAAAGCCCTTGAACATGGCAATCCTGTGGTGGTAAAATTTTGAAGATTGAGCATGATACTGGGATCGAAATTACCCATTGTACATTTTGTTTTTCTCTCCGACAGCTCTGTGCACAAAACTCCCGTAGTGGAAGTTATTGAAATCGTTTCTGAGCAACCCCGCAAGGCGGGACAAACTGTAACAGTATACTGTTCAGCTTCATCAAAGGTCTTAGCATCCGTCACAAGAAGGTAGCAATGATCACCCAAACTTGTCTATGGACTGATGCAGAACATGCATGGATATACCATCAGGAAATGCGTCTGAAGGAGAGCTGAAACAGTGAAGTTTGCCGCCATTTTGAGCGCCGAGTGATAGCGTCTGAACACGGCAGGACGTGTCTAACTCAGCAAGTGGTAAGCTGTTGTAAGCCGTACCCCCGCCTGTCTATCCTCTAAGTTAACTGTTTTAAATGTATTTTATTTCATTCCGAAACGGGGAGGGTAACATTGTAATAAAAAATAACAATAATTTAGAAATGGTTTAGACAATGGTTTAGAAAGATGTTTTAAAAGTATAATTCAATGATCCACACATATTACTTGACGAACTAACACGGTCGGCCATTTATGGAAGCAAAACATTTTGACTCCCAAAAATGGCCGGCCGTGTTTGTCGACAAGTTATAAAAGGAAAACCACGCAATGAGTGGTTACTTAGAGTGATACTTGTGTGGATCATTATGTTCTACTTTTAAAATATATTTCTAATCATATGTAATAAGACCAACTCGACTGATCCAAGGCAACGTGTTCCTTTAACTAATAACAAAAAACATACATTGGTAAAGCCTTGTTCACACAGTTTGATTTTTTTAAATGGTAAATAAAAAGACATACTTTGCAACGCAATGAATTATAGCTTCATCAGGAGTGTCCATAAACAAACTTACATCTATCTTCCCTACAAAGAATTTAAAAGTCTTTGTTTTATCAATAACATAAACCAACATAATATTCATAAGGTCGTTGTTTAATGGGCAATTTAAGGCACAAAATGGATTTCTGTTTCAACATCAAGGTGACAATGAGGGCAAATTTTTTGGATAACTTTCCATATGGCGCAACCACTTTTTCACTCATTTTTACAAAAAAGGATCTCAGTGAGGTAAATTAGATACTATATCATTTCATATCAATCTAATAAGTGGTGGCGCCATACAGAAACTTTTTGCCAATTCTTTGGCTTGTCTCTAACCCAATAAACCTCCCTAGAGTTCAATAAGTAGCTTGTGTGAAGAGCATCTGAATTGGGCCAAAGAACGGCGATATTATAATTAACACAACGTAAATGTAAATATAACTCAAACTCAAACTGGGTTTGAAGATACGGTATGTCCTGAGCTTATTCCTTTGGCCAGAACTAGTTCTATAGCCATTATGCAATCTATTGTACCAGTTAGAGTTAAACACGTAACGTTTCACATTCCTTTGGCTATATAGATGGCACAGTTTCTTTTAAGCATGAGAAATACCGATGTTTTGTGGCCAAGCCCTTGTGTTTGATCACAGAGAATGTACAGCATTGTTATCACTCCATTTCAACCAGTTTAAACTTAGCATATGTACAAAGGAAAACGACAAAATTCGTCCCGTAATAAATCGGGTGTACGTATGGCTAACCGATGACGCGGTAAACTTGTAGAGATTGGGCATTAGTCTGCACACAAATCCCTTTTGGGAGACTGTTGAGCACAGTTCTGATTCCCCCTTACTTGATGTTTTCCGCTATCAAGAAATTGTCCAAGCCGCCCTAAAACTTTTACAATTCGGATACAGGGATATGCCAGGTAGAGTCGGGTACAATGACTTCGTGTCTGTAGCATGTTTAATTTCAGAGTTATTGAAGAGTTCGGCTCAGATTTATTTTAAAACCATTCAACAAAACAATTCGTCGGCTTTTTGTGTATAGCCCATGCATACAACTTTGGGGTGGTACTACTCCCTGGCCTCTAGCGTCGCTTTGAGAATGGTTCAAAAGCATTGCTGAAAGTTTTTTCAAGTCCGGGCTTTTTTTTAACGCATATATTTGTTTTCTCCAATAATTACCACATGCCGTGTATATCATGCATTAAATGTCCAAAATTTAAGGGGTGTGTCGGGTCTACTCCCTGGCCTCTAGCGTCGCCCATAGCACCAATTCTTGTACGAGAGGAAAGCCCTTGGAATTGTCCATCCAATGGTGCTAAACTTGTTTAGATTAAGCAATGATTTCGGGTCAAATTGACCCGTTGTACTTTTGATTTTCTCTGTGCACAAACATTCCGTAGGGAGGCTTGTTGAGTTCGTTTCGGAGCACAGCCGCCTATTTTTAATTTTCGGTATCACGAAGTCTGGAAGCCGCTCTAAGACTTTGAAATCTGAATTGGGGGACATGCCAGAATGACGCAGGTACAAACTGCGTCTCTCTATCGTTTTTAGTTCCAGAATAATTCAAAAGTATAGCTGAAAGTTTTTATAAGTCCGGGCTTTTTTTCAACGCATATATTTGTTTTCTCCAATAATCACCACATGCCGTGTGTATCATGCATTAAATATCCACAATTTATGGTGTGTGTCGGGTCTACTCCCTGGCCTTTAGCTTCATTTTGAAAATCCCCATAGCAGTAATTTTTGTACGAGAGGAAAGCCCTTGAAATTGTCCATCCAATGGTGCTAAACTTGTTTAGATTGAGCAATGATTTTGGGTCAAATTGACCCGTTGTAATTTTGATTTTCTCTGTGCACAAAAATGTTTCGGAGCACAGCCGCCTACTTTTAATTTTCGGTATCAAGAAGTCTGGAAGCCGCTCTAAAACTTTGAAATCTGAATTGGGGGACATGCCAGAATGACGCAGGTACAAACTGCGTCTCTCTATCGTTTTTAGTTCCAGAATAATTCAAAAGTATAGCTGAAAGTTTTTATAAGTCCGGGCTTTTTTTCAACGCATATATTTGTTTTCTCCAATAATCACCACATGCCGTGTGTATCATGCATTAAACATTCACAATTTATGGTGTGTGTCGGGTCTACTCCCCGGCCTCTAGCTTCACTTTGAAAATCCCCATAGCAGTAATTTTAGTACGAGAGGAAAGCCCTTGAAATTGTCCATCCAATGGTGCTAAACTTGTTTAGATTGAGCATAGATCTGGGGTCAAATTGACCAGTTGTACTTTTGATTTTCTCAGTGCACAAAAAATTCCGTAGGGAGGCTTGTTGAGTTCGTTTCGGAGCACAGCCGCCTACTTTTAATTTTCGTTATCAAGAAGTCTGGAAGCCGCTCTAAAACTTTGAAATCTGAATTGGGGGATATGCCAGAATGACGCAGGTACAAACTGCGTCTCTCTAGCGTTTTTAGTGCCAGAATAATTCAAAAGTATAGCTGAAAGTTTTTATAAGTCCGGGCTTTTTTTCAACACATATATTTGTTTTCTCCAATAATCACCACATGCCGTGTGTAACATGCATTAAATATTCACAAATTATGGTGTGTGCCGGGTCTACTCCCTGGCCTCTAGCTTCGCTTTGAAAATCCCCATAGCAGTAATTTTTGTACGAGAGGAAAGCCCTTGAAATTGTCCATCCAATGGTGCTAAACTTGTTTAGATTGAGCAATGATTTTGGGTCAAATTGACCCGTTGTACTTTTGATTTTCTCTGTGCACAAAAATGTTTCGGAGCACAGCCGCCTACTTTTAATTTTCGGTATCAAGAAGTCTGGAAGCCGCTCTAAAACTTTGAAATCTGAATTGGGGGACATGCCAGAATGACGCAGGTACAAACTGCGTCTCTCTATCGTTTTTAGTTCCAGAATAATTCAAAAGTATAGCTGAAAGTTTTTATAAGTCCGGGCTTTTTTTCAACACATATATTTGTTTTCTCCAATAATCACCACATGCCGTGTGTATCATGCATTAAATATTCACAATTTATGGTGTGTGTCGGGTCTACTCCCTGGCCTTTAGCTTCATTTTGAAAATCCCCATAGCAGTAATTTTTGTACGAGAGGAAAGCCCTTGAAATTGTCCATCCAATGGTGCTAAACTTGTTTAGATTGAGCATAGATCTGGGGTCAAATTGACCAGTTGTACTTTTGATTTTCTCAGTGCACAAAAAATTCCGTAGGGAGGCTTGTTGAGTTCGTTTCGGAGCACAGCCGCCTACTTTTAATTTTCGTTATCAAGAAGTCTGGAAGCCGCTCTAAAACTTTGAAATCTGAATTGGGGGATATGCCAGAATGACGCAGGTACAAACTGCGTCTCTCTAGCGTTTTTAGTTCCAGAATAATTCAAAAGTATAGCTGAAAGTTTTTATAAGTCCGGGCTTTTTTTCAACACATATATTTGTTTTCTCCAATAATCACCACATGCCGTGTGTATCATGCGTTAAATATCCACAATTTACGGTGTGTGTCGGGTCTACTCCCCGGCCTCTAGCTTCACTTTGAAAATCCCCATAGCAGTAATTTTTGTACGAGAGGAAAGCCCTTGAAATTGTCCATCCAATGGTGCTAAACTTGTTTAGATTGAGCAATGATTTTGGGTCAAATTGACCCGTTGTACTTTTGATTTTCTCTGTGCATAAAAATGTTTCGGAGCACAGCCGCCTACTTTTAATTTTCGGTATCAAGAAGTCTGGAAGCCGCTCTAAAACTTTGAAATCTGAATTGGGGGACATGCCAGAATGACGCAGGTACAAACTGCGTCTCTCTATCGTTTTTAGTTCCAGAATAATTCAAAAGTATAGCTGAAAGTTTTTATAAGTCCGGGCTTTTTTTCAACGCATATATTTGTTTTCTCCAATAATCACCACATGCCGTGTGTATCATGCGTTAAATATCCACAATTTACGGTGTGTGTCGGGTCTACTCCCCGGCCTCTAGCTTCACTTTGAAAATCCCCATAGCAGTAATTTTTGTACGAGAGGAAAGCCCTTGAAATTGTCCATCCAATGGTGCTAAACTTGTTTAGATTGAGCAATGATTTTGGGTCAAATTGACCCGTTGTACTTTTGATTTTCTCTGTGCACAAAAATGTTTCGGAGCACAGCCGCCTACTTTTAATTTTCGGTATCAAGAAGTCTGGAAGCCGCTCTAAAACTTTGAAATCTGAATTGGGGGACATGCCAGAATGACGCAGGTACAAACTGCGTCTCTCTATCGTTTTTAGTTCCAGAATAATTCAAAAGTATAGCTGAAAGTTTTTATAAGTCCGGGCTTTTTTTCAACGCATATATTTGTTTTCTCCAATAATCACCACATGCCGTGTGTATCATGCGTTAAATATCCACAATTTACGGTGTGTGTCGGGTCTACTCCCTGGCCTCTAGCATCATTTTGAAAATCCCCATAGCAGTAATTTTTGTACGAGAGGAAAGCCCTTGAAATTGTCCATCCAATGGTGCTAAACTTGTTTAGATTGAGCAATGATTTTGGGTCAAATTGACCCGTTGTACTTTTGATTTTCTCTGTGCACAAAAATGTTTCGGAGCACAGCCGCCTACTTTTAATTTTCGGTATCAAGAAGTCTGGAAGCCGCTCTAAAACTTTGAAATCTGAATTGGGGGACATGCCAGAATGACGCAGGTACAAACTGCGTCTCTCTATCGTTTTTAGTTCCAGAATAATTCAAAAGTATAGCTGAAAGTTTTTATCAGTCCGGGCTTTTTTTCAACGCATATATTTGTTTTCTCCAATAATCACCACATGCCGTGTGTATCATGCGTTAAATATCCACAATTTACGGTGTGTGTCGGGTCTACTCCCTGGCCTCTAGCTTCACTTTGAAAATCCCCATAGCAGTAATTTTTGTACGAGAGGAAAGCCCTTGAAATTGTCCATCCAATGGTGCTAAACTTGTTTAGATTGAGCAATGATTTTGGGTCAAATTGACCCGTTGTAATTTTGATTTTCTCTGTGCACAAAAATGTTTCGGAGCACAGCCGCCTACTTTTAATTTTCGGTATCAAGAAGTCTGGAAGCCGCTCTAAAACTGAAATCTGAATTGGGGGACATGCCAGAATGACGCAGGTACAAACTGCGTCTCTCTATCGTTTTTAGTTCCAGAATAATTCAAAAGTATAGCTGAAAGTTTTTATAAGTCCGGGCTTTTTTTCAACGCATATATTTGTTTTCTCCAATAATCACCACATGCCGTGTGTATCATGCGTTAAATATCCACAATTTACGGTGTGTGTCGGGTCTACTCCCTGGCCTCTAGCTTCACTTTGAAAATCCCCATAGCAGTAATTTTTGTACGAGAGGAAAGCCCTTGAAATTGTCCATCCAATGGTGCTAAACTTGTTTAGATTGAGCAATGATTCTGGGTCAAATTGACCCGTTGTACTTTTGATTTTCTCTGTGCACAAAAATGGTTCAGAGCACAGCCGCCTACTTTTAATTTTCGGTATCAAGAAGTCTGGAAGCCGCTCTAAAACTTTGAAATCTGAATTGGGGGACATGCCAGAATGACGCAGGTACAAACTGCGTCTCTCTATCGTTTCTAGTTCCAGAATAATTCAAAAGTATAGCTGAAAGTTTTTATAAGTCCGGGCTTTTTTTCAACGCATATATTTGTTTTCTCCAATAATCACCACATGCCGTGTGTATCATGCGTTAAATATCCACAATTTACGGTGTGTGTCGGGTCTACTCCCCGGCCTCTAGCTTCACTTTGAAAATCCCCATAGCAGTAATTTTAGTACGAGAGGAAAGCCCTTGAAATTGTCCATCCAATGGTGCTAAACTTGTTTAGATTGAGCAATGATTTTGGGTCAAATTGACCCGTTGTACTTTTGATTTTCTCTGTGTACAAAAATGTTTCGGAGCACAGCCGCCTACTTTTAATTTTCGGTATCAAGAAGTCTGGAAGCCGCTCTAAAACTTTGAAATCTGAATTGGGGGACATGCCAGAATGACGCAGGTACAAACTGCGTCTCTCTATCGTTTTTAGTTCCAGAATAATTCAAAAGTATAGCTGAAAGTTTTTATAAGTCCGGGCTTTTTTTCAACGCATATATTTGTTTTCTCCAATAATCACCACATGCCGTGTGTATCATGCGTTAAATATCCACAATTTACGGTGTGTGTCGGGTCTACTCCCCGGCCTCTAGCTTCACTTTGAAAATCCCCATAGCAGTAATTTTTGTACGAGAGGAAAGCCCTTGAAATTGTCCATCCAATGGTGCTAAACTTGTTTAGATTGAGCAATGATTTTGGGTCAAATTGACCCGTTGTAATTTTGATTTTCTCTGTGCACAAAAATGGTTCGGAGCACAGCCGCCTACTTTTAATTTTCGGTATCAAGAAGTCTGGAAGCCGCTCTAAAACTTTGAAATCTGAATTGGGGGACATGCCAGAATGACGCAGGTACAAACTGCGTCTCTCTATCGTTTTTAGTTCCAGAATAATTCAAAAGTATAGCTGAAAGTTTTTATAAGTCCGGGCTTTTTTTCAACGCATATATTTGTTTTCTCCAATAATCACCACATGCCGTGTGTATCATGCGTTAAATATCCACAATTTACGGTGTGTGTCGGGTCTACTCCCTGGCCTCTAGCTTCACTTTGAAAATCCCCATAGCAGTAAATTTTGTACGAGAGGAAAGCCTTTGAAATTGTCCATCCAATGGTGCTAAACTTGTTTAGATTGAGCAATGATTTTGGGTCAAATTGACCCGTTGTACTTTTGATTTTCTCTGTGCACAAAAATGTTTCGGAGCACAGCCGCCTACTTTTAATTTTCGGTATCAAGAAGTCTGGAAGCCGCTCTAAAACTTTGAAATCTGAATTGGGGGACATGCCAGAATGACGCAGGTACAAACTGCGTCTCTCTATCGTTTTTAGTTCCAGAATAATTCAAAAGTATAGCTGAAAGTTTTTATAAGTCCGGGCTTTTTTTCAACGCATATATTTGTTTTCTCCAATAATCACCACATGCCGTGTGTATCATGCGTTAAAAATCCACAATTTACGGTGTGTGTCGGGTCTACTCCCCGGCCTCTAGCTTCACTTTGAAAATCCCCATAGCAGTAATTTTAGTACGAGAGGAAAGCCCTTGAAATTGTCCATCCAATGGTGCTAAACTTGTTTAGATTGAGCAATGATTTTGGGTCAAATTGACCCGTTGTACTTTTGATTTTCTCTGTGCACAAAAATGTTTCGGAGCACAGCCGCCTACTTTTAATTTTCGGTATCAAGAAGTCTGGAAGCCGCTCTAAAACTTTGAAATCTGAATTGGGGGACATGCCAGAATGACGCAGGTACAAACTGCGTCTCTCTATCGTTTTTAGTTCCAGAATAATTCAAAAGTATAGCTGAAAGTTTTTATAAGTCCGGGCTTTTTTTCAACGCATATATTTGTTTTCTCCAATAATCACCACATGCCGTGTGTATCATGCGTTAAATATCCACAATTTACGGTGTGTGTCGGGTCTACTCCCTGGCCTCTAGCTTCACTTTGAAAATCCCCAGAGCAGTAATTTTTGTACGAGAGGAAAGCCCTTGAAATTGTCCATCCAATGGTGCTAAACTTGTTTAGATTGAGCAATGATTTTGGGTCAAATTGACCCGTTGTACTTTTGATTTTCTCTGTGCACAAAAATGGTTCGGAGCACAGCCGCCTTCTTTTAATTTTCGGTATCAAGAAGTCTGGAAGCCGCTCTAAAACTTTGAAATCTGAATTGGGGGACATGCCAGAATGACGCAGGTACAAACTGCGTCTCTCTATCGTTTTTAGTTCCAGAATAATTCAAAAGTATAGCTGAAAGTTTTTATAAGTCCGGGCTTTTTTTCAACGCATATATTTGTTTTCTCCAATAATCACCACATGCCGTGTGTATCATGCGTTAAATATCCACAATTTACGGTGTGTGTCGGGTCTACTCCCCGGCCTCTAGCTTCACTTTGAAAATCCCCATAGCAGTAATTTTAGTACGAGAGGAAAGCCCTTGAAATTGTCCATCCAATGGTGCTAAACTTGTTTAGATTGAGCAATAATTTTGGGTCAAATTGACCCGTTGTACTTTTGATTTTCTCTGTGCACAAAAATGTTTCGGAGCACAGCCGCCTACTTTTAATTTTCGGTATCAAGAAGTCTGGAAGCCGCTCTAAAACTTTGAAATCTGAATTGGGGGACATGCCAGAATGACGCAGGTACAAACTGCGTCTCTCTATCGTTTTTAGTTCCAGAATAATTCAAAAGTATAGCTGAAAGTTTTTATAAGTCCGGGCTTTTTTTCAACGCATATATTTGTTTTCTCCAATAATCACCACATGCCGTGTGTATCATGCGTTAAAAATCCACAATTTACGGTGTGTGTCGGGTCTACTCCCCGGCCTCTAGCTTCACTTTGAAAATCCCCATAGCAGTAATTTTAGTACGAGAGGAAAGCCCTTGAAATTGTCCATCCAATGGTGCTAAACTTGTTTAGATTGAGCAATGATTTTGGGTCAAATTGACCCGTTGTACTTTTGATTTTCTCTGTGCACAAAAATGTTTCGGAGCACAGCCGCCTACTTTTAATTTTCGGTATCAAGAAGTCTGGAAGCCGCTCTAAAACTTTGAAATCTGAATTGGGGGACATGCCAGAATGACGCAGGTACAAACTGCGTCTCTCTATCGTTTTTAGTTCCAGAATAATTCAAAAGTATAGCTGAAAGTTTTTATAAGTCCGGGCTTTTTTTCAACGCATATATTTGTTTTCTCCAATAATCACCACATGCCGTGTGTATCATGCGTTAAAAATCCACAATTTACGGTGTGTGTCGGGTCTACTCCCTGGCCTCTAGCTTCACTTTGAAAATCCCCATAGCAGTAATTTTTGTACGAGAGGAAAGCCCTTGAAATTGTCCATCCAATGGTGCTAAACTTGTTTAGATTGAGCAATGATTTTGGGTCAAATTGACCCGTTGTACTTTTGATTTTCTCTGTGCACAAAAATGTTTCGGAGCACAGCCGCCTACTTTTAATTTTCGGTATCAAGAAGTCTGGAAGCCGCTCTAAAACTTTGAAATCTGAATTGGGGGACATGCCAGAATGACGCAGGTACAAACTGCGTCTCTCTATCGTTTTTAGTTCCAGAATAATTCAAAAGTATAGCTGAAAGTTTTTATAAGTCCGGGCTTTTTTTCAACGCATATATTTGTTTTCTCCAATAATCACCACATGCCGTGTGTATCATGCGTTAAATATCCACAATTTACGGTGTGTGTCGTTCCTACTCCCCGGCCTCTAGCTTCACTTTGAAAATCCCCATAGCAGTAATTTTAGTACGAGAGGAAAGCCCTTGAAATGTCCATCCAATGGTGCTAAACTTGTTTAGATTGAGCAATGATTTTGGGTCAAATTGACCCGTTGTACTTTTGATTTTCTCTGTGCACAAAAATGTTTCGGAGCACAGCCGCCTATTTTTAATTTTCGGTATCAAGAAGTCTGGAAGCCGCTCTAAAACTTTGAAATCTGAATTGGGGGACATGCCAGAATGACGCAGGTACAAACTGCGTCTCTCTATCGTTTTTAGTTCCAGAATAATTCAAAAGTATAGCTGAAAGTTTTTATAAGTCCGGGCTTTTTTTCAACGCATATATTTGTTTTCTCCAATAATCACCACATGCCGTGTGTATCATGCGTTAAATATCCACAATTTACGGTGTGTGTCGGGTCTACTCCCTGGCCTCTAGCTTCACTTTGAAAATCCCCAGAGCAGTAATTTTTGTACGAGAGGAAAGCCCTTGAAATTGTCCATCCAATGGTGCTAAACTTGTTTAGATTGAGCAATGATTTTGGGTCAAATTGACCCGTTGTACTTTTGATTTTCTCTGTGCACAAAAATGTTTCGGAGCACAGCCGCCTACTTTTAATTTTCGGTATCAAGAAGTCTGGAAGCCGCTCTAAAACTGAAATCTGAATTGGGGGACATGCCAGAATGACGCAGGTACAAACTGCGTCTCTCTATCGTTTTTAGTTCCAGAATAATTCAAAAGTATAGCTGAAAGTTTTTATAAGTCCGGGCTTTTTTTCAACGCATATATTTGTTTTCTCCAATAATCACCACATGCCGTGTGTATCATGCGTTAAATATCCACAATTTACGGTGTGTGTCGGGTCTACTCCCTGGCCTCTAGCTTCACTTTGAAAATCCCCATAGCAGTAATTTTTGTACGAGAGGAAAGCCCTTGAAATTGTCCATCCAATGGTGCTAAACTTGTTTAGATTGAGCAATGATTTTGGGTCAAATTGACCCGTTGTAATTTTGATTTTCTCTGTGCACAAAAATGTTTCGGAGCACAGCCGCCTACTTTTAATTTTCGGTATCAAGAAGTCTGGAAGCCGCTCTAAAACTTTGAAATCTGAATTGGGGGACATGCCAGAATGACGCAGGTACAAACTGCGTCTCTCTATCGTTTTTAGTTCCAGAATAATTCAAAAGTATAGCTGAAAGTTTTTATAAGTCCGGGCTTTTTTTCAACGCATATATTTGTTTTCTCCAATAATCACCACATGCCGTGTGTATCATGCGTTAAATATCCACAATTTACGGTGTGTGTCGGGTCTACTCCCTGGCCTCTAGCTTCACTTTGAAAATCCCCATAGCAGTAAATTTTGTACGAGAGGAAAGCCTTTGAAATTGTCCATCCAATGGTGCTAAACTTGTTTAGATTGAGCAATGATTTTGGGTCAAATTGACCCGTTGTACTTTTGATTTTCTCTGTGCACAAAAATGTTTCGGAGCACAGCCGCCTACTTTTAATTTTCGGTATCAAGAAGTCTGGAAGCCGCTCTAAAACTTTGAAATCTGAATTGGGGGACATGCCAGAATGACGCAGGTACAAACTGCGTCTCTCTATCGTTTTTAGTTCCAGAATAATTCAAAAGTATAGCTGAAAGTTTTTATAAGTCCGGGCTTTTTTTCAACGCATATATTTGTTTTCTCCAATAATCACCACATGCCGTGTGTATCATGCGTTAAATATCCACAATTTACGGTGTGTGTCGGGTCTACTCCCTGGCCTCTAGCTTCACTTTGAAAATCCCCATAGCAGTAATTTTTGTACGAGAGGAAAGCCCTTGAAATTGTCCATCCAATGGTGCTAAACTTGTTTAGATTGAGCAATGATTCTGGGTCAAATTGACCCGTTGTACTTTTGATTTTCTCTGTGCACAAAAATGGTTCAGAGCACAGCCGCCTACTTTTAATTTTCGGTATCAAGAAGTCTGGAAGCCGCTCTAAAACTTTGAAATCTGAATTGGGGGACATGCCAGAATGACGCAGGTACAAACTGCGTCTCTCTATCGTTTTTAGTTCCAGAATAATTCAAAAGTATAGCTGAAAGTTTTTATAAGTCCGGGCTTTTTTTCAACGCATATATTTGTTTTCTCCAATAATCACCACATGCCGTGTGTATCATGCGTTAAATATCCACAATTTACGGTGTGTGTCGGGTCTACTCCCGGCCTCTAGCTTCACTTTGAAAATCCCCATAGCAGTAATTTTAGTACGAGAGGAAAGCCCTTGAAATTGTCCATCCAATGGTGCTAAACTTGTTTAGATTGAGCAATGATTTTGGGTCAAATTGACCCGTTGTACTTTTGATTTTCTCTGTGCACAAAAATGTTTCGGAGCACAGCCGCCTACTTTTAATTTTCGGTATCAAGAAGTCTGGAAGCCGCTCTAAAACTTTGAAATCTGAATTGGGGGACATGCCAGAATGACGCAGGTACAAACTGCGTCTCTCTATCGTTTTTAGTTCCAGAATAATTCAAAAGTATAGCTGAAAGTTTTTATAAGTCCGGGCTTTTTTTCAACGCATATATTTGTTTTCTCCAATAATCACCACATGCCGTGTGTATCATGCGTTAAATATCCACAATTTACGGTGTGTGTCGGGTCTACTCCCCGGCCTCTAGCTTCACTTTGAAAATCCCCATAGCAGTAATTTTAGTACGAGAGGAAAGCCCTTGAAATTGTCCATCCAATGGTGCTAAACTTGTTTAGATTGAGCAATGATTTTGGGTCAAATTGACCCGTTGTACTTTTGATTTTCTCTGTGCACAAAAATGTTTCGGAGCACAGCCGCCTACTTTTAATTTTCGGTATCAAGAAGTCTGGAAGCCGCTCTAAAACTTTGAAATCTGAATTGGGGGACATGCCAGAATGACGCAGGTACAAACTGCGTCTCTCTATCGTTTTTAGTTCCAGAATAATTCAAAAGTATAGCTGAAAGTTTTTATAAGTCCGGGCTTTTTTTCAACGCATATATTTGTTTTCTCCAATAATCACCACATGCCGTGTGTATCATGCGTTAAATATCCACAATTTACGGTGTGTGTCGGGTCTACTCCCCGGCCTCTAGCTTCACTTTGAAAATCCCCATAGCAGTAATTTTAGTACGAGAGGAAAGCCCTTGAAATTGTCCATCCAATGGTGCTAAACTTGTTTAGATTGAGCAATGATTTTGGGTCAAATTGACCCGTTGTACTTTTGATTTTCTCTGTGCACAAAAATGTTTCGGAGCACAGCCGCCTACTTTTAATTTTCGGTATCAAGAAGTCTGGAAGCCGCTCTAAAACTTTGAAATCTGAATTGGGGGACATGCCAGAATGACGCAGGTACAAATTGCGTCTCTCTATCGTTTTTAGTTCCAGAATAATTCAAAAGTATAGCTGAAAGTTTTTATAAGTCCGGGCTTTTTTTCAACGCATATATTTGTTTTCTCCAATAATCACCACATGCCGTGTGTATCATGCGTTAACTATCCACAATTTACGGTGTGTGTCGGGTCTACTCCCCGGCCTCTAGCTTCACTTTGAAAATCCCCATAGCAGTAATTTTTGTACGAGAGGAAAGCCCTTGAAATTGTCCATCCAATGGTGCTAAACTTGTTTAGATTGAGCAATGATTTTGGGTCAAATTGACCCGTTGTAATTTTGATTTTCTCTGTGCACAAAAATGGTTCGGAGCACAGCCGCCTACTTTTAATTTTCGGTATCAAGAAGTCTGGAAGCCGCTCTAAAACTTTGAAATCTGAATTGGGGGACATGCCAGAATGACGCAGGTACAAACTGCGTCTCTCTATCGTTTTTAGTTCCAGAATAATTCAAAAGTATAGCTGAAAGTTTTTATAAGTCCGGGCTTTTTTTCAACGCATATATTTGTTTTCTCCAATAATCACCACATGCCGTGTGTATCATGCGTTAAATATCCACAATTTACGGTGTGTGTCGGGTCTACTCCCCGGCCTCTAGCTTCACTTTGAAAATCCCCATAGCAGTAATTTTAGTACGAGAGGAAAGCCCTTGAAATTGTCCATCCAATGGTGCTAAACTTGTTTAGATTGAGCAATGATTTTGGGTCAAATTGACCCGTTGTACTTTTGATTTTCTCTGTGCACAAAAATGTTTCGGAGCACAGCCGCCTACTTTTAATTTTCGGTATCAAGAAGTCTGGAAGCCGCTCTAAAACTTTGAAATCTGAATTGGGGGACATGCCAGAATGACGCAGGTACAAACTGCGTCTCTCTATCGTTTTTAGTTCCAGAATAATTCAAAAGTATAGCTGAAAGTTTTTATAAGTCCGGGCTTTTTTTCAACGCATATATTTGTTTTCTCCAATAATCACCACATGCCGTGTGTATCATGCGTTAAATATCCACAATTTACGGTGTGTGTCGGGTCTACTCCCCGGCCTCTAGCTTCACTTTGAAAATCCCCATAGCAGTAATTTTTGTACGAGAGGAAAGCCCTTGAAATTGTCCATCCAATGGTGCTAAACTTGTTTAGATTGAGCAATGATTTTGGGTCAAATTGACCCGTTGTAATTTTGATTTTCTCTGTGCACAAAAATGGTTCGGAGCACAGCCGCCTACTTTTAATTTTCGGTATCAAGAAGTCTGGAAGCCGCTCTAAAACTTTGAAATCTGAATTGGGGGACATGCCAGAATGACGCAGGTACAAACTGCGTCTCTCTATCGTTTTTAGTTCCAGAATAATTCAAAAGTATAGCTGAAAGTTTTTATAAGTCCGGGCTTTTTTTCAACGCATATATTTGTTTTCTCCAATAATCACCACATGCCGTGTGTATCATGCGTTAAATATCCACAATTTACGGTGTGTGTCGGGTCTACTCCCTGGCCTCTAGCTTCACTTTGAAAATCCCCATAGCAGTAATTTTTGTACGAGAGGAAAGCCCTTGAAATTGTCCATCCAATGGTGCTAAACTTGTTTAGATTGAGCAATGATTTTGGGTCAAATTGACCCGTTGTAATTTTGATTTTCTCTGTGCACAAAAATGGTTCGGAGCAAAGCCGCCTACTTTTAATTTTCGGTATCAAGAAGTCTGGAAGCCGCTCTAAAACTTTGAAATCTGAATTGGGGGACATGCCAGAATGACGCAGGTACAAACTGCGTCTCTCTATCGTTTTTAGTTCCAGAATAATTCAAAAGTATAGCTGAAAGTTTTTATAAGTCCGGGCTTTTTTTCAACGCATATATTTGTTTTCTCCAATAATCACCACATGCCGTGTGTATCATGCGTTAAATATCCACAATTTACGGTGTGTGTCGGGTCTACTCCCCGGCCTCTAGCTTCACTTTGAAAATCCCCATAGCAGTAATTTTAGTACGAGAGGAAAGCCCTTGAAATTGTCCATCCAATGGTGCTAAACTTGTTTAGATTGAGCAATGATTTTGGGTCAAATTGACCCGTTGTAATTTTGATTTTCTCTGTGCACAAAAATGGTTCGGAGCAAAGCCGCCTACTTTTAATTTTCGGTATCAAGAAGTCTGGAAGCCGCTCTAAAACTTTGAAATCTGAATTGGGGGACATGCCAGAATGACGCAGGTACAAACTGCGTCTCTCTATCGTTTTTAGTTCCAGAATAATTCAAAAGTATAGCTGAAAGTTTTTATAAGTCCGGGCTTTTTTTCAACGCATATATTTGTTTTCTCCAATAATCACCACATGCCGTGTGTATCATGCGTTAAATATCCACAATTTACGGTGTGTGTCGGGTCTACTCCCTGGCCTCTAGCTTCACTTTGAAAATCCCCATAGCAGTAATTTTTGTACGAGAGGAAAGCCCTTGAAATTGTCCATCCAATGGTGCTAAACTTGTTTAGATTGAGCAATGATTTTGGGTCAAATTGACCCGTTGTAATTTTGATTTTCTCTGTGCACAAAAATGGTTCGGAGCAAAGCCGCCTACTTTTAATTTTCGGTATCAAGAAGTCTGGAAGCCGCTCTAAAACTTTGAAATCTGAATTGGGGGACATGCCAGAATGACGCAGGTACAAACTGCGTCTCTCTATCGTTTTTAGTTCCAGAATAATTCAAAAGTATAGCTGAAAGTTTTTATAAGTCCGGGCTTTTTTTCAACGCATATATTTGTTTTCTCCAATAATCACCACATGCCGTGTGTATCATGCGTTAAATATCCACAATTTACGGTGTGTGTTGGGTCTACTCCCCGGCCTCTAGCTTCACTTTGAAAATCCCCATAGCAGTAATTTTAGTACGAGAGGAAAGCCTTTGAAATTGTCCATCCAATGGTGCTAAACTTGTTTAGATTGAGCAATGATTTTGGGTCAAATTGACCCGTTGTACTTTTGATTTTCTCTGTGCACAAAAATGTTTCGGAGCACAGCCGCCTACTTTTAATTTTCGGTATCAAGAAGTCTGGAAGCCGCTCTAAAACTTTGAAATCTGAATTGGGGGACATGCCAGAATGACGCAGGTACAAACTGCGTCTCTCTATCGTTTTTAGTTCCAGAATAATTCAAAAGTATAGCTGAAAGTTTTTATAAGTCCGGGCTTTTTTTCAACGCATATATTTGTTTTCTCCAATAATCACCACATGCCGTGTGTATCATGCGTTAAATATCCACAATTTACGGTGTGTGTCGGGTCTACTCCCCGGCCTCTAGCTTAACTTTGAAAATCCCCATAGCAGTAATTTTAGTACGAGAGGAAAGCCCTTGAAATTGTCCATCCAATGGTGCTAAACTTGTTTAGATTGAGCAATGATTTTGGGTCAAATTGACCCGTTGTACTTTTGATTTTCTCTGTGCACAAAAATGGTTCAGAGCACAGCCGCCTACTTTTAATTTTCGGTATCAAGAAGTCTGGAAGCCGCTCTAAAACTTTGAAATCTGAATTGGGGGACATGCCAGAATGACGCAGGTACAAACTGCGTCTCTCTATCGTTTTTAGTTCCAGAATAATTCAAAAGTATAGCTGAAAGTTTTTATAAGTCCGGGCTTTTTTTCAACGCATATATTTGTTTTCTCCAATAATCACCACATGCCGTGTGTATCATGCGTTAAATATCCACAATTTACGGTGTGTGTCGGGTCTACTCCCCGGCCTCTAGCTTCACTTTGAAAATCCCCATAGCAGTAATTTTAGTACGAGAGGAAAGCCCTTGAAATTGTCCATCCAATGGTGCTAAACTTGTTTAGATTGAGCAATGATTTTGGGTCAAATTGACCCGTTGTACTTTTGATTTTCTCTGTGCACAAAAATGTTTCGGAGCACAGCCGCCTACTTTTAATTTTCGGTATCAAGAAGTCTGGAAGCCGCTCTAAAACTTTGAAATCTGAATTGGGGGACATGCCAGAATGACGCAGGTACAAACTGCGTCTCTCTATCGTTTTTAGTTCCAGAATAATTCAAAAGTATAGCTGAAAGTTTTTATAAGTCCGGGCTTTTTTTCAACGCATATATTTGTTTTCTCCAATAATCACCACATGCCGTGTGTATCATGCGTTAACTATCCACAATTTACGGTGTGTGTCGGGTCTACTCCCCGGCCTCTAGCTTCACTTTGAAAATCCCCATAGCAGTAATTTTTGTACGAGAGGAAAGCCCTTGAAATTGTCCATCCAATGGTGCTAAACTTGTTTAGATTGAGCAATGATTTTGGGTCAAATTGACCCGTTGTAATTTTGATTTTCTCTGTGCACAAAAATGGTTCGGAGCACAGCCGCCTACTTTTAATTTTCGGTATCAAGAAGTCTGGAAGCCGCTCTAAAACTTTGAAATCTGAATTGGGGGACATGCCAGAATGACGCAGGTACAAACTGCGTCTCTCTATCGTTTTTAGTTCCAGAATAATTCAAAAGTATAGCTGAAAGTTTTTATAAGTCCGGGCTTTTTTTCAACGCATATATTTGTTTTCTCCAATAATCACCACATGCCGTGTGTATCATGCGTTAAATATCCACAATTTACGGTGTGTGTCGGGTCTACTCCCCGGTCTCTAGCTTCACTTTGAAAATCCCCATAGCAGTAATTTTAGTACGAGAGGAAAGCCCTTGAAATTGTCCATCCAATGGTGCTAAACTTGTTTAGATTGAGCAATGATTTTGGGTCAAATTGACCCGTTGTACTTTTGATTTTCTCTGTGCACAAAAATGTTTCGGAGCACAGCCGCCTACTTTTAATTTTCGGTATCAAGAAGTCTGGAAGCCGCTCTAAAACTTTGAAATCTGAATTGGGGGACATGCCAGAATGACGCAGGTACAAACTGCGTCTCTCTATCGTTTTTAGTTCCAGAATAATTCAAAAGTATAGCTGAAAGTTTTTATAAGTCCGGGCTTTTTTTCAACGCATATATTTGTTTTCTCCAATAATCACCACATGCCGTGTGTATCATGCGTTAAATATCCACAATTTACGGTGTGTGTCGGGTCTACTCCCCGGCCTCTAGCTTCACTTTGAAAATCCCCATAGCAGTAATTTTTGTACGAGAGGAAAGCCCTTGAAATTGTCCATCCAATGGTGCTAAACTTGTTTAGATTGAGCAATGATTTTGGGTCAAATTGACCCGTTGTAATTTTGATTTTCTCTGTGCACAAAAATGGTTCGGAGCACAGCCGCCTACTTTTAATTTTCGGTATCAAGAAGTCTGGAAGCCGCTCTAAAACTTTGAAATCTGAATTGGGGGACATGCCAGAATGA
Organism: Asterias amurensis; assembly: GCF_032118995.1. Taxonomy (NCBI): domain Eukaryota; kingdom Metazoa; phylum Echinodermata; class Asteroidea; order Forcipulatida; family Asteriidae; genus Asterias; species Asterias amurensis. The sequence continues at coordinate 11,034,613 of NC_092651.1, forward strand.
CGCAGGTACAAACTGCGTCTCTCTATCGTTTTTAGTTCCAGAATAATTCAAAAGTATAGCTGAAAGTTTTTATAAGTCCGGGCTTTTTTTCAACGCATATATTTGTTTTCTCCAATAATCACCACATGCCGTGTGTATCATGCGTTAAATATCCACAATTTACGGTGTGTGTCGGGTCTACTCCCTGGCCTCTAGCTTCACTTTGAAAATCCCCATAGCAGTAATTTTTGTACGAGAGGAAAGCCCTTGAAATTGTCCATCCAATGGTGCTAAACTTGTTTAGATTGAGCAATGATTTTGGGTCAAATTGACCCGTTGTAATTTTGATTTTCTCTGTGCACAAAAATGGTTCGGAGCAAAGCCGCCTACTTTTAATTTTCGGTATCAAGAAGTCTGGAAGCCGCTCTAAAACTTTGAAATCTGAATTGGGGGACATGCCAGAATGACGCAGGTACAAACTGCGTCTCTCTATCGTTTTTAGTTCCAGAATAATTCAAAAGTATAGCTGAAAGTTTTTATAAGTCCGGGCTTTTTTTCAACGCATATATTTGTTTTCTCCAATAATCACCACATGCCGTGTGTATCATGCGTTAAATATCCACAATTTACGTTGTGTGTCGGGTCTACTCCCCGGCCTCTAGCTTCACTTTGAAAATCCCCATAGCAGTAATTTTAGTACGAGAGGAAAGCCCTTGAAATTGTCCATCCAATGGTGCTAAACTTGTTTAGATTGAGCAATGATTTTGGGTCAAATTGACCCGTTGTAATTTTGATTTTCTCTGTGCACAAAAATGGTTCGGAGCAAAGCCGCCTACTTTTAATTTTCGGTATCAAGAAGTCTGGAAGCCGCTCTAAAACTTTGAAATCTGAATTGGGGGACATGCCAGAATGACGCAGGTACAAACTGCGTCTCTCTATCGTTTTTAGTTCCAGAATAATTCAAAAGTATAGCTGAAAGTTTTTATAAGTCCGGGCTTTTTTTCAACGCATATATTTGTTTTCTCCAATAATCACCACATGCCGTGTGTATCATGCGTTAAATATCCACAATTTACGGTGTGTGTCGGGTCTACTCCCTGGCCTCTAGCTTCACTTTGAAAATCCCCATAGCAGTAATTTTTGTACGAGAGGAAAGCCCTTGAAATTGTCCATCCAATGGTGCTAAACTTGTTTAGATTGAGCAATGATTTTGGGTCAAATTGACCCGTTGTAATTTTGATTTTCTCTGTGCACAAAAATGGTTCGGAGCAAAGCCGCCTACTTTTAATTTTCGGTATCAAGAAGTCTGGAAGCCGCTCTAAAACTTTGAAATCTGAATTGGGGGACATGCCAGAATGACGCAGGTACAAACTGCGTCTCTCTATCGTTTTTAGTTCCAGAATAATTCAAAAGTATAGCTGAAAGTTTTTATAAGTCCGGGCTTTTTTTCAACGCATATATTTGTTTTCTCCAATAATCACCACATGCCGTGTGTATCATGCGTTAAATATCCACAATTTACGGTGTGTGTTGGGTCTACTCCCCGGCCTCTAGCTTCACTTTGAAAATCCCCATAGCAGTAATTTTAGTACGAGAGGAAAGCCTTTGAAATTGTCCATCCAATGGTGCTAAACTTGTTTAGATTGAGCAATGATTTTGGGTCAAATTGACCCGTTGTACTTTTGATTTTCTCTGTGCACAAAAATGTTTCGGAGCACAGCCGCCTACTTTTAATTTTCGGTATCAAGAAGTCTGGAAGCCGCTCTAAAACTTTGAAATCTGAATTGGGGGACATGCCAGAATGACGCAGGTACAAACTGCGTCTCTCTATCGTTTTTAGTTCCAGAATAATTCAAAAGTATAGCTGAAAGTTTTTATAAGTCCGGGCTTTTTTTCAACGCATATATTTGTTTTCTCCAATAATCACCACATGCCGTGTGTATCATGCGTTAAATATCCACAATTTACGGTGTGTGTCGGGTCTACTCCCCGGCCTCTAGCTTCACTTTGAAAATCCCCATAGCAGTAATTTTAGTACGAGAGGAAAGCCCTTGAAATTGTCCATCCAATGGTGCTAAACTTGTTTAGATTGAGCAATGATTTTGGGTCAAATTGACCCGTTGTACTTTTGATTTTCTCTGTGCACAAAAATGTTTCGGAGCACAGCCGCCTACTTTTAATTTTCGGTATCAAGAAGTCTGGAAGCCGCTCTAAAACTTTGAAATCTGAATTGGGGGACATGCCAGAATGACGCAGGTACAAACTGCGTCTCTCTATCGTTTTTAGTTCCAGAATAATTCAAAAGTATAGCTGAAAGTTTTTATAAGTCCGGGCTTTTTTTCAACGCATATATTTGTTTTCTCCAATAATCACCACATGCCGTGTGTATCATGCGTTAAATATCCACAATTTACGGTGTGTGTCGGGTCTACTCCCCGGCCTCTAGCTTCACTTTGAAAATCCCCATAGCAGTAATTTTTGTACGAGAGGAAAGCCCTTGAAATTGTCCATCCAATGGTGCTAAACTTGTTTAGATTGAGCAATGATTTTGGGTCAAATTGACCCGTTGTAATTTTGATTTTCTCTGTGCACAAAAATGGTTCGGAGCACAGCCGCCTACTTTTAATTTTCGGTATCAAGAAGTCTGGAAGCCGCTCTAAAACTTTGAAATCTGAATTGGGGGACATGCCAGAATGACGCAGGTACAAACTGCGTCTCTCTATCGTTTTTAGTTCCAGAATAATTCAAAAGTATAGCTGAAAGTTTTTATAAGTCCGGGCTTTTTTTCAACGCATATATTTGTTTTCTCCAATAATCACCACATGCCGTGTGTATCATGCGTTAAATATCCACAATTTACGGTGTGTGTCGGGTCTACTCCCTGGCCTCTAGCTTCACTTTGAAAATCCCCATAGCAGTAATTTTTGTACGAGAGGAAAGCCCTTGAAATTGTCCATCCAATGGTGCTAAACTTGTTTAGATTGAGCAATGATTTTGGGTCAAATTGACCCGTTGTAATTTTGATTTTCTCTGTGCACAAAAATGGTTCGGAGCACAGCCGCCTACTTTTAATTTTCGGTATCAAGAAGTCTGGAAGCCGCTCTAAAACTTTGAAATCTGAATTGGGGGACATGCCAGAATGACGCAGGTACAAACTGCGTCTCTCTATCGTTTTTAGTTCCAGAATAATTCAAAAGTATAGCTGAAAGTTTTTATAAGTCCGGGCTTTTTTTCAACGCATATATTTGTTTTCTCCAATAATCACCACATGCCGTGTGTATCATGCGTTAAATATCCACAATTTACGGTGTGTGTCGGGTCTACTCCCTGGCCTCTAGCTTCACTTTGAAAATCCCCATAGCAGTAATTTTTGTACGAGAGGAAAGCCCTTGAAATTGTCCATCCAATGGTGCTAAACTTGTTTAGATTGAGCAATGATTTTGGGTCAAATTGACCCGTTGTAATTTTGATTTTCTCTGTGCACAAAAATGGTTCGGAGCAAAGCCGCCTACTTTTAATTTTCGGTATCAAGAAGTCTGGAAGCCGCTCTAAAACTTTGAAATCTGAATTGGGGGACATGCCAGAATGACGCAGGTACAAACTGCGTCTCTCTATCGTTTTTAGTTCCAGAATAATTCAAAAGTATAGCTGAAAGTTTTTATAAGTCCGGGCTTTTTTTCAACGCATATATTTGTTTTCTCCAATAATCACCACATGCCGTGTGTATCATGCGTTAAATATCCACAATTTACGTTGTGTGTCGGGTCTACTCCCCGGCCTCTAGCTTCACTTTGAAAATCCCCATAGCAGTAATTTTAGTACGAGAGGAAAGCCCTTGAAATTGTCCATCCAATGGTGCTAAACTTGTTTAGATTGAGCAATGATTTTGGGTCAAATTGACCCGTTGTAATTTTGATTTTCTCTGTGCACAAAAATGGTTCGGAGCAAAGCCGCCTACTTTTAATTTTCGGTATCAAGAAGTCTGGAAGCCGCTCTAAAACTTTGAAATCTGAATTGGGGGACATGCCAGAATGACGCAGGTACAAACTGCGTCTCTCTATCGTTTTTAGTTCCAGAATAATTCAAAAGTATAGCTGAAAGTTTTTATAAGTCCGGGCTTTTTTTCAACGCATATATTTGTTTTCTCCAATAATCACCACATGCCGTGTGTATCATGCGTTAAATATCCACAATTTACGGTGTGTGTCGGGTCTACTCCCTGGCCTCTAGCTTCACTTTGAAAATCCCCATAGCAGTAATTTTTGTACGAGAGGAAAGCCCTTGAAATTGTCCATCCAATGGTGCTAAACTTGTTTAGATTGAGCAATGATTTTGGGTCAAATTGACCCGTTGTAATTTTGATTTTCTCTGTGCACAAAAATGGTTCGGAGCAAAGCCGCCTACTTTTAATTTTCGGTATCAAGAAGTCTGGAAGCCGCTCTAAAACTTTGAAATCTGAATTGGGGGACATGCCAGAATGACGCAGGTACAAACTGCGTCTCTCTATCGTTTTTAGTTCCAGAATAATTCAAAAGTATAGCTGAAAGTTTTTATAAGTCCGGGCTTTTTTTCAACGCATATATTTGTTTTCTCCAATAATCACCACATGCCGTGTGTATCATGCGTTAAATATCCACAATTTACGGTGTGTGTTGGGTCTACTCCCCGGCCTCTAGCTTCACTTTGAAAATCCCCATAGCAGTAATTTTAGTACGAGAGGAAAGCCTTTGAAATTGTCCATCCAATGGTGCTAAACTTGTTTAGATTGAGCAATGATTTTGGGTCAAATTGACCCGTTGTACTTTTGATTTTCTCTGTGCACAAAAATGTTTCGGAGCACAGCCGCCTACTTTTAATTTTCGGTATCAAGAAGTCTGGAAGCCGCTCTAAAACTTTGAAATCTGAATTGGGGGACATGCCAGAATGACGCAGGTACAAACTGCGTCTCTCTATCGTTTTTAGTTCCAGAATAATTCAAAAGTATAGCTGAAAGTTTTTATAAGTCCGGGCTTTTTTTCAACGCATATATTTGTTTTCTCCAATAATCACCACATGCCGTGTGTATCATGCGTTAAATATCCACAATTTACGGTGTGTGTCGGGTCTACTCCCCGGCCTCTAGCTTCACTTTGAAAATCCCCATAGCAGTAATTTTAGTACGAGAGGAAAGCCCTTGAAATTGTCCATCCAATGGTGCTAAACTTGTTTAGATTGAGCAATGATTTTGGGTCAAATTGACCCGTTGTACTTTTGATTTTCTCTGTGCACAAAAATGTTTCGGAGCACAGCCGCCTACTTTTAATTTTCGGTATCAAGAAGTCTGGAAGCCGCTCTAAAACTTTGAAATCTGAATTGGGGGACATGCCAGAATGACGCAGGTACAAACTGCGTCTCTCTATCGTTTTTAGTTCCAGAATAATTCAAAAGTATAGCTGAAAGTTTTTATAAGTCCGGGCTTTTTTTCAACGCATATATTTGTTTTCTCCAATAATCACCACATGCCGTGTGTATCATGCGTTAAATATCCACAATTTACGGTGTGTGTCGGGTCTACTCCCCGGCCTCTAGCTTCACTTTGAAAATCCCCATAGCAGTAATTTTTGTACGAGAGGAAAGCCCTTGAAATTGTCCATCCAATGGTGCTAAACTTGTTTAGATTGAGCAATGATTTTGGGTCAAATTGACCCGTTGTAATTTTGATTTTCTCTGTGCACAAAAATGGTTCGGAGCACAGCCGCCTACTTTTAATTTTCGGTATCAAGAAGTCTGGAAGCCGCTCTAAAACTTTGAAATCTGAATTGGGGGACATGCCAGAATGACGCAGGTACAAACTGCGTCTCTCTATCGTTTTTAGTTCCAGAATAATTCAAAAGTATAGCTGAAAGTTTTTATAAGTCCGGGCTTTTTTTCAACGCATATATTTGTTTTCTCCAATAATCACCACATGCCGTGTGTATCATGCGTTAAATATCCACAATTTACGGTGTGTGTCGGGTCTACTCCCTGGCCTCTAGCTTCACTTTGAAAATCCCCATAGCAGTAATTTTTGTACGAGAGGAAAGCCCTTGAAATTGTCCATCCAATGGTGCTAAACTTGTTTAGATTGAGCAATGATTTTGGGTCAAATTGACCCGTTGTAATTTTGATTTTCTCTGTGCACAAAAATGGTTCGGAGCAAAGCCGCCTACTTTTAATTTTCGGTATCAAGAAGTCTGGAAGCCGCTCTAAAACTTTGAAATCTGAATTGGGGGACATGCCAGAATGACGCAGGTACAAACTGCGTCTCTCTATCGTTTTTAGTTCCAGAATAATTCAAAAGTATAGCTGAAAGTTTTTATAAGTCCGGGCTTTTTTTCAACGCATATATTTGTTTTCTCCAATAATCACCACATGCCGTGTGTATCATGCGTTAAATATCCACAATTTACGGTGTGTGTCGGGTCTACTCCCCGGCCTCTAGCTTCACTTTGAAAATCCCCATAGCAGTAATTTTAGTACGAGAGGAAAGCCCTTGAAATTGTCCATCCAATGGTGCTAAACTTGTTTAGATTGAGCAATGATTTTGGGTCAAATTGACCCGTTGTACTTTTGATTTTCTCTGTGCACAAAAATGTTTCGGAGCACAGCCGCCTACTTTTAATTTTCGGTATCAAGAAGTCTGGAAGCCGCTCTAAAACTTTGAAATCTGAATTGGGGGACATGCCAGAATGACGCAGGTACAAACTGCGTCTCTCTATCGTTTTTAGTTCCAGAATAATTCAAAAGTATAGCTGAAAGTTTTTATAAGTCCGGGCTTTTTTTCAACGCATATATTTGTTTTCTCCAATAATCACCACATGCCGTGTGTATCATGCGTTAAATATCCACAATTTACGGTGTGTGTCGGGTCTACTCCCCGGCCTCTAGCTTCACTTTGAAAATCCCCATAGCAGTAATTTTAGTACGAGAGGAAAGCCCTTGAAATTGTCCATCCAATGGTGCTAAACTTGTTTAGATTGAGCAATGATTTTGGGTCAAATTGACCCGTTGTACTTTTGATTTTCTCTGTGCACAAAAATGTTTCGGAGCACAGCCGCCTACTTTTAATTTTCGGTATCAAGAAGTCTGGAAGCCGCTCTAAAACTTTGAAATCTGAATTGGGGGACATGCCAGAATGACGCAGGTACAAACTGCGTCTCTCTATCGTTTTTAGTTCCAGAATAATTCAAAAGTATAGCTGAAAGTTTTTATAAGTCCGGGCTTTTTTTCAACGCATATATTTGTTTTCTCCAATAATCACCACATGCCGTGTGTATCATGCGTTAAATATACACAATTTACGGTGTGTGTCGGGTCTACTCCCCGGCCTCTAGCTTCACTTTGAAAATCCCCATAGCAGTAATTTTAGTACGAGAGGAAAGCCCTTGAAATTGTCCATCCAATGGTGCTAAACTTGTTTAGATTGAGCAATGATTTTGGGTCAAATTGACCCGTTGTACTTTTGATTTTCTCTGTGCACAAAAATGTTTCGGAGCACAGCCGCCTACTTTTAATTTTCGGTATCAAGAAGTCTGGAAGCCGCTCTAAAACTTTGAAATCTGAATTGGGGGACATGCCAGAATGACGCAGGTACAAACTGCGTCTCTCTATCGTTTTTAGTTCCAGAATAATTCAAAAGTATAGCTGAAAGTTTTTATAAGTCCGGGCTTTTTTTCAACGCATATATTTGTTTTCTCCAATAATCACCACATGCCGTGTGTATCATGCGTTAAATATCCACAATTTACGGTGTGTGTCGGGTCTACTCCCCGGCCTCTAGCTTCACTTTGAAAATCCCCATAGCAGTAATTTTTGTACGAGAGGAAAGCCCTTGAAATTGTCCATCCAATGGTGCTAAACTTGTTTAGATTGAGCAATGATTTTGGGTCAAATTGACCCGTTGTAATTTTGATTTTCTCTGTGCACAAAAATGGTTCGGAGCACAGCCGCCTACTTTTAATTTTCGGTATCAAGAAGTCTGGAAGCCGCTCTAAAACTTTGAAATCTGAATTGGGGGACATGCCAGAATGACGCAGGTACAAACTGCGTCTCTCTATCGTTTTTAGTTCCAGAATAATTCAAAAGTATAGCTGAAAGTTTTTATAAGTCCGGGCTTTTTTTCAACGCATATATTTGTTTTCTCCAATAATCACCACATGCCGTGTGTATCATGCGTTAAATATCCACAATTTACGGTGTGTGTCGGGTCTACTCCCCGGCCTCTAGCTTCACTTTGAAAATCCCCATAGCAGTAATTTTAGTACGAGAGGAAAGCCCTTGAAATTGTCCATCCAATGGTGCTAAACTTGTTTAGATTGAGCAATGATTTTGGGTCAAATTGACCCGTTGTACTTTTGATTTTCCCTGTGCACAAAAATGTTTCGGAGCACAGCCGCCTACTTTAAATTTTCGGTATCAAGAAGTCTGGAAGCCGCTCTAAAACTTTGAAATCTGAATTGGGGGACATGCCAGAATGACGCAGGTACAAACTGCGTCTCTCTATCGTTTTTAGTTCCAGAATAATTCAAAAGTATAGCTGAAAGTTTTTATAAGTCCGGGCTTTTTTTCAACGCATATATTTGTTTTCTCCAATAATCACCACATGCCGTGTGTATCATGCGTTAACTATCCACAATTTACGGTGTGTGTCGGGTCTACTCCCCGGCCTCTAGCTTCACTTTGAAAATCCCCATAGCAGTAATTTTAGTACGAGAGGAAAGCCCTTGAAATTGTCCATCCAATGGTGCTAAACTTGTTTAGATTGAGCAATGATTTTGGGTCAAATTGACCCGTTGTACTTTTGATTTTCTCTGTGCACAAAAATGTTTCGGAGCACAGCCGCCTACTTTTAATTTTCGGTATCAAGAAGTCTGGAAGCCGCTCTAAAACTTTGAAATCTGAATTGGGGGACATGCCAGAATGACGCAGGTACAAACTGCGTCTCTCTATCGTTTTTAGTTCCAGAATAATTCAAAAGTATAGCTGAAAGTTTTTATAAGTCCGGGCTTTTTTTCAACGCATATATTTGTTTTCTCCAATAATCACCACATGCCGTGTGTATCATGCGTTAAATATCCACAATTTACGGTGTGTGTCGGGTCTACTCCCCGGCCTCTAGCTTCACTTTGAAAATCCCCATAGCAGTAATTTTTGTACGAGAGGAAAGCCCTTGAAATTGTCCATCCAATGGTGCTAAACTTGTTTAGATTGAGCAATGATTTTGGGTCAAATTGACCCGTTGTAATTTTGATTTTCTCTGTGCACAAAAATGGTTCGGAGCACAGCCGCCTACTTTTAATTTTCGGTATCAAGAAGTCTGGAAGCCGCTCTAAAACTTTGAAATCTGAATTGGGGGACATGCCAGAATGACGCAGGTACAAACTGCGTCTCTCTATCGTTTTTAGTTCCAGAATAATTCAAAAGTATAGCTGAAAGTTTTTATAAGTCCGGGCTTTTTTTCAACGCATATATTTGTTTTCTCCAATAATCACCACATGCCGTGTGTATCATGCGTTAAATATCCACAATTTACGGTGTGTGTCGGGTCTACTCCCCGGCCTCTAGCTTCACTTTGAAAATCCCCATAGCAGTAATTTTTGTACGAGAGGAAAGCCCTTGAAATTGTCCATCCAATGGTGCTAAACTTGTTTAGATTGAGCAATGATTTTGGGTCAAATTGACCCGTTGTAATTTTGATTTTCTCTGTGCACAAAAATGGTTCGGAGCAAAGCCGCCTACTTTTAATTTTCGGTATCAAGAAGTCTGGAAGCCGCTCTAAAACTTTGAAATCTGAATTGGGGGACATGCCAGAATGACGCAGGTACAAACTGCGTCTCTCTATCGTTTTTAGTTCCAGAATAATTCAAAAGTATAGCTGAAAGTTTTTATAAGTCCGGGCTTTTTTTCAACGCATATATTTGTTTTCTCCAATAATCACCACATGCCGTGTGTATCATGCGTTAAATATCCACAATTTACGGTGTGTGTCGGGTCTACTCCCCGGCCTCTAGCTTCACTTTGAAAATCCCCATAGCAGTAATTTTTGTACGAGAGGAAAGCCCTTGAAATTGTCCATCCAATGGTGCTAAACTTGTTTAGATTGAGCAATGATTTTGGGTCAAATTGACCCGTTGTAATTTTGATTTTCTCTGTGCACAAAAATGGTTCGGAGCACAGCCGCCTACTTTTAATTTTCGGTATCAAGAAGTCTGGAAGCCGCTCTAAAACTTTGAAATCTGAATTGGGGGACATGCCAGAATGACGCAGGTACAAACTGCGTCTCTCTATCGTTTTTAGTTCCAGAATAATTCAAAAGTATAGCTGAAAGTTTTTATAAGTCCGGGCTTTTTTTCAACGCATATATTTGTTTTCTCCAATAATCACCACATGCCGTGTGTATCATGCGTTAAATATCCACAATTTACGGTGTGTGTCGGGTCTACTCCCTGGCCTCTAGCTTCACTTTGAAAATCCCCATAGCAGTAATTTTTGTACGAGAGGAAAGCCCTTGAAATTGTCCATCCAATGGTGCTAAACTTGTTTAGATTGAGCAATGATTTTGGGTCAAATTGACCCGTTGTAATTTTGATTTTCTCTGTGCACAAAAATGGTTCGGAGCAAAGCCGCCTACTTTTAATTTTCGGTATCAAGAAGTCTGGAAGCCGCTCTAAAACTTTGAAATCTGAATTGGGGGACATGCCAGAATGACGCAGGTACAAACTGCGTCTCTCTATCGTTTTTAGTTCCAGAATAATTCAAAAGTATAGCTGAAAGTTTTTATAAGTCCGGGCTTTTTTTCAACGCATATATTTGTTTTCTCCAATAATCACCACATGCCGTGTGTATCATGCGTTAAATATCCACAATTTACGGTGTGTGTCGGGTCTACTCCCCGGCCTCTAGCTTCACTTTGAAAATCCCCATAGCAGTAATTTTAGTACGAGAGGAAAGCCCTTGAAATTGTCCATCCAATGGTGCTAAACTTGTTTAGATTGAGCAATGATTTTGGGTCAAATTGACCCGTTGTACTTTTGATTTTCTCTGTGCACAAAAATGTTTCGGAGCACAGCCGCCTACTTTTAATTTTCGGTATCAAGAAGTCTGGAAGCCGCTCTAAAACTTTGAAATCTGAATTGGGGGACATGCCAGAATGACGCAGGTACAAACTGCGTCTCTCTATCGTTTTTAGTTCCAGAATAATTCAAAAGTATAGCTGAAAGTTTTTATAAGTCCGGGCTTTTTTTCAACGCATATATTTGTTTTCTCCAATAATCACCACATGCCGTGTGTATCATGCGTTAAATATCCACAATTTACGGTGTGTGTCGGGTCTACTCCCCGGCCTCTAGCTTCACTTTGAAAATCCCCATAGCAGTAATTTTAGTACGAGAGGAAAGCCCTTGAAATTGTCCATCCAATGGTGCTAAACTTGTTTAGATTGAGCAATGATTTTGGGTCAAATTGACCCGTTGTACTTTTGATTTTCTCTGTGCACAAAAATGTTTCGGAGCACAGCCGCCTACTTTTAATTTTCGGTATCAAGAAGTCTGGAAGCCGCTCTAAAACTTTGAAATCTGAATTGGGGGACATGCCAGAATGACGCAGGTACAAACTGCGTCTCTCTATCGTTTTTAGTTCCAGAATAATTCAAAAGTATAGCTGAAAGTTTTTATAAGTCCGGGCTTTTTTTCAACGCATATATTTGTTTTCTCCAATAATCACCACATGCCGTGTGTATCATGCGTTAAATATACACAATTTACGGTGTGTGTCGGGTCTACTCCCCGGCCTCTAGCTTCACTTTGAAAATCCCCATAGCAGTAATTTTAGTACGAGAGGAAAGCCCTTGAAATTGTCCATCCAATGGTGCTAAACTTGTTTAGATTGAGCAATGATTTTGGGTCAAATTGACCCGTTGTACTTTTGATTTTCTCTGTGCACAAAAATGTTTCGGAGCACAGCCGCCTACTTTTAATTTTCGGTATCAAGAAGTCTGGAAGCCGCTCTAAAACTTTGAAATCTGAATTGGGGGACATGCCAGAATGACGCAGGTACAAACTGCGTCTCTCTATCGTTTTTAGTTCCAGAATAATTCAAAAGTATAGCTGAAAGTTTTTATAAGTCCGGGCTTTTTTTCAACGCATATATTTGTTTTCTCCAATAATCACCACATGCCGTGTGTATCATGCGTTAAATATCCACAATTTACGGTGTGTGTCGGGTCTACTCCCCGGCCTCTAGCTTCACTTTGAAAATCCCCATAGCAGTAATTTTTGTACGAGAGGAAAGCCCTTGAAATTGTCCATCCAATGGTGCTAAACTTGTTTAGATTGAGCAATGATTTTGGGTCAAATTGACCCGTTGTAATTTTGATTTTCTCTGTGCACAAAAATGGTTCGGAGCACAGCCGCCTACTTTTAATTTTCGGTATCAAGAAGTCTGGAAGCCGCTCTAAAACTTTGAAATCTGAATTGGGGGACATGCCAGAATGACGCAGGTACAAACTGCGTCTCTCTATCGTTTTTAGTTCCAGAATAATTCAAAAGTATAGCTGAAAGTTTTTATAAGTCCGGGCTTTTTTTCAACGCATATATTTGTTTTCTCCAATAATCACCACATGCCGTGTGTATCATGCGTTAAATATCCACAATTTACGGTGTGTGTCGGGTCTACTCCCCGGCCTCTAGCTTCACTTTGAAAATCCCCATAGCAGTAATTTTAGTACGAGAGGAAAGCCCTTGAAATTGTCCATCCAATGGTGCTAAACTTGTTTAGATTGAGCAATGATTTTGGGTCAAATTGACCCGTTGTACTTTTGATTTTCCCTGTGCACAAAAATGTTTCGGAGCACAGCCGCCTACTTTTAATTTTCGGTATCAAGAAGTCTGGAAGCCGCTCTAAAACTTTGAAATCTGAATTGGGGGACATGCCAGAATGACGCAGGTACAAACTGCGTCTCTCTATCGTTTTTAGTTCCAGAATAATTCAAAAGTATAGCTGAAAGTTTTTATAAGTCCGGGCTTTTTTTCAACGCATATATTTGTTTTCTCCAATAATCACCACATGCCGTGTGTATCATGCGTTAACTATCCACAATTTACGGTGTGTGTCGGGTCTACTCCCCGGCCTCTAGCTTCACTTTGAAAATCCCCATAGCAGTAATTTTAGTACGAGAGGAAAGCCCTTGAAATTGTCCATCCAATGGTGCTAAACTTGTTTAGATTGAGCAATGATTTTGGGTCAAATTGACCCGTTGTACTTTTGATTTTCTCTGTGCACAAAAATGTTTCGGAGCACAGCCGCCTACTTTTAATTTTCGGTATCAAGAAGTCTGGAAGCCGCTCTAAAACTTTGAAATCTGAATTGGGGGACATGCCAGAATGACGCAGGTACAAACTGCGTCTCTCTATCGTTTTTAGTTCCAGAATAATTCAAAAGTATAGCTGAAAGTTTTTATAAGTCCGGGCTTTTTTTCAACGCATATATTTGTTTTCTCCAATAATCACCACATGCCGTGTGTATCATGCGTTAAATATCCACAATTTACGGTGTGTGTCGGGTCTACTCCCCGGCCTCTAGCTTCACTTTGAAAATCCCCATAGCAGTAATTTTTGTACGAGAGGAAAGCCCTTGAAATTGTCCATCCAATGGTGCTAAACTTGTTTAGATTGAGCAATGATTTTGGGTCAAATTGACCCGTTGTAATTTTGATTTTCTCTGTGCACAAAAATGGTTCGGAGCAAAGCCGCCTACTTTTAATTTTCGGTATCAAGAAGTCTGGAAGCCGCTCTAAAACTTTGAAATCTGAATTGGGGGACATGCCAGAATGACGCAGGTACAAACTGCGTCTCTCTATCGTTTTTAGTTCCAGAATAATTCAAAAGTATAGCTGAAAGTTTTTATAAGTCCGGGCTTTTTTTCAACGCATATATTTGTTTTCTCCAATAATCACCACATGCCGTGTGTATCATGCGTTAAATATCCACAATTTACGGTGTGTGTCGGGTCTACTCCCTGGCCTCTAGCTTCTATTTGAAAATCCCCATAGCAGTAATTTTTGTACGAGAGGAAAGCCCTTGAAATTGTCCATCCAATGGTGCTAAACTTGTTTAGATTGAGCAATGATTTTGGGTCAAATTGACCCGTTGTAATTTTGATTTTCTCTGTGCACAAAAATGGTTCGGAGCAAAGCCGCCTACTTTTAATTTTCGGTATCAAGAAGTCTGGAAGCCGCTCTAAAACTTTGAAATCTGAATTGGGGGACATGCCAGAATGACGCAGGTACAAACTGCGTCTCTCTATCGTTTTTAGTTCCAGAATAATTCAAAAGTATAGCTGAAAGTTTTTATAAGTCCGGGCTTTTTTTCAACGCATATATTTGTTTTCTCCAATAATCACCACATGCCGTGTGTATCATGCGTTAAATATCCACAATTTACGGTGTGTGTCGGGTCTACTCCCCGGCCTCTAGCTTCACTTTGAAAATCCCCATAGCAGTAATTTTAGTACGAGAGGAAAGCCCTTGAAATTGTCCATCCAATGGTGCTAAACTTGTTTAGATTGAGCAATGATTTTGGGTCAAATTGACCCGTTGTACTTTTGATTTTCCCTGTGCACAAAAATGTTTCGGAGCACAGCCGCCTACTTTAAATTTTCGGTATCAAGAAGTCTGGAAGCCGCTCTAAAACTTTGAAATCTGAATTGGGGGACATGCCAGAATGACGCAGGTACAAACTGCGTCTCTCTATCGTTTTTAGTTCCAGAATAATTCAAAAGTATAGCTGAAAGTTTTTATAAGTCCGGGCTTTTTTTCAACGCATATATTTGTTTTCTCCAATAATCACCACATGCCGTGTGTATCATGCGTTAACTATCCACAATTTACGGTGTGTGTCGGGTCTACTCCCCGGCCTCTAGCTTCACTTTGAAAATCCCCATAGCAGTAATTTTAGTACGAGAGGAAAGCCCTTGAAATTGTCCATCCAATGGTGCTAAACTTGTTTAGATTGAGCAATGATTTTGGGTCAAATTGACCCGTTGTACTTTTGATTTTCTCTGTGCACAAAAATGTTTCGGAGCACAGCCGCCTACTTTTAATTTTCGGTATCAAGAAGTCTGGAAGCCGCTCTAAAACTTTGAAATCTGAATTGGGGGACATGCCAGAATGACGCAGGTACAAACTGCGTCTCTCTATCGTTTTTAGTTCCAGAATAATTCAAAAGTATAGCTGAAAGTTTTTATAAGTCCGGGCTTTTTTTCAACGCATATATTTGTTTTCTCCAATAATCACCACATGCCGTGTGTATCATGCGTTAAATATCCACAATTTACGGTGTGTGTCGGGTCTACTCCCTGGCCTCTAGCTTCACTTTGAAAATCCCCATAGCAGTAATTTTTGTACGAGAGGAAAGCCCTTGAAATTGTCCATCCAATGGTGCTAAACTTGTTTAGATTGAGCAATGATTTTGGGTCAAATTGACCCGTTGTAATTTTGATTTTCTCTGTGCACAAAAATGGTTCGGAGCAAAGCCGCCTACTTTTAATTTTCGGTATCAAGAAGTCTGGAAGCCGCTCTAAAACTTTGAAATCTGAATTGGGGGACATGCCAGAATGACGCAGGTACAAACTGCGTCTCTCTATCGTTTTTAGTTCCAGAATAATTCAAAAGTATAGCTGAAAGTTTTTATAAGTCCGGGCTTTTTTTCAACGCATATATTTGTTTTCTCCAATAATCACCACATGCCGTGTGTATCATGCGTTAAATATCCACAATTTACGGTGTGTGTTGGGTCTACTCCCCGGCCTCTAGCTTCACTTTGAAAATCCCCATAGCAGTAATTTTAGTACGAGAGGAAAGCCCTTGAAATTGTCCATCCAATGGTGCTAAACTTGTTTAGATTGAGCAATGATTTTGGGTCAAATTGACCCGTTGTACTTTTGATTTTCTCTGTGCACAAAAATGTTTCGGAGCACAGCCGCCTACTTTTAATTTTCGGTATCAAGAAGTCTGGAAGCCGCTCTAAAACTTTGAAATCTGAATTGGGGGACATGCCAGAATGACGCAGGTACAAACTGCGTCTCTCTATCGTTTTTAGTTCCAGAATAATTCAAAAGTATAGCTGAAAGTTTTTATAAGTCCGGGCTTTTTTTCAACGCATATATTTGTTTTCTCCAATAATCACCACATGCCGTGTGTATCATGCGTTAAATATCCACAATTTACGGTGTGTGTCGGGTCTACTCCCCGGCCTCTAGCTTCACTTTGAAAATCCCCATAGCAGTAATTTTAGTACGAGAGGAAAGCCCTTGAAATTGTCCATCCAATGGTGCTAAACTTGTTTAGATTGAGCAATGATTTTGGGTCAAATTGACCCGTTGTACTTTTGATTTTCTCTGTGCACAAAAATGTTTCGGAGCACAGCCGCCTACTTTTAATTTTCGGTATCAAGAAGTCTGGAAGCCGCTCTAAAACTTTGAAATCTGAATTGGGGGACATGCCAGAATGACGCAGGTACAAACTGCGTCTCTCTATCGTTTTTAGTTCCAGAATAATTCAAAAGTATAGCTGAAAGTTTTTATAAGTCCGGGCTTTTTTTCAACGCATATATTTGTTTTCTCCAATAATCACCACATGCCGTGTGTATCATGCGTTAAATATCCACAATTTACGGTGTGTGTCGGGTCTACTCCCCGGCCTCTAGCTTCACTTTGAAAATCCCCATAGCAGTAATTTTTGTACGAGAGGAAAGCCCTTGAAATTGTCCATCCAATGGTGCTAAACTTGTTTAGATTGAGCAATGATTTTGGGTCAAATTGACCCGTTGTAATTTTGATTTTCTCTGTGCACAAAAATGGTTCGGAGCACAGCCGCCTACTTTTAATTTTCGGTATCAAGAAGTCTGGAAGCCGCTCTAAAACTTTGAAATCTGAATTGGGGGACATGCCAGAATGACGCAGGTACAAACTGCGTCTCTCTATCGTTTTTAGTTCCAGAATAATTCAAAAGTATAGCTGAAAGTTTTTATAAGTCCGGGCTTTTTTTCAACGCATATATTTGTTTTCTCCAATAATCACCACATGCCGTGTGTATCATGCGTTAAATATCCACAATTTACGGTGTGTGTCGGGTCTACTCCCTGGCCTCTAGCTTCACTTTGAAAATCCCCATAGCAGTAATTTTTGTACGAGAGGAAAGCCCTTGAAATTGTCCATCCAATGGTGCTAAACTTGTTTAGATTGAGCAATGATTTTGGGTCAAATTGACCCGTTGTAATTTTGATTTTCTCTGTGCACAAAAATGGTTCGGAGCAAAGCCGCCTACTTTTAATTTTCGGTATCAAGAAGTCTGGAAGCCGCTCTAAAACTTTGAAATCTGAATTGGGGGACATGCCAGAATGACGCAGGTACAAACTGCGTCTCTCTATCGTTTTTAGTTCCAGAATAATTCAAAAGTATAGCTGAAAGTTTTTATAAGTCCGGGCTTTTTTTCAACGCATATATTTGTTTTCTCCAATAATCACCACATGCCGTGTGTATCATGCGTTAAATATCCACAATTTACGGTGTGTGTCGGGTCTACTCCCCGGCCTCTAGCTTCACTTTGAAAATCCCCATAGCAGTAATTTTTGTACGAGAGGAAAGCCCTTGAAATTGTCCATCCAATGGTGCTAAACTTGTTTAGATTGAGCAATGATTTTGGGTCAAATTGACCCGTTGTAATTTTGATTTTCTCTGTGCACAAAAATGGTTCGGAGCACAGCCGCCTACTTTTAATTTTCGGTATCAAGAAGTCTGGAAGCCGCTCTAAAACTTTGAAATCTGAATTGGGGGACATGCCAGAATGACGCAGGTACAAACTGCGTCTCTCTATCGTTTTTAGTTCCAGAATAATTCAAAAGTATAGCTGAAAGTTTTTATAAGTCCGGGCTTTTTTTCAACGCATATATTTGTTTTCTCCAATAATCACCACATGCCGTGTGTATCATGCGTTAAATATCCACAATTTACGGTGTGTGTCGGGTCTACTCCCTGGCCTCTAGCTTCACTTTGAAAATCCCCATAGCAGTAATTTTTGTACGAGAGGAAAGCCCTTGAAATTGTCCATCCAATGGTGCTAAACTTGTTTAGATTGAGCAATGATTTTGGGTCAAATTGACCCGTTGTAATTTTGATTTTCTCTGTGCACAAAAATGGTTCGGAGCAAAGCCGCCTACTTTTAATTTTCGGTATCAAGAAGTCTGGAAGCCGCTCTAAAACTTTGAAATCTGAATTGGGGGACATGCCAGAATGACGCAGGTACAAACTGCGTCTCTCTATCGTTTTTAGTTCCAGAATAATTCAAAAGTATAGCTGAAAGTTTTTATAAGTCCGGGCTTTTTTTCAACGCATATATTTGTTTTCTCCAATAATCACCACATGCCGTGTGTATCATGCGTTAAATATCCACAATTTACGGTGTGTGTCGGGTCTACTCCCCGGCCTCTAGCTTCACTTTGAAAATCCCCATAGCAGTAATTTTAGTATGAGAGGAAAGCCCTTGAAATTGTCCATCCAATGGTGCTAAACTTGTTTAGATTGAGCAATGATTTTGGGTCAAATTGACCCGTTGTACTTTTGATTTTCTCTGTGCACAAAAATGTTTCGGAGCACAGCCGCCTACTTTTAATTTTCGGTATCAAGAAGTCTGGAAGCCGCTCTAAAACTTTGAAATCTGAATTGGGGGACATGCCAGAATGACGCAGGTACAAACTGCGTCTCTCTATCGTTTTTAGTTCCAGAATAATTCAAAAGTATAGCTGAAAGTTTTTATAAGTCCGGGCTTTTTTTCAACGCATATATTTGTTTTCTCCAATAATCACCACATGCCGTGTGTATCATGCGTTAAATATCCACAATTTACGGTGTGTGTCGGGTCTACTCCCCGGCCTCTAGCTTCACTTTGAAAATCCCCATAGCAGTAATTTTAGTACGAGAGGAAAGCCCTTGAAATTGTCCATCCAATGGTGCTAAACTTGTTTAGATTGAGCAATGATTTTGGGTCAAATTGACCCGTTGTACTTTTGATTTTCTCTGTGCACAAAAATGTTTCGGAGCACAGCCGCCTACTTTTAATTTTCGGTATCAAGAAGTCTGGAAGCCGCTCTAAAACTTTGAAATCTGAATTGGGGGACATGCCAGAATGACGCAGGTACAAACTGCGTCTCTCTATCGTTTTTAGTTCCAGAATAATTCAAAAGTATAGCTGAAAGTTTTTATAAGTCCGGGCTTTTTTTCAACGCATATATTTGTTTTCTCCAATAATCACCACATGCCGTGTGTATCATGCGTTAAATATCCACAATTTACGGTGTGTGTCGGGTCTACTCCCCGGCCTCTAGCTTCACTTTGAAAATCCCCATAGCAGTAATTTTTGTACGAGAGGAAAGCCCTTGAAATTGTCCATCCAATGGTGCTAAACTTGTTTAGATTGAGCAATGATTTTGGGTCAAATTGACCCGTTGTAATTTTGATTTTCTCTGTGCACAAAAATGGTTCGGAGCAAAGCCGCCTACTTTTAATTTTCGGTATCAAGAAGTCTGGAAGCCGCTCTAAAACTTTGAAATCTGAATTGGGGGACATGCCAGAATGACGCAGGTACAAACTGCGTCTCTCTATCGTTTTTAGTTCCAGAATAATTCAAAAGTATAGCTGAAAGTTTTTATAAGTCCGGGCTTTTTTTCAACGCATATATTTGTTTTCTCCAATAATCACCACATGCCGTGTGTATCATGCGTTAAATATCCACAATTTACGGTGTGTGTCGGGTCTACTCCCCGGCCTCTAGCTTCACTTTGAAAATCCCCATAGCAGTAATTTTAGTACGAGAGGAAAGCCCTTGAAATTGTCCATCCAATGGTGCTAAACTTGTTTAGATTGAGCAATGATTTTGGGTCAAATTGACCCGTTGTACTTTTAATTTTCTCTGTGCACAAAAATGTTTCGGAGCACAGCCGCCTACTTTTAATTTTCGGTATCAAGAAGTCTGGAAGCCGCTCTAAAACTTTGAAATCTGAATTGGGGGACATGCCAGAATGACGCAGGTACAAACTGCGTCTCTCTATCGTTTTTAGTTCCAGAATAATTCAAAAGTATAGCTGAAAGTTTTTATAAGTCCGGGCTTTTTTTCAACGCATATATTTGTTTTCTCCAATAATCACCACATGCCGTGTGTATCATGCGTTAAATATCCACAATTTACGGTGTGTGTCGGGTCTACTCCCCGGCCTCTAGCTTCACTTTGAAAATCCCCATAGCAGTAATTTTAGTACGAGAGGAAAGCCCTTGAAATTGTCCATCCAATGGTGCTAAACTTGTTTAGATTGAGCAATGATTTTGGGTCAAATTGACCCGTTGTACTTTTGATTTTCTCTGTGCACAAAAATGTTTCGGAGCACAGCCGCCTACTTTTAATTTTCGGTATCAAGAAGTCTGGAAGCCGCTCTAAAACTTTGAAATCTGAATTGGGGGACATGCCAGAATGACGCAGGTACAAACTGCGTCTCTCTATCGTTTTTAGTTCCAGAATAATTCAAAAGTATAGCTGAAAGTTTTTATAAGTCCGGGCTTTTTTTCAACGCATATATTTGTTTTCTCCAATAATCACCACATGCCGTGTGTATCATGCGTTAAATATCCACAATTTACGGTGTGTGTCGGGTCTACTCCCCGGCCTCTAGCTTCACTTTGAAAATCCCCATAGCAGTAATTTTAGTACGAGAGGAAAGCCCTTGAAATTGTCCATCCAATGGTGCTAAACTTGTTTAGATTGAGCAATGATTTTGGGTCAAATTGACCCGTTGTACTTTTGATTTTCTCTGTGCACAAAAATGTTTCGGAGCACAGCCGCCTACTTTTAATTTTCGGTATCAAGAAGTCTGGAAGCCGCTCTAAAACTTTGAAATCTGAATTGGGGGACATGCCAGAATGACGCAGGTACAAACTGCGTCTCTCTATCGTTTTTAGTTCCAGAATAATTCAAAAGTATAGCTGAAAGTTTTTATAAGTCCGGGCTTTTTTTCAACGCATATATTTGTTTTCTCCAATAATCACCACATGCCGTGTGTATCATGCGTTAAATATCCACAATTTACGGTGTGTGTCGGGTCTACTCCCCGGCCTCTAGCTTCACTTTGAAAATCCCCATAGCAGTAATTTTTGTACGAGAGGAAAGCCCTTGAAATTGTCCATCCAATGGTGCTAAACTTGTTTAGATTGAGCAATGATTTTGGGTCAAATTGACCCGTTGTAATTTTGATTTTCTCTGTGCACAAAAATGGTTCGGAGCACAGCCGCCTACTTTTAATTTTCGGTATCAAGAAGTCTGGAAGCCGCTCTAAAACTTTGAAATCTGAATTGGGGGACATGCCAGAATGACGCAGGTACAAACTGCGTCTCTCTATCGTTTTTAGTTCCAGAATAATTCAAAAGTATAGCTGAAAGTTTTTATAAGTCCGGGCTTTTTTTCAACGCATATATTTGTTTTCTCCAATAATCACCACATGCCGTGTGTATCATGCGTTAAATATCCACAATTTACGGTGTGTGTCGGGTCTACTCCCTGGCCTCTAGCTTCACTTTGAAAATCCCCATAGCAGTAATTTTTGTACGAGAGGAAAGCCCTTGAAATTGTCCATCCAATGGTGCTAAACTTGTTTAGATTGAGCAATGATTTTGGGTCAAATTGACCCGTTGTAATTTTGATTTTCTCTGTGCACAAAAATGGTTCGGAGCAAAGCCGCCTACTTTTAATTTTCGGTATCAAGAAGTCTGGAAGCCGCTCTAAAACTTTGAAATCTGAATTGGGGGACATGCCAGAATGACGCAGGTACAAACTGCGTCTCTCTATCGTTTTTAGTTCCAGAATAATTCAAAAGTATAGCTGAAAGTTTTTATAAGTCCGGGCTTTTTTTCAACGCATATATTTGTTTTCTCCAATAATCACCACATGCCGTGTGTATCATGCGTTAAATATCCACAATTTACGGTGTGTGTCGGGTCTACTCCCCGGCCTCTAGCTTCACTTTGAAAATCCCCATAGCAGTAATTTTAGTACGAGAGGAAAGCCCTTGAAATTGTCCATCCAATGGTGCTAAACTTGTTTAGATTGAGCAATGATTTTGGGTCAAATTGACCCGTTGTACTTTTGATTTTCTCTGTGCACAAAAATGTTTCGGAGCACAGCCGCCTACTTTTAATTTTCGGTATCAAGAAGTCTGGAAGCCGCTCTAAAACTTTGAAATCTGAATTGGGGGACATGCCAGAATGACGCAGGTACAAACTGCGTCTCTCTATCGTTTTTAGTTCCAGAATAATTCAAAAGTATAGCTGAAAGTTTTTATAAGTCCGGGCTTTTTTTCAACGCATATATTTGTTTTCTCCAATAATCACCACATGCCGTGTGTATCATGCGTTAAATATCCACAATTTACGGTGTGTGTCGGGTCTACTCCCCGGCCTCTAGCTTCACTTTGAAAATCCCCATAGCAGTAATTTTAGTACGAGAGGAAAGCCCTTGAAATTGTCCATCCAATGGTGCTAAACTTGTTTAGATTGAGCAATGATTTTGGGTCAAATTGACCCGTTGTACTTTTGATTTTCTCTGTGCACAAAAATGTTTCGGAGCACAGCCGCCTACTTTTAATTTTCGGTATCAAGAAGTCTGGAAGCCGCTCTAAAACTTTGAAATCTGAATTGGGGGACATGCCAGAATGACGCAGGTACAAACTGCGTCTCTCTATCGTTTTTAGTTCCAGAATAATTCAAAAGTATAGCTGAAAGTTTTTATAAGTCCGGGCTTTTTTTCAACGCATATATTTGTTTTCTCCAATAATCACCACATGCCGTGTGTATCATGCGTTAAATATCCACAATTTACGGTGTGTGTCGGGTCTACTCCCCGGCCTCTAGCTTCACTTTGAAAATCCCCATAGCAGTAATTTTTGTACGAGAGGAAAGCCCTTGAAATTGTCCATCCAATGGTGCTAAACTTGTTTAGATTGAGCAATGATTTTGGGTCAAATTGACCCGTTGTAATTTTGATTTTCTCTGTGCACAAAAATGGTTCGGAGCACAGCCGCCTACTTTTAATTTTCGGTATCAAGAAGTCTGGAAGCCGCTCTAAAACTTTGAAATCTGAATTGGGGGACATGCCAGAATGACGCAGGTACAAACTGCGTCTCTCTATCGTTTTTAGTTCCAGAATAATTCAAAAGTATAGCTGAAAGTTTTTATAAGTCCGGGCTTTTTTTCAATGCATATATTTGTTTTCTCCAATAATCACCACATGCCGTGTGTATCATGCGTTAAATATCCACAATTTACGGTGTGTGTCGGGTCTACTCCCTGGCCTCTAGCTTCACTTTGAAAATCCCCATAGCAGTAATTTTTGTACGAGAGGAAAGCCCTTGAAATTGTCCATCCAATGGTGCTAAACTTGTTTAGATTGAGCAATGATTTTGGGTCAAATTGACCCGTTGTAATTTTGATTTTCTCTGTGCACAAAAATGGTTCGGAGCAAAGCCGCCTACTTTTAATTTTCGGTATCAAGAAGTCTGGAAGCCGCTCTAAAACTTTGAAATCTGAATTGGGGGACATGCCAGAATGACGCAGGTACAAACTGCGTCTCTCTATCGTTTTTAGTTCCAGAATAATTCAAAAGTATAGCTGAAAGTTTTTATAAGTCCGGGCTTTTTTTCAACGCATATATTTGTTTTCTCCAATAATCACCACATGCCGTGTGTATCATGCGTTAAATATCCACAATTTACGGTGTGTGTCGGGTCTACTCCCCGGCCTCTAGCTTCACTTTGAAAATCCCCATAGCAGTAATTTTAGTACGAGAGGAAAGCCCTTGAAATTTTCCATCCAATGGTGCTAAACTTGTTTAGATTGAGCAATGATTTTGAGTCAAATTGACCCGTTGTACTTTTGATTTTCTCTGTGCACAAAAATGTTTCGGAGCACAGCCGCCTACTTTTAATTTTCGGTATCAAGAAGTCTGGAAGCCGCTCTAAAACTTTGAAATCTGAATTGGGGGACATGCCAGAATGACGCAGGTACAAACTGCGTCTCTCTATCGTTTTTAGTTCCAGAATAATTCAAAAGTATAGCTGAAAGTTTTTATAAGTCCGGGCTTTTTTTCAACGCATATATTTGTTTTCTCCAATAATCACCACATGCCGTGTGTATCATGCGTTAAATATCCACAATTTACGGTGTGTGTCGGGTCTACTCCCCGGCCTCTAGCTTCACTTTGAAAATCCCCATAGCAGTAATTTTAGTACGAGAGGAAAGCCCTTGAAATTGTCCATCCAATGGTGCTAAACTTGTTTAGATTGAGCAATGATTTTGGGTCAAATTGACCCGTTGTACTTTTGATTTTCTCTGTGCACAAAAATGTTTCGGAGCACAGCCGCCTACTTTTAATTTTCGGTATCAAGAAGTCTGGAAGCCGCTCTAAAACTTTGAAATCTGAATTGGGGGACATGCCAGAATGACGCAGATACAAACTGCGTCTCTCTATCGTTTTTAGTTCCAGAATAATTCAAAAGTATAGCTGAAAGTTTTTATAAGTCCGGGCTTTTTTTCAACGCATATATTTGTTTTCTCCAATAATCACCACATGCCGTGTGTATCATGCGTTAAATATCCACAATTTACGGTGTGTGTTGGGTCTACTCCCCGGCCTCTAGCTTCACTTTGAAAATCCCCATAGCAGTAATTTTAGTACGAGAGGAAAGCCCTTGAAATTGTCCATCCAATGGTGCTAAACTTGTTTAGATTGAGCAATGATTTTGAGTCAAATTGACCCGTTGTACTTTTGATTTTCTCTGTGCACAAAAATGTTTCGGAGCACAGCCGCCTACTTTTAATTTTCGGTATCAAGAAGTCTGGAAGCCGCTCTAAAACTTTGAAATCTGAATTGGGGGACATGCCAGAATGACGCAGGTACAAACTGCGTCTCTCTATCGTTTTTAGTTCCAGAATAATTCAAAAGTATAGCTGAAAGTTTTTATAAGTCCGGGCTTTTTTTCAACGCATATATTTGTTTTCTCCAATAATCACCACATGCCGTGTGTATCATGCGTTAAATATCCACAATTTACGGTGTGTGTCGGGTCTACTCCCCGGCCTCTAGCTTCACTTTGAAAATCCCCATAGCAGTAATTTTAGTACGAGAGGAAAGCCCTTGAAATTGTCCATCCAATGGTGCTAAACTTGTTTAGATTGAGCAATGATTTTGAGTCAAATTGACCCGTTGTACTTTTGATTTTCTCTGTGCACAAAAATGTTTCGGAGCACAGCCGCCTACTTTTAATTTTCGGTATCAAGAAGTCTGGAAGCCGCTCTAAAACTTTGAAATCTGAATTGGGGGACATGCCAGAATGACGCAGGTACAAACTGCGTCTCTCTATCGTTTTTAGTTCCAGAATAATTCAAAAGTATAGCTGAAAGTTTTTATAAGTCCGGGCTTTTTTTCAACGCATATATTTGTTTTCTCCAATAATCACCACATGCCGTGTGTATCATGCGTTAAATATCCACAATTTACGGTGTGTGTCGGGTCTACTCCCCGGCCTCTAGCTTCACTTTGAAAATCCCCATAGCAGTAATTTTTGTACGAGAGGAAAGCCCTTGAAATTGTCCATCCAATGGTGCTAAACTTGTTTAGATTGAGCAATGATTTTGGGTCAAATTGACCCGTTGTAATTTTGATTTTCTCTGTGCACAAAAATGGTTCGGAGCACAGCCGCCTACTTTTAATTTTCGGTATCAAGAAGTCTGGAAGCCGCTCTAAAACTTTGAAATCTGAATTGGGGGACATGCCAGAATGACGCAGGTACAAACTGCGTCTCTCTATCGTTTTTAGTTCCAGAATAATTCAAAAGTATAGCTGAAAGTTTTTATAAGTCCGGGCTTTTTTTCAACGCATATATTTGTTTTCTCCAATAATCACCACATGCCGTGTGTATCATGCGTTAAATATCCACAATTTACGGTGTGTGTCGGGTCTACTCCCTGGCCTCTAGCTTCACTTTGAAAATCCCCATAGCAGTAATTTTTGTACGAGAGGAAAGCCCTTGAAATTGTCCATCCAATGGTGCTAAACTTGTTTAGATTGAGCAATGATTTTGGGTCAAATTGACCCGTTGTAATTTTGATTTTCTCTGTGCACAAAAATGGTTCGGAGCAAAGCCGCCTACTTTTAATTTTCGGTATCAAGAAGTCTGGAAGCCGCTCTAAAACTTTGAAATCTGAATTGGGGGACATGCCAGAATGACGCAGGTACAAACTGCGTCTCTCTATCGTTTTTAGTTCCAGAATAATTCAAAAGTATAGCTGAAAGTTTTTATAAGTCCGGGCTTTTTTTCAACGCATATATTTGTTTTCTCCAATAATCACCACATGCCGTGTGTATCATGCGTTAAATATCCACAATTTACGGTGTGTGTCGGGTCTACTCCCCGGCCTCTAGCTTCACTTTGAAAATCCCCATAGCAGTAATTTTAGTACGAGAGGAAAGCCCTTGAAATTGTCCATCCAATGGTGCTAAACTTGTTTAGATTGAGCAATGATTTTGGGTCAAATTGACCCGTTGTACTTTTGATTTTCTCTGTGCACAAAAATGTTTCGGAGCACAGCCGCCTACTTTTAATTTTCGGTATCAAGAAGTCTGGAAGCCGCTCTAAAACTTTGAAATCTGAATTGGGGGACATGCCAGAATGACGCAGGTACAAACTGCGTCTCTCTATCGTTTTTAGTTCCAGAATAATTCAAAAGTATAGCTGAAAGTTTTTATAAGTCCGGGCTTTTTTTCAACGCATATATTTGTTTTCTCCAATAATCACCACATGCCGTGTGTATCATGCGTTAAATATCCACAATTTACGGTGTGTGTCGGGTCTACTCCCCGGCCTCTAGCTTCACTTTGAAAATCCCCATAGCAGTAATTTTAGTACGAGAGGAAAGCCCTTGAAATTTTCCATCCAATGGTGCTAAACTTGTTTAGATTGAGCAATGATTTTGAGTCAAATTGACCCGTTGTACTTTTGATTTTCTCTGTGCACAAAAATGTTTCGGAGCACAGCCGCCTACTTTTAATTTTCGGTATCAAGAAGTCTGGAAGCCGCTCTAAAACTTTGAAATCTGAATTGGGGGACATGCCAGAATGACGCAGGTACAAACTGCGTCTCTCTATCGTTTTTAGTTCCAGAATAATTCAAAAGTATAGCTGAAAGTTTTTATAAGTCCGGGCTTTTTTTCAACGCATATATTTGTTTTCTCCAATAATCACCACATGCCGTGTGTATCATGCGTTAAATATCCACAATTTACGGTGTGTGTCGGGTCTACTCCCCGGCCTCTAGCTTCACTTTGAAAATCCCCATAGCAGTAATTTTAGTACGAGAGGAAAGCCCTTGAAATTGTCCATCCAATGGTGCTAAACTTGTTTAGATTGAGCAATGATTTTGGGTCAAATTGACCCGTTGTACTTTTGATTTTCTCTGTGCACAAAAATGTTTCGGAGCACAGCCGCCTACTTTTAATTTTCGGTATCAAGAAGTCTGGAAGCCGCTCTAAAACTTTGAAATCTGAATTGGGGGACATGCCAGAATGACGCAGGTACAAACTGCGTCTCTCTATCGTTTTTAGTTCCAGAATAATTCAAAAGTATAGCTGAAAGTTTTTATAAGTCCGGGCTTTTTTTCAACGCATATATTTGTTTTTTCCAATAATCACCACATGCCGTGTGTATCATGCGTTAAATATCCACAATTTACGGTGTGTGTTGGGTCTACTCCCCGGCCTCTAGCTTCACTTTGAAAATCCCCATAGCAGTAATTTTAGTACGAGAGGAAAGCCCTTGAAATTGTCCATCCAATGGTGCTAAACTTGTTTAGATTGAGCAATGATTTTGAGTCAAATTGACCCGTTGTACTTTTGATTTTCTCTGTGCACAAAAATGTTTCGGAGCACAGCCGCCTACTTTTAATTTTCGGTATCAAGAAGTCTGGAAGCCGCTCTAAAACTTTGAAATCTGAATTGGGGGACATGCCAGAATGACGCAGGTACAAACTGCGTCTCTCTATCGTTTTTAGTTCCAGAATAATTCAAAAGTATAGCTGAAAGTTTTTATAAGTCCGGGCTTTTTTTCAACGCATATATTTGTTTTCTCCAATAATCACCACATGCCGTGTGTATCATGCGTTAAATATCCACAATTTACGGTGTGTGTCGGGTCTACTCCCCGGCCTCTAGCTTCACTTTGAAAATCCCCATAGCAGTAATTTTAGTACGAGAGGAAAGCCCTTGAAATTGTCCATCCAATGGTGCTAAACTTGTTTAGATTGAGCAATGATTTTGAGTCAAATTGACCCGTTGTACTTTTGATTTTCTCTGTGCACAAAAATGTTTCGGAGCACAGCCGCCTACTTTTAATTTTCGGTATCAAGAAGTCTGGAAGCCGCTCTAAAACTTTGAAATCTGAATTGGGGGACATGCCAGAATGACGCAGGTACAAACTGCGTCTCTCTATCGTTTTTAGTTCCAGAATAATTCAAAAGTATAGCTGAAAGTTTTTATAAGTCCGGGCTTTTTTTCAACGCATATATTTGTTTTCTCCAATAATCACCACATGCCGTGTGTATCATGCGTTAAATATCCACAATTTACGGTGTGTGTCGGGTCTACTCCCCGGCCTCTAGCTTCACTTTGAAAATCCCCATAGCAGTAATTTTAGTACGAGAGGAAAGCCCTTGAAATTGTCCATCCAATGGTGCTAAACTTGTTTAGATTGAGCAATGATTTTGGGTCAAATTGACCCGTTGTACTTTTGATTTTCTCTGTGCACAAAAATGTTTCGGAGCACAGCCGCCTACTTTTAATTTTCGGTATCAAGAAGTCTGGAAGCCGCTCTAAAACTTTGAAATCTGAATTGGGGGACATGCCAGAATGACGCAGGTACAAACTGCGTCTCTCTATCGTTTTTAGTTCCAGAATAATTCAAAAGTATAGCTGAAAGTTTTTATAAGTCCGGGCTTTTTTTCAACGCATATATTTGTTTTCTCCAATAATCACCACATGCCGTGTGTATCATGCGTTAACTATCCACAATTTACGGTGTGTGTCGGGTCTACTCCCCGGCCTCTAGCTTCACTTTGAAAATCCCCATAGCAGTAATTTTAGTACGAGAGGAAAGCCCTTGAAATTGTCCATCCAATGGTGCTAAACTTGTTTAGATTGAGCAATGATTTTGGGTCAAATTGACCCGTTGTACTTTTGATTTTCTCTGTGCACAAAAATGTTTCGGAGCACAGCCGCCTACTTTTAATTTTCGGTATCAAGAAGTCTGGAAGCCGCTCTAAAACTTTGAAATCTGAATTGGGGGACATGCCAGAATGACGCAGGTACAAACTGCGTCTCTCTATCGTTTTTAGTTCCAGAATAATTCAAAAGTATAGCTGAAAGTTTTTATAAGTCCGGGCTTTTTTTCAACGCATATATTTGTTTTCTCCAATAATCACCACATGCCGTGTGTATCATGCGTTAAATATCCACAATTTACGGTGTGTGTCGGGTCTACTCCCCGGCCTCTAGCTTCACTTTGAAAATCCCCATAGCAGTAATTTTTGTACGAGAGGAAAGCCCTTGAAATTGTCCATCCAATGGTGCTAAACTTGTTTAGATTGAGCAATGATTTTGGGTCAAATTGACCCGTTGTAATTTTGATTTTCTCTGTGCACAAAAATGGTTCGGAGCACAGCCGCCTACTTTTAATTTTCGGTATCAAGAAGTCTGGAAGCCGCTCTAAAACTTTGAAATCTGAATTGGGGGACATGCCAGAATGACGCAGGTACAAACTGCGTCTCTCTATCGTTTTTAGTTCCAGAATAATTCAAAAGTATAGCTGAAAGTTTTTATAAGTCCGGGCTTTTTTTCAACGCATATATTTGTTTTCTCCAATAATCACCACATGCCGTGTGTATCATGCGTTAAATATCCACAATTTACGGTGTGTGTCGGGTCTACTCCCTGGCCTCTAGCTTCACTTTGAAAATCCCCATAGCAGTAATTTTTGTACGAGAGGAAAGCCCTTGAAATTGTCCATCCAATGGTGCTAAACTTGTTTAGATTGAGCAATGATTTTGGGTCAAATTGACCCGTTGTAATTTTGATTTTCTCTGTGCACAAAAATGGTTCGGAGCAAAGCCGCCTACTTTTAATTTTCGGTATCAAGAAGTCTGGAAGCCGCTCTAAAACTTTGAAATCTGAATTGGGGGACATGCCAGAATGACGCAGGTACAAACTGCGTCTCTCTATCGTTTTTAGTTCCAGAATAATTCAAAAGTATAGCTGAAAGTTTTTATAAGTCCGGGCTTTTTTTCAACGCATATATTTGTTTTCTCCAATAATCACCACATGCCGTGTGTATCATGCGTTAAATATCCACAATTTACGGTGTGTGTCGGGTCTACTCCCCGGCCTCTAGCTTCACTTTGAAAATCCCCATAGCAGTAATTTTAGTACGAGAGGAAAGCCCTTGAAATTGTCCATCCAATGGTGCTAAACTTGTTTAGATTGAGCAATGATTTTGGGTCAAATTGACCCGTTGTACTTTTGATTTTCTCTGTGCACAAAAATGTTTCGGAGCACAGCCGCCTACTTTTAATTTTCGGTATCAAGAAGTCTAGAAGCCGCTCTAAAACTTTGAAATCTGAATTGGGGGACATGCCAGAATGACGCAGGTACAAACTGCGTCTCTCTATCGTTTCTAGTTCCAGAATAATTCAAAAGTATAGCTGAAAGTTTTTATAAGTCCGGGCTTTTTTTCAACGCATATATTTGTTTTCTCCAATAATCACCACATGCCGTGTGTATCATGCTTTAAATATCCACAATTTACGGTGTGTGTCGGGTCTACTCCCCGGCCTCTAGCTTCACTTTGAAAATCCCCATAGCAGTAATTTTAGTACGAGAGGAAAGCCCTTGAAATTGTCCATCCAATGGTGCTAAACTTGTTTAGATTGAGCAATGATTTTGGGTCAAATTGACCCGTTGTACTTTTGATTTTCTCTGTGCACAAAAATGTTTCGGAGTACAGCCGCCTACTTTTAATTTTCGGTATCAAGAAGTCTGGAAGCCGGTCTAAAACTTTGAAATCTGAATTGGGGGACATGCCAGAATGACGCAGGTACAAACTGCGTCTCTCTATCGTTTTTAGTTCCAGAATAATTCAAAAGTATAGCTGAAAGTTTTTATAAGTCCGGGCTTTTTTTCAACGCATATATTTGTTTTCTCCAATAATCACCACATGCCGTGTGTATCATGCGTTAAATATCCACAATTTACGGTGTGTGTCGGGTCTACTCCCTGGCCTCTAGCTTCACTTTGAAAATCCCCAGAGCAGTAATTTTTGTACGAGAGGAAAGCCCTTGAAATTGTCCATCCAATGGTGCTAAACTTGTTTAGATTGAGCAATGATTTTGGGTCAAATTGACCCGTTGTACTTTTGATTTTCTCTGTGCACAAAAATGTTTCGGAGCACAGCCGCCTACTTTAAATTTTCGGTATCAAGAAGTCTGGAAGCCGCTCTAAAACTTTGAAATCTGAATTGGGGGACATGCCAGAATGACGCAGGTACAAACTGCGTCTCTCTATCGTTTTTAGTTCCAGAATAATTCAAAAGTATAGCTGAAAGTTTTTATAAGTCCGGGCTTTTTTTCAACGCATATATTTGTTTTCTCCAATAATCACCACATGCCGTGTGTATCATGCGTTAAATATCCACAATTTACGGTGTGTGTCGGGTCTACTCCCCGGCCTCTAGCTTCATTTTGAAAATCCCCATAGCAGTAATTTTAGTACGAGAGGAAAGCCCTTGAAATTGTCCATCCAATGGTGCTAAACTTGTTTAGATTGAGCAATGATTTTGGGTCAAATTGACCCGTTGTACTTTTGATTTTCTCTGTGCACAAAAATGTTTCGGAGTACAGCCGCCTACTTTTAATTTTCGGTATCAAGAAGTCTGGAAGCCGGTCTAAAACTTTGAAATCTGAATTGGGGGACATGCCAGAATGACGCAGGTACAAACTGCGTCTCTCTATCGTTTTTAGTTCCAGAATAATTCAAAAGTATAGCTGAAAGTTTTTATAAGTCCGGGCTTTTTTTCAACGCATATATTTGTTTTCTCCAATAATCACCACATGCCGTGTGTATCATGCGTTAAATATCCACAATTTACGGTGTGTGTCGGGTCTACTCCCTGGCCTCTAGCTTCACTTTGAAAATCCCCAGAGCAGTAATTTTTGTACGAGAGGAAAGCCCTTGAAATTGTCCATCCAATGGTGCTAAACTTGTTTAGATTGAGCAATGATTTTGGGTCAAATTGACCCGTTGTACTTTTGATTTTCTCTGTGCACAAAAATGTTTCGGAGCACAGCCGCCTACTTTAAATTTTCGGTATCAAGAAGTCTGGAAGCCGCTCTAAAACTTTGAAATCTGAATTGGGGGACATGCCAGAATGACGCAGGTACAAACTGCGTCTCTCTATCGTTTTTAGTTCCAGAATAATTCAAAAGTATAGCTGAAAGTTTTTATAAGTCCGGGCTTTTTTTCAACGCATATATTTGTTTTCTCCAATAATCACCACATGCCGTGTGTATCATGCGTTAAATATCCACAATTTACGGTGTGTGTCGGGTCTACTCCCCGGCCTCTAGCTTCATTTTGAAAATCCCCATAGCAGTAATTTTAGTACGAGAGGAAAGCCCTTGAAATTGTCCATCCAATGGTGCTAAACTTGTTTAGATTGAGCAATGATTTTGGGTCAAATTGACCCGTTGTACTTTTGATTTTCTCTGTGCACAAAAATGTTTCGGAGCACAGCCGCCTACTTTTAATTTTCGGTATCAAGAAGTCTAGAAGCCGCTCTAAAACTTTGAAATCTGAATTGGGGGACATGCCAGAATGACGCAGGTACAAACTGCGTCTCTCTATCGTTTTTAGTTCCAGAATAATTCAAAAGTATAGCTGAAAGTTTTTATAAGTCCGGGCTTTTTTTCAACGCATATATTTGTTTTCTCCAATAATCACCACATGCCGTGTGTATCATGCGTTAAATATCCACAATTTACGGTGTGTGTCGGGTCTACTCCCCGGCCTCTAGCTTCACTTTGAAAATCCCCATAGCAGTAATTTTAGTACGAGAGGAAAGCCCTTGAAATTGTCCATCCAATGGTGCTAAACTTGTTTAGATTGAGCAATGATTTTGAGTCAAATTGACCCGTTGTACTTTTGATTTTCTCTGTGCACAAAAATGTTTCGGAGCACAGCCGCCTACTTTTAATTTTCGGTATCAAGAAGTCTGGAAGCCGCTCTAAAACTTTGAAATCTGAATTGGGGGACATGCCAGAATGACGCAGGTACAAACTGCGTCTCTCTATCGTTTTTAGTTCCAGAATAATTCAAAAGTATAGCTGAAAGTTTTTATAAGTCCGGGCTTTTTTTCAACGCATATATTTGTTTTCTCCAATAATCACCACATGCCGTGTGTATCATGCGTTAAATATCCACAATTTACGGTGTGTGTCGGGTCTACTCCCCGGCCTCTAGCTTCACTTTGAAAATCCCCATAGCAGTAATTTTAGTACGAGAGGAAAGCCCTTGAAATTGTCCATCCAATGGTGCTAAACTTGTTTAGATTGAGCAATGATTTTGGGTCAAATTGACCCGTTGTACTTTTGATTTTCTCTGTGCACAAAAATGTTTCGGAGCACAGCCGCCTACTTTTAATTTTCGGTATCAAGAAGTCTGGAAGCCGCTCTAAAACTTTGAAATCTGAATTGGGGGACATGCCAGAATGACGCAGGTACAAACTGCGTCTCTCTATCGTTTTTAGTTCCAGAATAATTCAAAAGTATAGCTGAAAGTTTTTATAAGTCCGGGCTTTTTTTCAACGCATATATTTGTTTTCTCCAATAATCACCACATGCCGTGTGTATCATGCGTTAAATATCCACAATTTACGGTGTGTGTCGGGTCTACTCCCCGGCCTCTAGCTTCACTTTGAAAATCCCCATAGCAGTAATTTTAGTACGAGAGGAAAGCCCTTAAAAATGTCCATCCAATGGTGCTAAACTTGTTTAGATTGAGCAATGATTTTGAGTCAAATTGACCCGTTGTACTTTTGATTTTCTCTGTGCACAAAAATGTTTCGGAGCACAGCCGCCTACTTTTAATTTTCGGTATCAAGAAGTCTGGAAGCCGCTCTAAAACTTTGAAATCTGAATTGGGGGACATGCCAGAATGACGCAGGTACAAACTGCGTCTCTCTATCGTTTTTAGTTCCAGAATAATTCAAAAGTATAGCTGAAAGTTTTTATAATTTTATAAGTCCGGGCTTTTTTTCAACGCATATATTTGTTTTCTCCAATAATCACCACATGCCGTGTGTATCATGCGTTAAATATCCACAATTTACGGTGTGTGTCGGGTCTACTCCCCGGCCTCTAGCTTCACTTTGAAAATCCCCATAGCAGTAATTTTAGTACGAGAGGAAAGCCCTTGAAATTGTCCATCCAATGGTGCTAAACTTGTTTAGATTGAGCAATGATTTTGGGTCAAATTGACCCGTTGTACTTTTGATTTTCTCTGTGCACAAAAATGTTTCGGAGCACAGCCGCCTACTTTTAATTTTCGGTATCAAGAAGTCTGGAAGCCGCTCTAAAACTTTGAAATCTGAATTGGGGGACATGCCAGAATGACGCAGGTACAAACTGCGTCTCTATATCGTTTTTAGTTCCAGAATAATTCAAAAGTATAGCTGAAAGTTTTTATAAGTCCGGGCTTTTTTTCAACGCATATATTTGTTTTCTCCAATAATCACCACATGCCGTGTGTATCATGCGTTAACTATCCACAATTTACGGTGTGTGTCGGGTCTACTCCCCGGCCTCTAGCTTCACTTTGAAAATCCCCATAGCAGTAATTTTAGTACGAGAGGAAAGCCCTTGAAATTGTCCATCCAATGGTGCTAAACTTGTTTAGATTGAGCAATGATTTTGGGTCAAATTGACCCGTTGTACTTTTGATTTTCTCTGTGCACAAAAATGTTTCGGAGCACAGCCGCCTACTTTTAATTTTCGGTATCAAGAAGTCTGGAAGCCGCTCTAAAACTTTGAAATCTGAATTGGGGGACATGCCAGAATGACGCAGGTACAAACTGCGTCTCTCTATCGTTTTTAGTTCCAGAATAATTCAAAAGTATAGCTGAAAGTTTTTATAAGTCCGGGCTTTTTTTCAACGCATATATTTGTTTTCTCCAATAATCACCACATGCCGTGTGTATCATGCGTTAAATATCCACAATTTACGGTGTGTGTCGGGTCTACTCCCCGGCCTCTAGCTTCACTTTGAAAATCCCCATAGCAGTAATTTTTGTACGAGAGGAAAGCCCTTGAAATTGTCCATCCAATGGTGCTAAACTTGTTTAGATTGAGCAATGATTTTGGGTCAAATTGACCCGTTGTAATTTTGATTTTCTCTGTGCACAAAAATGGTTCGGAGCACAGCCGCCTACTTTTAATTTTCGGTATCAAGAAGTCTGGAAGCCGCTCTAAAACTTTGAAATCTGAATTGGGGGACATGCCAGAATGACGCAGGTACAAACTGCGTCTCTCTATCGTTTTTAGTTCCAGAATAATTCAAAAGTATAGCTGAAAGTTTTTATAAGTCCGGGCTTTTTTTCAACGCATATATTTGTTTTCTCCAATAATCACCACATGCCGTGTGTATCATGCGTTAAATATCCACAATTTACGGTGTGTGTCGGGTCTACTCCCTGGCCTCTAGCTTCACTTTGAAAATCCCCATAGCAGTAATTTTTGTACGAGAGGAAAGCCCTTGAAATTGTCCATCCAATGGTGCTAAACTTGTTTAGATTGAGCAATGATTTTGGGTCAAATTGACCCGTTGTAATTTTGATTTTCTCTGTGCACAAAAATGTTTCGGAGCACAGCCGCCTACTTTTAATTTTCGGTATCAAGAAGTCTAGAAGCCGCTCTAAAACTTTGAAATCTGAATTGGGGGACATGCCAGAATGACGCAGGTACAAACTGCGTCTCTCTATCGTTTCTAGTTCCAGAATAATTCAAAAGTATAGCTGAAAGTTTTTATAAGTCCGGGCTTTTTTTCAACGCATATATTTGTTTTCTCCAATAATCACCACATGCCGTGTGTATCATGCTTTAAATATCCACAATTTACGGTGTGTGTCGGGTCTACTCCCCGGCCTCTAGCTTCACTTTGAAAATCCCCATAGCAGTAATTTTAGTACGAGAGGAAAGCCCTTGAAATTGTCCATCCAATGGTGCTAAACTTGTTTAGATTGAGCAATGATTTTGGGTCAAATTGACCCGTTGTACTTTTGATTTTCTCTGTGCACAAAAATGTTTCGGAGTACAGCCGCCTACTTTTAATTTTCGGTATCAAGAAGTCTGGAAGCCGGTCTAAAACTTTGAAATCTGAATTGGGGGACATGCCAGAATGACGCAGGTACAAACTGCGTCTCTCTATCGTTTTTAGTTCCAGAATAATTCAAAAGTATAGCTGAAAGTTTTTATAAGTCCGGGCTTTTTTTCAACGCATATATTTGTTTTCTCCAATAATCACCACATGCCGTGTGTATCATGCGTTAAATATCCACAATTTACGGTGTGTGTCGGGTCTACTCCCTGGCCTCTAGCTTCACTTTGAAAATCCCCAGAGCAGTAATTTTTGTACGAGAGGAAAGCCCTTGAAATTGTCCATCCAATGGTGCTAAACTTGTTTAGATTGAGCAATGATTTTGGGTCAAATTGACCCGTTGTACTTTTGATTTTCTCTGTGCACAAAAATGTTTCGGAGCACAGCCGCCTACTTTAAATTTTCGGTATCAAGAAGTCTGGAAGCCGCTCTAAAACTTTGAAATCTGAATTGGGGGACATGCCAGAATGACGCAGGTACAAACTGCGTCTCTCTATCGTTTTTAGTTCGAAAATAATTCAAAAGTATAGCTGAAAGTTTTTATAAGTCCGGGCTTTTTTTCAACGCATATATTTGTTTTCTCCAATAATCACCACATGCCGTGTGTATCATGCTTTAAATATCCACAATTTACGGTGTGTGTCGGGTCTACTCCCCGGCCTCTAGCTTCACTTTGAAAATCCCCATAGCAGTAATTTTAGTACGAGAGGAAAGCCCTTGAAATTGTCCATCCAATGGTGCTAAACTTGTTTAGATTGAGCAATGATTTTGGGTCAAATTGACCCGTTGTACTTTTGATTTTCTCTGTGCACAAAAATGTTTCGGAGTACAGCCGCCTACTTTTAATTTTCGGTATCAAGAAGTCTGGAAGCCGGTCTAAAACTTTGAAATCTGAATTGGGGGACATGCCAGAATGACGCAGGTACAAACTGCGTCTCTCTATCGTTTTTAGTTCCAGAATAATTCAAAAGTATAGCTGAAAGTTTTTATAAGTCCGGGCTTTTTTTCAACGCATATATTTGTTTTCTCCAATAATCACCACATGCCGTGTGTATCATGCGTTAAATATCCACAATTTACGGTGTGTGTCGGGTCTACTCCCTGGCCTCTAGCTTCACTTTGAAAATCCCCAGAGCAGTAATTTTTGTACGAGAGGAAAGCCCTTGAAATTGTCCATCCAATGGTGCTAAACTTGTTTAGATTGAGCAATGATTTTGGGTCAAATTGACCCGTTGTACTTTTGATTTTCTCTGTGCACAAAAATGGTTCGGAGCACAGCCGCCTACTTTAAATTTTCGGTATCAAGAAGTCTGGAAGCCGCTCTAAAACTTTGAAATCTGAATTGGGGGACATGCCAGAATGACGCAGGTACAAACTGCGTCTCTCTATCGTTTTTAGTTCGAAAATAATTCAAAAGTATAGCTGAAAGTTTTTATAAGTCCGGGCTTTTTTTCAACGCATATATTTGTTTTCTCCAATAATCACCACATGCCGTGTGTATCATGCGTTAAATATCCACAATTTACGGTGTGTGTCGGGTCTACTCCCCGGCCTCTAGCTTCATTTTGAAAATCCCCATAGCAGTAATTTTAGTACGAGAGGAAAGCCCTTGAAATTGTCCATCCAATGGTGCTAAACTTGTTTAGATTGAGCAATGATTTTGGGTCAAATTGACCCGTTGTACTTTTGATTTTCTCTGTGCACAAAAATGTTTCGGAGTACAGCCGCCTACTTTTAATTTTCGGTATCAAGAAGTCTGGAAGCCGGTCTAAAACTTTGAAATCTGAATTGGGGGACATGCCAGAATGACGCAGGTACAAACTGCGTCTCTCTATCGTTTTTAGTTCCAGAATAATTCAAAAGTATAGCTGAAAGTTTTTATAAGTCCGGGCTTTTTTTCAACGCATATATTTGTTTTCTCCAATAATCACCACATGCCGTGTGTATCATGCGTTAAATATCCACAATTTACGGTGTGTGTCGGGTCTACTCCCTGGCCTCTAGCTTCACTTTGAAAATCCCCAGAGCAGTAATTTTTGTACGAGAGGAAAGCCCTTGAAATTGTCCATCCAATGGTGCTAAACTTGTTTAGATTGAGCAATGATTTTGGGTCAAATTGACCCGTTGTACTTTTGATTTTCTCTGTGCACAAAAATGTTTCGGAGCACAGCCGCCTACTTTAAATTTTCGGTATCAAGAAGTCTGGAAGCCGCTCTAAAACTTTGAAATCTGAATTGGGGGACATGCCAGAATGACGCAGGTACAAACTGCGTCTCTCTATCGTTTTTAGTTCCAGAATAATTCAAAAGTATAGCTGAAAGTTTTTATAAGTCCGGGCTTTTTTTCAACGCATATATTTGTTTTCTCCAATAATCACCACATGCCGTGTGTATCATGCGTTAAATATCCACAATTTACGGTGTGTGTCGGGTCTACTCCCCGGCCTCTAGCTTCATTTTGAAAATCCCCATAGCAGTAATTTTAGTACGAGAGGAAAGCCCTTGAAATTGTCCATCCAATGGTGCTAAACTTGTTTAGATTGAGCAATGATTTTGGGTCAAATTGACCCGTTGTACTTTTGATTTTCTCTGTGCACAAAAATGTTTCGGAGCACAGCCGCCTACTTTTAATTTTCGGTATCAAGAAGTCTAGAAGCCGCTCTAAAACTTTGAAATCTGAATTGGGGGACATGCCAGAATGACGCAGGTACAAACTGCGTCTCTCTATCGTTTTTAGTTCCAGAATAATTCAAAAGTATAGCTGAAAGTTTTTATAAGTCCGGGCTTTTTTTCAACGCATATATTTGTTTTCTCCAATAATCACCACATGCCGTGTGTATCATGCGTTAAATATCCACAATTTACGGTGTGTGTCGGGTCTACTCCCCGGCCTCTAGCTTCACTTTGAAAATCCCCATAGCAGTAATTTTAGTACGAGAGGAAAGCCCTTGAAATTGTCCATCCAATGGTGCTAAACTTGTTTAGATTGAGCAATGATTTTGAGTCAAATTGACCCGTTGTACTTTTGATTTTCTCTGTGCACAAAAATGTTTCGGAGCACAGCCGCCTACTTTTAATTTTCGGTATCAAGAAGTCTGGAAGCCGCTCTAAAACTTTGAAATCTGAATTGGGGGACATGCCAGAATGACGCAGGTACAAACTGCGTCTCTCTATCGTTTTTAGTTCCAGAATAATTCAAAAGTATAGCTGAAAGTTTTTATAAGTCCGGGCTTTTTTTCAACGCATATATTTGTTTTCTCCAATAATCACCACATGCCGTGTGTATCATGCGTTAACTATCCACAATTTACGGTGTGTGTCGGGTCTACTCCCCGGCCTCTAGCTTCACTTTGAAAATCCCCATAGCAGTAATTTTAGTACGAGAGGAAAGCCCTTGAAATTGTCCATCCAATGGTGCTAAACTTGTTTAGATTGAGCAATGATTTTGGGTCAAATTGACCCGTTGTACTTTTGATTTTCTCTGTGCACAAAAATGTTTCGGAGCACAGCCGCCTACTTTTAATTTTCGGTATCAAGAAGTCTGGAAGCCGCTCTAAAACTTTGAAATCTGAATTGGGGGACATGCCAGAATGACGCAGGTACAAACTGCGTCTCTCTATCGTTTTTAGTTCCAGAATAATTCAAAAGTATAGCTGAAAGTTTTTATAAGTCCGGGCTTTTTTTCAACGCATATATTTGTTTTCTCCAATAATCACCACATGCCGTGTGTATCATGCGTTAAATATCCACAATTTACGGTGTGTGTCGGGTCTACTCCCCGGCCTCTAGCTTCACTTTGAAAATCATCATAGCAGTAATGTTAGTACGAGAGGAAAGCCCTTGAAATTGTCCATCCAATGGTGCTAAACTTGTTTAGATTGAGCAATGATTTTGGGTCAAATTGACCCGTTGTACTTTTGATTTTCTCTGTGCACCAAAATGTTTCGGAGCACAGCCGCCTACTTTTAATTTTCGGTATCAAGAAGTCTGGAAGCCGCTCTAAAACTTTGAAATCTGAATTGGGGGACATGCCAGAATGACGCAGGAACAAACTGCGTCTCTCTATCGTTTTTAGTTCCAGAATAATTCAAAAGTATAGCTGAAAGTTTTTATAAGTCCGGGCTTTTTTTCAACGCATATATTTGTTTTCTCCAATAATCACCACATGCCGTGTGTATCATGCGTTAACTATCCACAATTTACGGTGTGTGTCGGGTCTACTCCCCGGCCTCTAGCTTCACTTTGAAAATCCCCATAGCAGTAATTTTAGTACGAGAGGAAAGCCCTTGAAATTGTCCATCCAATGGTGCTAAACTTGTTTAGATTGAGCAATGATTTTGGGTCAAATTGACCCGTTGTACTTTTGATTTTCTCTGTGCACAAAAATGTTTCGGAGCACAGCCGCCTACTTTTAATTTTCGGTATCAAGAAGTCTGGAAGCCGCTCTAAAACTTTGAAATCTGAATTGGGGGACATGCCAGAATGACGCAGGTACAAACTGCGTCTCTCTATCGTTTTTAGTTCCAGAATAATTCAAAAGTATAGCTGAAAGTTTTTATTAGTCCGGGCTTTTTTTCAACGCATATATTTGTTTTCTCCAATAATCACCACATGCCGTGTGTATCATGCGTTAAATATCCACAATTTACGGTGTGTGTCGGGTCTACTCCCCGGCCTCTAGCTTCACTTTGAAAATCCCCATAGCAGTAATTTTTGTACGAGAGGAAAGCCCTTGAAATTGTCCATCCAATGGTGCTAAACTTGATTAGATTGAGCAATGATTTTGGGTCAAATTGACCCGTTGTACTTTTGATTTTCTCTGTGCACAAAAATGTTTCGGAGCACAGCCGCCTACTTTTAATTTTCGGTATCAAGAAGTCTGGAAGCCGCTCTAAAACTTTGAAATCTGAATTGGGGGACATGCCAGAATGACGCAGGTACAAACTGCGTCTCTCTATCGTTTTTAGTTCCAGAATAATTCAAAAGTATAGCTGAAAGTTTTTATAAGTCCGGGCTTTTTTTCAACGCATATATTTGTTTTCTCCAATAATCACCACATGCCGTGTGTATCATGCGTTAAATATCCACAATTTACGGTGTGTGTCGGGTCTACTCCCTGGCCTCTAGCTTCACTTTGAAAATCCCCAGAGCAGTAATTTTTGTACGAGAGGAAAGCCCTTGAAATTGTCCATCCAATGGTGCTAAACTTGTTTAGATTGAGCAATGATTTTGGGTCAAATTGACCCGTTGTACTTTTGATTTTCTCTGTGCACAAAAATGGTTCGGAGCACAGCCGCCTACTTTTAATTTTCGGTATCAAGAAGTCTGGAAGCCGCTCTAAAACTTTGAAATCTGAATTGGGGGACATGCCAGAATGACGCAGGTACAAACTGCGTCTCTCTATCGTTTTTAGTTCCAGAATAATTCAAAAGTATAGCTGAAAGTTTTTATAAGTCCGGGCTTTTTTTCAATGCATATATTTGTTTTCTCCAATAATCACCACATGCCGTGTGTATCATGCGTTAAATATCCACAATTTACGGTGTGTGTCGGGTCTACTCCCCGGCCTCTAGCTTCACTTTGAAAATCCCCATAGCAGTAATTTTAGTACGAGAGGAAAGCCCGTGAAATTGTCCATCCAATGGTGCTAAACTTGTTTAGATTGAGCAATGATTTTGGGTCAAATTGACCCGTTGTACTTTTGATTTTCTCTGTGCACAAAAATGTTTCGGAGCACAGCCGCCTACTTTTAATTTTCGGTATCAAGAAGTCTGGAAGCCGCTCTAAAACTTTGAAATCTGAATTGGGGGACATGCCAGAATGACGCAGGTACAAACTGCGTCTCTCTATCGTTTTTAGTTCCAGAATAATTCAAAAGTATAGCTGAAATTTTTTATAAGTCCGGGCTTTTTTTCAACGCATATATTTGTTTTCTCCAATAATCACCACATGCCGTGTGTATCATGCGTTAAATATCCACAATTTACGGTGTGTGTCGGGTCTACTCCCTGGCCTCTAGCTTCACTTTGAAAATCCCCAGAGCAGTAATTTTTGTACGAGAGGAAAGCCCTTGAAATTGTCCATCCAATGGTGCTAAACTTGTTTAGATTGAGCAATGATTTTGGGTCAAATTGACCCGTTGTACTTTTGATTTTCTCTGTGCACAAAAATGGTTCGGAGCACAGCCGCCTACTTTTAATTTTCGGTATCAAGAAGTCTGGAAGCCGCTCTAAAACTTTGAAATCTGAATTGGGGGACATGCCAGAATGACGCAGGTACAAACTGCGTCTCTCTATCGTTTTTAGTTCCAGAATAATTCAAAAGTATAGCTGAAAGTTTTTATAAGTCCGGGCTTTTTTTCAATGCATATATTTGTTTTCTCCAATAATCACCACATGCCGTGTGTATCATGCGTTAAATATCCACAATTTACGGTGTGTGTCGGGTCTACTCCCCGGCCTCTAGCTTCACTTTGAAAATCCCCATAGCAGTAATTTTAGTACGAGAGGAAAGCCCTTGAAATTGTCCATCCAATGGTGCTAAACTTGTTTAGATTGAGCAATGATTTTGGGTCAAATTGACCCGTTGTACTTTTGATTTTCTCTGTGCACAAAAATGTTTCGGAGCACAGCCGCCTACTTTTAATTTTCGGTATCAAGAAGTCTGGAAGCCGCTCTAAAACTTTGAAATCTGAATTGGGGGACATGCCAGAATGACGCAGGTACAAACTGCGTCTCTCTATCGTTTTTAGTTCCAGAATAATTCAAAAGTATAGCTGAAAGTTTTTATAA
Source organism: Asterias amurensis (assembly GCF_032118995.1). Classification (NCBI taxonomy): domain Eukaryota; kingdom Metazoa; phylum Echinodermata; class Asteroidea; order Forcipulatida; family Asteriidae; genus Asterias; species Asterias amurensis. The sequence goes on from NC_092651.1 coordinate 11,077,958, forward strand.
GTCCGGGCTTTTTTTCAACGCATATATTTGTTTTCTCCAATAATCACCACATGCCGTGTGTATCATGCGTTAAATATCCACAATTTACGGTGTGTGTCGGGTCTACTCCCCGGCCTCTAGCTTCACTTTGAAAATCCCCATAGCAGTAATTTTAGTACGAGAGAAAAGCCCTTGAAATTGTCCATCCAATGGTGCTAAACTTGTTTAGATTGAGCAATAATTTTGGGTCAAATTGACCCGTTGTACTTTTGATTTTCTCTGTGCACAAAAATGTTTCGGAGCACAGCCGCCTACTTTTAATTTTCGGTATCAAGAAGTCTGGAAGCCGCTCTAAAACTTTGAAATCTGAATTGGGGGACATGCCAGAATGACGCAGGTACAAACTGCGTCTCTCTATCGTTTTTAGTTCCAGAATAATTCAAAGGTATAGCTGAAAGTTTTTATAAGTCCGGGCTTTTTTTCAACGCATATATTTGTTTTCTCCAATAATCACCACATGCCGTGTGTATCATGCGTTAAATATCCACAATTTACGGTGTGTGTCGGGTCTACTCCCTGGCCTCTAGCTTCACTTTGAAAATCCCCAGAGCAGTAATTTTTGTACGAGAGGAAAGCCCTTGAAATTGTCCATCCAATGGTGCTAAACTTGTTTAGATTGAGCAATGATTTTGGGTCAAATTGACCCGTTGTACTTTTGATTTTCTCTGTGCACAAAAATGGTTCGGAGCACAGCCGCCTACTTTTAATTTTCGGTATCAAGAAGTCTGGAAGCCGCTCTAAAACTTTGAAATCTGAATTGGGGGACATGCCAGAATGACGCAGGTACAAACTGCGTCTCTCTATCGTTTTTAGTTCCAGAATAATTCAAAAGTATAGCTGAAAGTTTTTATAAGTCCGGGCTTTTTTTCAACGCATATATTTGTTTTCTCCAATAATCACCACATGCCGTGTGTATCATGCGTTAACTATCCACAATTTACGGTGTGTGTCGGGTCTACTCCCCGGCCTCTAGCTTCACTTTGAAAATCCCCATAGCAGTAATTTTAGTACGAGAGGAAAGCCCTTGAAATTGTCCATCCAATGGTGCTAAACTTGTTTAGATTGAGCAATGATTTTGGGTCAAATTGACCCGTTGTACTTTTGATTTTCTCTGTGCACAAAAATGTTTCGGAGCACAGCCGCCTACTTTTAATTTTCGGTATCAAGAAGTCTGGAAGCCGCTCTAAAACTTTGAAATCTGAATTGGGGGACATGCCAGAATGACGCAGGTACAAACTGCGTCTCTCTATCGGTTTTAGTTCCAGAATAATTCAAAAGTATAGCTGAAAGTTTTTATAAGTCCGGGCTTTTTTTCAACGCATATATTTGTTTTCTCCAATAATCACCACATGCCGTGTGTATCATGCGTTAAATATCCACAATTTACGGTGTGTGTCGGGTCTACTCCCCGGCCTCTAGCTTCACTTTGAAAATCCCCATAGCAGTAATTTTTGTACGAGAGGAAAGCCCTTGAAATTGTCCATCCAATGGTGCTAAACTTGTTTAGATTGAGCAATGATTTTGGGTCAAATTGACCCGTTGTACTTTTGATTTTCTCTGTGCACAAAAATGTTTCGGAGCACAGCCGCCTACTTTTAATTTTCGGTATCAAGAAGTCTGGAAGCCGCTCTAAAACTTTGAAATCTGAATTGGGGGACATGCCAGAATGACGCAGGTACAAACTGCGTCTCTCTATCGTTTTTAGTTCCAGAATAATTCAAAAGTATAGCTGAAAGTTTTTATAAGTCCGGGCTTTTTTTCAACGCATATATTTGTTTTCTCCAATAATCACCACATGCCGTGTGTATCATGCGTTAAATATCAACAATTTACGGTGTGTGTCGGGTCTACTCCCTGGCCTCTAGCTTCACTTTGAAAATCATCATAGCAGTTATGTTAGTACGAGAGGAAAGCCCTTGAAATTGTCCATCCAATGGTGCTAAACTTGTTTAGATTGAGCAATGATTTTGGGTCAAATTGACCCGTTGTACTTTTGATTTTCTCTGTGCACAAAAATGTTTCGGAGCACAGCCGCCTACTTTTAATTTTCGGTATCAAGAAGTCTGGAAGCCGCTCTAAAACTTTGAAATCTGAATTGGGGGACATGCCAGAATGACGCAGGAACAAACTGCGTCTCTCTATCGTTTTTAGTTCCAGAATAATTCAAAAGTATAGCTGAAAGTTTTTATAAGTCCGGGCTTTTTTTCAACGCATATATTTGTTTTCTCCAATAATCACCACATGCCGTGTGTATCATGCGTTAAATATCCACAATTTACGGTGTGTGTCGGGTCTACTCCCCGGCCTCTAGCTTCACTTTGAAAATCCCCATAGCAGTAATTTTAGTACGAGAGGAAAGCCCTTGAAATTGTCCATCCAATGGTGCTAAACTTGTTTAGATTGAGCAATGATTTTGGGTCAAATTGACCCGTTGTACTTTTGATTTTCTCTGTGCACAAAAATGTTTCGGAGCACAGCCGCCTACTTTTAATTTTCGGTATCAAGAAGTCTGGAAGCCGCTCTAAAACTTTGAAATCTGAATTGGGGGACATGCCAGAATGACGCAGGTACAAACTGCGTCTCTCTATCGGTTTTAGTTCCAGAATAATTCAAAAGTATAGCTGAAAGTTTTTATAAGTCCGGGCTTTTTTTCAACGCATATATTTGTTTTCTCCAATAATCACCACATGCCGTGTGTATCATGCGTTAAATATCCACAATTTACGGTGTGTGTCGGGTCTACTCCCCGGCCTCTAGCTTCACTTTGAAAATCCCCATAGCAGTAATTTTTGTACGAGAGGAAAGCCCTTGAAATTGTCCATCCAATGGTGCTAAACTTGTTTAGATTGAGCAATGATTTTGGGTCAAATTGACCCGTTGTACTTTTGATTTTCTCTGTGCACAAAAATGTTTCGGAGCACAGCCGCCTACTTTTAATTTTCGGTATCAAGAAGTCTGGAAGCCGCTCTAAAACTTTGAAATCTGAATTGGGGGACATGCCAGAATGACGCAGGTACAAACTGCGTCTCTCTATCGTTTTTAGTTCCAGAATAATTCAAAAGTATAGCTGAAAGTTTTTATAAGTCCGGGCTTTTTTTCAACGCATATATTTGTTTTCTCCAATAATCACCACATGCCGTGTGTATCATGCGTTAAATATCAACAATTTACGGTGTGTGTCGGGTCTACTCCCTGGCCTCTAGCTTCACTTTGAAAATCATCATAGCAGTTATGTTAGTACGAGAGGAAAGCCCTTGAAATTGTCCATCCAATGGTGCTAAACTTGTTTAGATTGAGCAATGATTTTGGGTCAAATTGACCCGTTGTACTTTTGATTTTCTCTGTGCACAAAAATGTTTCGGAGCACAGCCGCCTACTTTTAATTTTCGGTATCAAGAAGTCTGGAAGCCGCTCTAAAACTTTGAAATCTGAATTGGGGGACATGCCAGAATGACGCAGGAACAAACTGCGTCTCTCTATCGTTTTTAGTTCCAGAATAATTCAAAAGTATAGCTGAAAGTTTTTATAAGTCCGGGCTTTTTTTCAACGCATATATTTGTTTTCTCCAATAATCACCACATGCCGTGTGTATCATGCGTTAAATATCCACAATTTACGGTGTGTGTCGGGTCTACTCCCCGGCCTCTAGCTTCACTTTGAAAATCCCCATAGCAGTAATTTTAGTACGAGAGGAAAGCCCTTGAAATTGTCCATCCAATGGTGCTAAACTTGTTTAGATTGAGCAATGATTTTGGGTCAAATTGACCCGTTGTACTTTTGATTTTCTCTGTGCACAAAAATGTTTCGGAGCACAGCCGCCTACTTTTAATTTTCGGTATCAAGAAGTCTGGAAGCCGCTCTAAAACTTTGAAATCTGAATTGGGGGACATGCCAGAATGACGCAGGTACAAACTGCGTCTCTCTATCGTTTTTAGTTCCAGAATAATTCAAAAGTATAGCTGAAAGTTTTTATAAGTCCGGGCTTTTTTTCAACGCATATATTTGTTTTCTCCAATAATCACCACATGCCGTGTGTATCATGCGTTAAATATCCACAATTTACGGTGTGTGTCGGGTCTACTCCCTGGCCTCTAGCTTCACTTTGAAAATCCCCAGAGCAGTAATTTTTGTACGAGAGGAAAGCCCTTAAAATTGTCCATCCAATGGTGCTAAACTTGTTTAGATTGAGCAATGATTTTGGGTCAAATTGACCCGTTGTACTTTTGAATTTCTCTGTGCACAAAAATGGTTCGGAGCACAGCCGCCTACTTTTAATTTTCGGTATCAAGAAGTCTGGAAGCCGCTCTAAAACTTTGAAATCTGAATTGGGGGACATGCCAGAATGACGCAGGTACAAACTGCGTCTCTCTATCGTTTTTAGTTCCAGAATAATTCAAAAGTATAGCTGAAAGTTTTTATAAGTCCGGGCTTTTTTTCAACGCATATATTTGTTTTCTCCAATAATCACCACATGCCGTGTGTATCATGCGTTAAATATCCACAATTTACGGTGTGTGTCGGGTCTACTCCCCGGCCTCTAGCTTCACTTTGAAAATCCCCATAGCAGTAATTTTTGTACGAGAGGAAAGCCCTTGAAATTGTCCATCCAATGGTGCTAAACTTGTTTAGATTGAGCAATGATTTTGGGTCAAATTGACCCGTTGTACTTTTGATTTTCTCTGTGCACAAAAATGGTTCGGAGCACAGCCGCCTACTTTTAATTTTCGGTATCAAGAAGTCTGGAAGCCGCTCTAAAACTTTGAAATCTGAATTGGGGGACATGCCAGAATGACGCAGGTACAAACTGCGTCTCTCTATCGTTTTTAGTTCCAGAATAATTCAAAAGTATAGCTGAAAGTTTTTATAAGTCCGGGCTTTTTTTCAACGCATATATTTGTTTTCTCCAATAATCACCACATGCCGTGTGTATCATGCGTTAACTATCCACAATTTACGGTGTGTGTCGGGTCTACTCCCCGGCCTCTAGCTTCACTTTGAAAATCCCCATAGCAGTAATTTTAGTACGAGAGGAAAGCCCTTGAAATTGTCCATCCAATGGTGCTAAACTTGTTTAGATTGAGCAATGATTTTGGGTCAAATTGACCCGTTGTACTTTTGATTTTCTCTGTGCACAAAAATGTTTCGGAGCACAGCCGCCTACTTTTAATTTTCGGTATCAAGAAGTCTGGAAGCCGCTCTAAAACTTTGAAATCTGAATTGGGGGACATGCCAGAATGACGCAGGTACAAACTGCGTCTCTCTATCGTTTTTAGTTCCAGAATAATTCAAAAGTATAGCTGAAAGTTTTTATAAGTCCGGGCTTTTTTTCAACGCATATATTTGTTTTCTCCAATAATCACCACATGCCGTGTGTATCATGCGTTAAATATCCACAATTTACGGTGTGTGTCGGGTCTACTCCCCGGCCTCTAGCTTCACTTTGAAAATCCCCATAGCAGTAATTTTTGTACGAGAGGAAAGCCCTTGAAATTGTCCATCCAATGGTGCTAAACTTGTTTAGATTGAGCAATGATTTTGGGTCAAATTGACCCGTTGTAATTTTGATTTTCTCTGTGCACAAAAATGGTTCGGAGCACAGCCGCCTACTTTTAATTTTCGGTATCAAGAAGTCTGGAAGCCGCTCTAAAACTTTGAAATCTGAATTGGGGGACATGCCAGAATGACGCAGGTACAAACTGCGTCTCTCTATCGTTTTTAGTTCCAGAATAATTCAAAAGTATAGCTGAAAGTTTTTATAAGTCCGGGCTTTTTTTCAACGCATATATTTGTTTTCTCCAATAATCACCACATGCCGTGTGTATCATGCGTTAAATATCCACAATTTACGGTGTGTGTCGGGTCTACTCCCTGGCCTCTAGCTTCACTTTGAAAATCCCCATAGCAGTAAATTTTGTACGAGAGGAAAGCCTTTGAAATTGTCCATCCAATGGTGCTAAACTTGTTTAGATTGAGCAATGATTTTGGGTCAAATTGACCCGTTGTACTTTTGATTTTCTCTGTGCACAAAAATGTTTCGGAGCACAGCCGCCTACTTTTAATTTTCGGTATCAAGAAGTCTGGAAGCCGCTCTAAAACTTTGAAATCTGAATTGGGGGACATGCCAGAATGAAGCAGGTACAAACTGCGTCTCTCTATCGTTTTTAGTTCCAGAATAATTCAAAAGTATAGCTGAAAGTTTTTATAAGTCCGGGCTTTTTTTCAACGCATATATTTGTTTTCTCCAATAATCACCACATGCCGTGTGTATCATGCGTTAAATATCCACAATTTACGGTGTGTGTCGGGTCTACTCCCTGGCCTCTAGCTTCACTTTGAAAATCCCCATAGCAGTAATTTTTGTACGAGAGGAAAGCCCTTGAAATTGTCCATCCAATGGTGCTAAACTTGTTTAGATTGAGCAATGATTCTGGGTCAAATTGACCCGTTGTACTTTTGATTTTCTCTGTGCACAAAAATGGTTCAGAGCACAGCCGCCTACTTTTAATTTTCGGTATCAAGAAGTCTGGAAGCCGCTCTAAAACTTTGAAATCTGAATTGGGGGACATGCCAGAATGACGCAGGTACAAACTGCGTCTCTCTATCGTTTTTAGTTCCAGAATAATTCAAAAGTATAGCTGAAAGTTTTTATAAGTCCGGGCTTTTTTTCAACGCATATATTTGTTTTCTCCAATAATCACCACATGCCGTGTGTATCATGCGTTAAATATCCACAATTTACGGTGTGTGTCGGGTCTACTCCCCGGCCTCTAGCTTCACTTTGAAAATCCCCATAGCAGTAATTTTAGTACGAGAGGAAAGCCCTTGAAATTGTCCATCTAATGGTGCTAAACTTGTTTAGATTGAGCAATGATTTTGGGTCAAATTGACCCGTTGTACTTTTGATTTTCTCTGTGCACAAAAATGGTTCGGAGCACAGCCGCCTACTTTTAATTTTCGGTATCAAGAAGTCTGGAAGCCGCTCTAAAACTTTGAAATCTGAATTGGGGGACATGCCAGAATGACGCAGGTACAAACTGCGTCTCTCTATCGTTTTTAGTTCCAGAATAATTCAAAAGTATAGCTGAAAGTTTTTATAAGTCCGGGCTTTTTTTCAACGCATATATTTGTTTTCTCCAATAATCACCACATGCCGTGTGTATCATGCGTTAAATATCCACAATTTACGGTGTGTGTCGGGTCTACTCCCCGGCCTCTAGCTTCACTTTGAAAATCCCCATAGCAGTAATTTTAGTACGAGAGGAAAGCCCTTGAAATTGTCCATCCAATGGTGCTAAACTTGTTTAGATTGAGCAATGATTTTGGGTCAAATTGACCCGTTGTACTTTTGATTTTCTCTGTGGACAAAAATGTTTCGGAGCACAGCCGCCTACTTTTAATTTTCGGTATCAAGAAGTCTGGAAGCCGCTCTAAAACTTTGAAATCTGAATTGGGGGACATGCCAGAATGACGCAGGTACAAACTGCGTCTCTCTATCGTTTTTAGTTCCAGAATAATTCAAAAGTATAGCTGAAAGTTTTTATAAGTCCGGGCTTTTTTTCAACGCATATATTTGTTTTCTCCAATAATCACCACATGCCGTGTGTATCATGCGTTAAATATCCACAATTTACGGTGTGTGTCGGGTCTACTCCCCGGCCTCTAGCTTCACTTTGAAAATCCCCATAGCAGTAATTTTTGTACGAGAGGAAAGCCCTTGAAATTGTCCATCCAATGGTGCTAAACTTGTTTAGATTGAGCAATGATTTTGGGTCAAATTGACCCGTTGTACTTTTGATTTTCTCTGTGCACAAAAATGTTTCGGAGCACAGCCGCCTACTTTTAATTTTCGGTATCAAGAAGTCTGGAAGCCGCTCTAAAACTTTGAAATCTGAATTGGGGGACATGCCAGAATGACGCAGGTACAAACTGCGTCTCTCTATCGTTTTTAGTTCCAGAATAATTCAAAAGTATAGCTGAAAGTTTTTATAAGTCCGGGCTTTTTTTCAACGCATATATTTGTTTTCTCCAATAATCACCACATGCCGTGTGTATCATGCGTTAAATATCCACAATTTACGGTGTGTGTCGGGTCTACTCCCCGGCCTCTAGCTTCACTTTGAAAATCCCCATAGCAGTAATTTTAGTACGAGAGGAAAGCCCTTGAAATTGTCCATCCAATGGTGCTAAACTTGTTTAGATTGAGCAATGATTTTGGGTCAAATTGACCCGTTGTACTTTTGATTTTCTCTGTGCACAAAAATGTTTCGGAGCACAGCCGCCTACTTTTAATTTTCGGTATCAAGAAGTCTGGAAGCCGCTCTAAAACTTTGAAATCTGAATTGGGGGACATGCCAGAATGACGCAGGTACAAACTGCGTCTCTCTATCGTTTTTAGTTCCAGAATAATTCAAAAGTATAGCTGAAAGTTTTTATAAGTCCGGGCTTTTTTTCAACGCATATATTTGTTTTCTCCAATAATCTCCACATGCCGTGTGTATCATGCGTTAACTATCCACAATTTACGGTGTGTGTCGGGTCTACTCCCCGGCCTCTAGCTTCACTTTGAAAATCCCCATAGCAGTAATTTTAGTACGAGAGGAAAGCCCTTGAAATTGTCCATCCAATGGTGCTAAACTTGTTTAGATTGAGCAATGATTTTGGGTCAAATTGACCCGTTGTACTTTTGATTTTCTCTGTGCACAAAAATGTTTCGGAGCACAGCCGCCTACTTTTAATTTTCGGTATCAAGAAGTCTGGAAGCCGCTCTAAAACTTTGAAATCTGAATTGGGGGACATGCCAGAATGACGCAGGTACAAACTGCGTCTCTCTATCGTTTTTAGTTCCAGAATAATTCAAAAGTATAGCTGAAAGTTTTTATAAGTCCGGGCTTTTTTTCAACGCATATATTTGTTTTCTCCAATAATCACCACATGCCGTGTGTATCATGCGTTAAATATCCACAATTTACGGTGTGTGTCGGGTCTACTCCCCGGCCTCTAGCTTCACTTTGAAAATCCCCATAGCAGTAATTTTTGTACGAGAGGAAAGCCCTTGAAATTGTCCATCCAATGGTGCTAAACTTGTTTAGATTGAGCAATGATTTTGGGTCAAATTGACCCGTTGTACTTTTGATTTTCTCTGTGCACAAAAATGGTTCGGAGCACAGCCGCCTACTTTTAATTTTCGGTATCAAGAAGTCTGGAAGCCGCTCTAAAACTTTGAAATCTGAATTGGGGGACATGCCAGAATGACGCAGGTACAAACTGCGTCTCTCTATCGTTTTTAGTTCCAGAATAATTCAAAAGTATAGCTGAAAGTTTTTATAAGTCCGGGCTTTTTTTCAACGCATATATTTGTTTTCTCCAATAATCACCACATGCCGTGTGTATCATGCGTTAACTATCCACAATTTACGGTGTGTGTCGGGTCTACTCCCCGGCCTCTAGCTTCACTTTGAAAATCCCCATAGCAGTAATTTTAGTACGAGAGGAAAGCCCTTGAAATTGTCCATCCAATGGTGCTAAACTTGTTTAGATTGAGCAATGATTTTGGGTCAAATTGACCCGTTGTACTTTTGATTTTCTCTGTGCACAAAAATGTTTCGGAGCACAGCCGCCTACTTTTAATTTTCGGTATCAAGAAGTCTGGAAGCCGCTCTAAAACTTTGAAATCTGAATTGGGGGACATGCCAGAATGACGCAGGTACAAACTGCGTCTCTCTATCGTTTTTAGTTCCAGAATAATTCAAAAGTATAGCTGAAAGTTTTTATAAGTCCGGGCTTTTTTTCAACGCATATATTTGTTTTCTCCAATAATCACCACATGCCGTGTGTATCATGCGTTAAATATCCACAATTTACGGTGTGTGTCGGGTCTACTCCCTGGCCTCTAGCTTCACTTTGAAAATCCCCATAGCAGTAAATTTTGTACGAGAGGAAAGCCCTTGAAATTGTCCATCCAATGGTGCTAAACTTGTTTAGATTGAGCAATGATTTTGGGTCAAATTGACCCGTTGTACTTTTGATTTTCTCTGTGCACAAAAATGTTTCGGAGCACAGCCGCCTACTTTAAATTTTCGGTATCAAGAAGTCTGGAAGCCGCTCTAAAACTTTGAAATCTGAATTGGGGGACATGCCAGAATGACGCAGGTACAAACTGCGTCTCTCTATCGTTTTTAGTTCCAGAATAATTCAAAAGTATAGCTGAAAGTTTTTATAAGTCCGGGCTTTTTTTCAACGCATATATTTGTTTTCTCCAATAATCACCACATGCCGTGTGTATCATGCGTTAAATATCCACAATTTACGGTGTGTGTCGGGTCTACTCCCCGGCCTCTAGCTTCACTTTGAAAATCCCCATAGCAGTAATTTTAGTACGAGAGGAAAGCCCTTGAAATTGTCCATCCAATGGTGCTAAACTTGTTTAGATTGAGCAATGATTTTGGGTCAAATTGACCCGTTGTACTTTTGATTTTCTCTGTGCACAAAAATGTTTCGGAGCACAGCCGCCTACTTTTAATTTTCGGTATCAAGAAGTCTGGAAGCCGCTCTAAAACTTTGAAATCTGAATTGGGGGACATGCCAGAATGACGCAGGTACAAACTGCGTCTCTCTATCGTTTTTAGTTCCAGAATAATTCAAAAGTATAGCTGAAAGTTTTTATAAGTCCGGGCTTTTTTTCAACGCATATATTTGTTTTCTCCAATAATCACCACATGCCGTGTGTATCATGCGTTAAATATCCACAATTTACGGTGTGTGTCGGGTCTACTCCCTGGCCTCTAGCTTCACTTTGAAAATCCCCATAGCAGTAAATTTTGTACGAGAGGAAAGCCCTTGAAATTGTCCATCCAATGGTGCTAAACTTGTTTAGATTGAGCAATGATTTTGGGTCAAATTGACCCGTTGTACTTTTGATTTTCTCTGTGCACAAAAATGTTTCGGAGCACAGCCGCCTACTTTTAATTTTCGGTATCAAGAAGTCTGGAAGCCGCTCTAAAACTTTGAAATCTGAATTGGGGGACATGCCAGAATGACGCAGGTACAAACTGCGTCTCTCTATCGTTTTTAGTTCCAGAATAATTCAAAAGTATAGCTGAAAGTTTTTATAAGTCCGGGCTTTTTTTCAACGCATATATTTGTTTTCTCCAATAATCACCACATGCCGTGTGTATCATGCGTTAAATATCCACAATTTACGGTGTGTGTCGGGTCTACTCCCTGGCCTCTAGCTTCACTTTGAAAATCCCCATAGCAGTAATTTTTGTACGAGAGGAAAGCCCTTGAAATTGTCCATCCAATGGTGCTAAACTTGTTTAGATTGAGCAATGATTCTGGGTCAAATTGACCCGTTGTACTTTTGATTTTCTCTGTGCACAAAAATGGTTCAGAGCACAGCCGCCTACTTTTAATTTTCGGTATCAAGAAGTCTGGAAGCTGCTCTAAAACTTTGAAATCTGAATTGGGGGACATGCCAGAATGACGCAGGTACAAACTGCGTCTCTCTATCGTTTTTAGTTCCAGAATAATTCAAAAGTATAGCTGAAAGTTTTTATAAGTCCGGGCTTTTTTTCAACGCATATATTTGTTTTCTCCAATAATCACCACATGCCGTGTGTATCATGCGTTAAATATCCACAATTTACGGTGTGTGTCGGGTCTACTCCCCGGCCTCTAGCTTCACTTTGAAAATCCCCATAGCAGTAATTTTTGTACGAGAGGAAAGCCCTTGAAATTGTCCATCCAATGGTGCTAAACTTGTTTAGATTGAGCAATGATTTTGGGTCAAATTGACCCGTTGTAATTTTGATTTTCTCTGTGCACAAAAATGGTTCGGAGCACAGCCGCCTACTTTTAATTTTCGGTATCAAGAAGTCTGGAAGCCGCTCCTAAAACTTTGAAATCTGAATTGGGGGACATGCCAGAATGACGCAGGTACAAACTGCGTCTCTCTATCGTTTTTAGTTCCAGAATAATTCAAAAGTATAGCTGAAAGTTTTTATAAGTCCGGGCTTTTTTTCAACGCATATATTTGTTTTCTCCAATAATCACCACATGCCGTGTGTATCATGCGTTAAATATCCACAATTTACGGTGTGTGTCGGGTCTACTCCCTGGCCTCTAGCTTCACTTTGAAAATCCCCAGAGCAGTAATATTTGTACGAGAAGAAAGCCCTTGAAATTGTCCATCCAATGGTGCTAAACTTGTTTAGATTGAGCAATGATTTCGGGTCAAATTGACCCGTTGTACTTTTGATTTTCTCTGTGCACAAAAATGTTTCGGAGCACAGCCGCCTACTTTAAATTTTCGGTATCAAGAAGTCTGGAAGCCGCTCTAAAACTTTGAAATCTGAATTGGGGGACATGCCAGAATGACGCAGGTACAAACTGCGTCTCTCTATCGTTTTTAGTTCCAGAATAATTCAAAAGTATAGCTGAAAGTTTTTATAAGTCCGGGCTTTTTTTCAACGCATATATTTGTTTTCTCCAATAATCACCACATGCCGTGTGTATCATGCGTTAAATATCCACAATTTACGGTGTGTGTCGGGTCTACTCCCCGGCCTCTAGCTTCACTTTGAAAATCCCCATAGCAGTAATTTTAGTACGAGAGGAAAGCCCTTGAAATTGTCCATCCAATGGTGCTAAACTTGTTTAGATTGAGCAATGAGTTTGGGTCAAATTGACCCGTTGTACTTTTGATTTTCTCTGTGCACAAAAATGTTTCGGAGCACAGCCGCCTACTTTTAATTTTCGGTATCAAGAAGTCTGGAAGCCGCTCTAAAACTTTGAAATCTGAATTGGGGGACATGCCAGAATGACGCAGGTACAAACTGCGTCTCTCTATCGTTTTTAGTTCCAGAATAATTCAAAAGTATAGCTGAAAGTTTTTATAAGTCCGGGCTTTTTTTCAACGCATATATTTGTTTTCTCCAATAATCACCACATGCCGTGTGTATCATGCGTTAAATATCCACAATTTACGGTGTGTGTCGGGTCTACTCCCTGGCCTCTAGCTTCACTTTGAAAATCCCCATAGCAGTAATTTTTGTACGAGAGGAAAGCCCTTGAAATTGTCCATCCAATGGTGCTAAACTTGTTTAGATTGAGCAATGATTTTGGGTCAAATTGACCCGTTGTAATTTTGATTTTCTCTGTGCACAAAAATGGTTCGGAGCAAAGCCGCCTACTTTTAATTTTCGGTATCAAGAAGTCTGGAAGCCGCTCTAAAACTTTGAAATCTGAATTGGGGGACATGCCAGAATGACGCAGGTACAAACTGCGTCTCTCTATCGTTTTTAGTTCCAGAATAATTCAAAAGTATAGCTGAAAGTTTTTATAAGTCCGGGCTTTTTTTCACCGCATATATTTGTTTTCTCCAATAATCACCACATGCCGTGTGTATCATGCGTTAAATATCCACAATTTACGGTGTGTGTCGGGTCTACTCCCCGGCCTCTAGCTTCACTTTGAAAATCCCCATAGCAGTAATTGTAGTACGAGAGGAAAGCCCTTGAAATTGTCCATCCAATGGTGCTAAACTTGTTTAGATTGAGCAATGATTTTGGGTCAAATTGACCCGTTGTACTTTTGATTTTCTCTGTGCACAAAAATGTTTCGGAGCACAGCCGCCTACTTTTAATTTTCGGTATCAAGAAGTCTGGAAGCCGCTCCTAAAACTTTGAAATCTGAATTGGGGGACATGCCAGAATGACGCAGGTACAAACTGCGTCTCTCTATCGTTTTTAGTTCCAGAATAATTCAAAAGTATAGCTGAAAGTTTTTATAAGTCCGGGCTTTTTTTCAACGCATATATTTGTTTTCTCCAATAATCACCACATGCCGTGTGTATCATGCGTTAAATATCCACAATTTACGGTGTGTGTCGGGTCTACTCCCCGGCCTCTAGCTTCACTTTGAAAATCCCCATAGCAGTAATTTTAGTACGAGAGGAAAGCCCTTGAAATTGTCCATCCAATGGTGCTAAACTTGTTTAGATTGAGCAATGATTTTGGGTCAAATTGACCCGTTGTACTTTTGATTTTCTCTGTGCACAAAAATGTTTCGGAGCACAGCCGCCTACTTTTAATTTTCGGTATCAAGAAGTCTGGAAGCCGCTCTAAAACTTTGAAATCTGAATTGGGGGACATGCCAGAATGACGCAGGTACAAACTGCGTCTCTCTATCGTTTTTAGTTCCAGAATAATTCAAAAGTATAGCTGAAAGTTTTTATAAGTCCGGGCTTTTTTTCAACGCATATATTTGTTTTCTCCAATAATCACCACATGCCGTGTGTATCATGCGTTAAATATCCACAATTTACGGTGTGTGTCGGGTCTACTCCCTGGCCTCTAGCTTCACTTTGAAAATCCCCAGAGCAGTAATTTTTGTACGAGAGGAAAGCCCTTGAAATTGTCCATCCAATGGTGCTAAACTTGTTTAGATTGAGCAATGATTTCGGGTCAAATTGACCCGTTGTACTTTTGATTTTCTCTGTGCACAAAAATGTTTCGGAGCACAGCCGCCTACTTTAAATTTTCGGTATCAAGAAGTCTGGAAGCCGCTCTAAAACTTTGAAATCTGAATTGGGGGACATGCCAGAATGACGCAGGTACAAACTGCGTCTCTCTATCGTTTTTAGTTCCAGAATAATTCAAAAGTATAGCTGAAAGTTTTTATAAGTCCGGGCTTTTTTTCAACGCATATATTTGTTTTCTCCAATAATCACCACATGCCGTGTGTATCATGCGTTAAATATCCACAATTTACGGTGTGTGTCGGGTCTACTCCCCGGCCTCTAGCTTCACTTTGAAAATCCCCATAGCAGTAATTTTAGTACGAGAGGAAAGCCCTTGAAATTGTCCATCCAATGGTGCTAAACTTGTTTAGATTGAGCAATGATTTTGGGTCAAATTGACCCGTTGTACTTTTGATTTTCTCTGTGCACAAAAATGTTTCGGAGCACAGCCGCCTACTTTTAATTTTCGGTATCAAGAAGTCTGGAAGCCGCTCTAAAACTTTGAAATCTGAATTGGGGGACATGCCAGAATGACGCAGGTACAAACTGCGTCTCTCTATCGTTTTTAGTTCCAGAATAATTCAAAAGTATAGCTGAAAGTTTTTATAAGTCCGGGCTTTTTTTCAACGCATATATTTGTTTTCTCCAATAATCACCACATGCCGTGTGTATCATGCGTTAAATATCCACAATTTACGGTGTGTGTCGGGTCTACTCCCCGGCCTCTAGCTTCACTTTGAAAATCTCCATAGCAGTAATTTTAGTACGAGAGGAAAGCCCTTGAAATTGTCCATCCAATGGTGCTAAACTTGTTTAGATTGAGCAATGATTTTGGGTCAAATTGACCCGTTGTACTTTTGATTTTCTCTGTGCACAAAAATGGTTCGGAGCACAGCCGCCTACTTTTAATTTTCGGTATCAAGAAGTCTGGAAGCCGCTCTAAAACTTTGAAATCTGAATTGGGGGACATGCCAGAATGACGCAGGTACAAACTGCGTCTCTCTATCGTTTTTAGTTCCAGAATAATTCAAAAGTATAGCTGAAAGTTTTTATAAGTCCGGGCTTTTTTTCAACGCATATATTTGTTTTCTCCAATAATCACCACATGCCGTGTGTATCATGCGTTAAATATCCACAATTTACGGTGTGTGTCGGGTCTACTCCCCGGCCTCTAGCTTCACTTTGAAAATCCCCATAGCAGTAATTTTAGTACGAGAGGAAAGCCCTTGAAATTGTCCATCCAATGGTGCTAAACTTGTTTAGATTGAGCAATGATTTTGGGTCAAATTGACCCGTTGTACTTTTGATTTTCTCTGTGCACAAAAATGTTTCGGAGCACAGCCGCCTACTTTTAATTTTCGGTATCAAGAAGTCTGGAAGCCGCTCTAAAACTTTGAAATCTGAATTGGGGGACATGCCAGAATGACGCAGGTACAAACTGCGTCTCTCTATCGTTTTTAGTTCCAGAATAATTCAAAAGTATAGCTGAAAGTTTTTATAAGTCCGGGCTTTTTTTCAACGCATATATTTGTTTTCTCCAATAATCACCACATGCCGTGTGTATCATGCGTTAAATATCCACAATTTACGGTGTGTGTCGGGTCTACTCCCCGGCCTCTAGCTTCACTTTGAAAATCCCCAGAGCAGTAATTTTTGTACGAGAGGAAAGCCCTTGAAATTGTCCATCCAATGGTGCTAAACTTGTTTAGATTGAGCAATGATTTTGGGTCAAATTGACCCGTTGTACTTTTGATTTTCTCTGTGCACAAAAATGTTTCGGAGCACAGCCGCCTACTTTAAATTTTCGGTATCAAGAAGTCTGGAAGCCGCTCTAAAACTTTGAAATCTGAATTGGGGGACATGCCAGAATGACGCAGGTACAAACTGCGTCTCTCTATCGTTTTTAGTTCCAGAATAATTCAAAAGTATAGCTGAAAGTTTTTATAAGTCCGGGCTTTTTTTCAACGCATATATTTGTTTTCTCCAATAATCACCACATGCCGTGTGTATCATGCGTTAAATATCCACAATTTACGGTGTGTGTCGGGTCTACTCCCCGGCCTCTAGCTTCACTTTGAAAATCCCCATAGCAGTAATTTTTGTACGAGAGGAAAGCCCTTGAAATTGTCCATCCAATGGTGCTAAACTTGTTTAGATTGAGCAATGATTTTGGGTCAAATTGACCCGTTGTACTTTTGATTTTCTCTGTGCACAAAAATGTTTCGGAGCACAGCCGCCTACTTTTAATTTTCGGTATCAAGAAGTCTGGAAGCCGCTCTAAAACTTTGAAATCTGAATTGGGGGACATGCCAGAATGACGCAGGTACAAACTGCGTCTCTCTATCGTTTTTAGTTCCAGAATAATTCAAAAGTATAGCTGAAAGTTTTTATAAGTCCGGGCTTTTTTTCAACGCATATATTTGTTTTCTCCAATAATCACCACATGCCGTGTGTATCATGCGTTAACTATCCACAATTTACGGTGTGTGTCGGGTCTACTCCCCGGCCTCTAGCTTCACTTTGAAAATCCCCATAGCAGTAATTTTAGTACGAGAGGAAAGCCCTTGAAATTGTCCATCCAATGGTGCTAAACTTGTTTAGATTGAGCAATGATTTTGGGTCAAATTGACCCGTTGTACTTTTGATTTTCTCTGTGCACAAAAATGTTTCGGAGCACAGCCGCCTACTTTTAATTTTCGGTATCAAGAAGTCTGGAAGCCGCTCTAAAACTTTGAAATCTGAATTGGGGGACATGCCAGAATGACGCAGGTACAAACTGCGTCTCTCTATCGTTTTTAGTTCCAGAATAATTCAAAAGTATAGCTGAAAGTTTTTATAAGTCCGGGCTTTTTTTCAACGCATATATTTGTTTTCTCCAATAATCACCACATGCCGTGTGTATCATGCGTTAAATATCCACAATTTACGGTGTGTGTCGGGTCTACTCCCGGCCTCTAGCTTCACTTTGAAAATCCCCATAGCAGTAATTTTAGTACGAGAGGAAAGCCCTTGAAATTGTCCATCCAATGGTGCTAAACTTGTTTAGATTGAGCAATGATTTTGGGTCAAATTGACCCGTTGTACTTTTGATTTTCTCTGTGCACAAAAATGTTTCGGAGCACAGCCGCCTACTTTAAATTTTCGGTATCAAGAAGTCTGGAAGCCGCTCTAAAACTTTGAAATCTGAATTGGGGGACATGCCAGAATGACGCAGGTACAAACTGCGTCTCTCTATCGTTTTTAGTTCCAGAATAATTCAAAAGTATAGCTGAAAGTTTTTATAAGTCCGGGCTTTTTTTCAACGCATATATTTGTTTTCTCCAATAATCACCACATGCCGTGTGTATCATGCGTTAAATATCCACAATTTACGGTGTGTGTCGGGTCTACTCCCCGGCCTCTAGCTTCACTTTGAAAATCCCCATAGCAGTAATTTTAGTACGAGAGGAAAGCCCTTGAAATTGTCCATCCAATGGTGCTAAACTTGTTTAGATTGAGCAATGATTTTGGGTCAAATTGACCCGTTGTACTTTTGATTTTCTCTGTGCACAAAAATGTTTCGGAGCACAGCCGCCTACTTTAAATTTTCGGTATCAAGAAGTCTGGAAGCCGCTCTAAAACTTTGAAATCTGAATTGGGGGACATGCCAGAATGACGCAGGTACAAACTGCGTCTCTCTATCGTTTTTAGTTCCAGAATAATTCAAAAGTATAGCTGAAAGTTTTTATAAGTCCGGGCTTTTTTTCAACGCATATATTTGTTTTCTCCAATAATCACCACATGCCGTGTGTATCATGCGTTAACTATCCACAATTTACGGTGTGTGTCGGGTCTACTCCCCGGCCTCTAGCTTCACTTTGAAAATCCCCATAGCAGTAATTTTAGTACGAGAGGAAAGCCCTTGAAATTGTCCATCCAATGGTGCTAAACTTGTTTAGATTGAGCAATGATTTTGGGTCAAATTGACCCGTTGTACTTTTGATTTTCTCTGTGCACAAAAATGGTTCGGAGCACAGCCGCCTACTTTTAATTTTCGGTATCAAGAAGTCTGGAAGCCGCTCTAAAACTTTGAAATCTGAATTGGGGGACATGCCAGAATGACGCAGGTACAAACTGCGTCTCTCTATCGTTTTTAGTTCCAGAATAATTCAAAAGTATAGCTGAAAGTTTTTATAAGTCCGGGCTTTTTTTCAACGCATATATTTGTTTTCTCCAATAATCACCACATGCCGTGTGTATCATGCGTTAAATATCCACAATTTACGGTGTGTGTCGGGTCTACTCCCCGGCCTCTAGCTTCACTTTGAAAATCCCCATAGCAGTAATTTTAGTACGAGAGGAAAGCCCTTGAAATTGTCCATCCAATGGTGCTAAACTTGTTTAGATTGAGCAATGATTTTGGGTCAAATTGACCCGTTGTACTTTTGATTTTCTCTGTGCACAAAAATGTTTCGGAGCACAGCCGCCTACTTTAAATTTTCGGTATCAAGAAGTCTGGAAGCCGCTCTAAAACTTTGAAATCTGAATTGGGGGACATGCCAGAATGACGCAGGTACAAACTGCGTCTCTCTATCGTTTTTAGTTCCAGAATAATTCAAAAGTATAGCTGAAAGTTTTTATAATTCCGGGCTTTTTTTCAACGCATATATTTGTTTTCTCCAATAATCACCACATGCCGTGTGTATCATGCGTTAAATATCCACAATTTACGGTGTGTGTCGGGTCTACTCCCCGGCCTCTAGCTTCACTTTGAAAATCCCCATAGCAGTAATTTTAGTACGAGAGGAAAGCCCTTGAAATTGTCCATCCAATGGTGCTAAACTTGTTTAGATTGAGCAATGATTTTGGGTCAAATTGACCCGTTGTACTTTTGATTTTCTCTGTGCACAAAAATGTTTCGGAGCACAGCCGCCTACTTTAAAATTTCGGTATCAAGAAGTCTGGAAGCCGCTCTAAAACTTTGAAATCTGTATTGGGGGACATGCCAGAATGACGCAGGTACAAACTGCGTCTCTCTATCGTTTTTAGTTCCAGAATAATTCAAAAGTATAGCTGAAAGTTTTTATAAGTCCGGGCTTTTTTCAACGCATATATTTGTTTTCTCCAATAATCACCACATGCCGTGTGTATCATGCGTTAAATATCCACAATTTACGGTGTGTGTCGGGTCTACTCCCTGGCCTCTAGCTTCACTTTGGAAATCCCCATAGCAGTAATTTTTGTACGAGAGGAAAGCCCTTGAAATTGTCCATCCAATGGTGCTAAACTTGTTTAGATTGAGCAATGATTTTGGGTCAAATTGACCCGTTGTAATTTTGATTTTCTCTGTGCACAAAAATGGTTCGGAGCACAGCCGCCTACTTTTAATTTTCGGTATCAAGAAGTCTGGAAGCCGCTCTAAAACTTTGAAATCTGAATTGGGGGACATGCCAGAATGACGCAGGTACAAACTGCGTCTCTCTATCGTTTTTAGTTCCAGAATAATTCAAAAGTATAGCTGAAAGTTTTTATAAGTCCGGGCTTTTTTTCAACGCATATATTTGTTTTCTCCAATAATCACCACATGCCGTGTGTATCATGCGTTAAATATCCACAATTTACGGTGTGTGTCGGGTCTACTCCCTGGCCTCTAGCTTCACTTTGAAAATCCCCATAGCAGTAATTTTTGTACGAGAGGAAAGCCCTTGAAATTGTCCATCCAATGGTGCTAAACTTGTTTAGATTGAGCAATGATTTTGGGTCAAATTGACCCGTTGTACTTTTGATTTTCTCTGTGCACAAAAATGTTTCGGAGCACAGCCGCCTACTTTTAATTTTCGGTATCAAGAAGTCTGGAAGCCGCTCCTAAAACTTTGAAATCTGAATTGGGGGACATGCCAGAATGACGCAGGTACAAACTGCGTCTCTCTATCGTTTTTAGTTCCAGAATAATTCAAAAGTATAGCTGAAAGTTTTTATAAGTCCGGGCTTTTTTTCAACGCATATATTTGTTTTCTCCAATAATCACCACATGCCGTGTGTATCATGCGTTAAATATCCACAATTTACGGTGTGTGTCGGGTCTACTCCCCGGCCTCTAGCTTCACTTTGAAAATCCCCATAGCAGTAATTTTAGTACGAGAGGAAAGCCCTTGAAATTGTCCATCCAATGGTGCTAAACTTGTTTAGATTGAGCAATGATTTTGGGTCAAATTGACCCGTTGTACTTTTGATTTTCTCTGTGCACAAAAATGTTTCGGAGCACAGCCGCCTACTTTTAATTTTCGGTATCAAGAAGTCTGGAAGCCGCTCTAAAACTTTGAAATCTGAATTGGGGGACATGCCAGAATGACGCAGGTACAAACTGCGTCTCTCTATCGTTTTTAGTTCCAGAATAATTCAAAAGTATAGCTGAAAGTTTTTATAAGTCCGGGCTTTTTTTCAACGCATATATTTGTTTTCTCCAATAATCACCACATGCCGTGTGTATCATGCGTTAAATATCCACAATTTACGGTGTGTGTCGGGTCTACTCCCCGGCCTCTAGCTTCACTTTGAAAATCCCCATAGCAGTAATTTTTGTACGAGAGGAAAGCCCTTGAAATTGTCCATCCAATGGTGCTAAACTTGTTTAGATTGAGCAATGATTTTGGGTCAAATTGACCCGTTGTACTTTTGATTTTCTCTGTGCACAAAAATGGTTCGGAGCACAGCCGCCTACTTTTAATTTTCGGTATCAAGAAGTCTGGAAGCCGCTCTAAAATTTTGAAATCTGAATTGGGGGACATGCCAGAATGACGCAGGTACAAACTGCGTCTCTCTATCGTTTTTAGTTCCAGAATAATTCAAAAGTATAGCTGAAAGTTTTTATAAGTCCGGGCTTTTTTTCAACGCATATATTTGTTTTCTCCAATAATCACCACATGCCGTGTGTATCATGCGTTAAATATCCACAATTTACGGTGTGTGTCGGGTCTACTCCCCGGCCTCTAGCTTCACTTTGAAAATCCCCATAGCAGTAATTTTAGTACGAGAGGAAAGCCCTTGAAATTGTCCATCCAATGGTGCTAAACTTGTTTAGATTGAGCAATGATTTTGGGTCAAATTGACCCGTTGTAATTTTGATTTTCTCTGTGCACAAAAATGGTTCGGAGCACAGCCGCCTACTTTTAATTTTCGGTATCAAGAAGTCTGGAAGCCGCTCTAAAACTTTGAAATCTGAATTGGGGGACATGCCAGAATGACGCAGGTACAAACTGCGTCTCTCTATCGTTTTTAGTTCCAGAATAATTCAAAAGTATAGCTGAAAGTTTTTATAAGTCCGGGCTTTTTTTCAACGCATATATTTGTTTTCTCCAATAATCACCACATGCCGTGTGTATCATGCGTTAAATATCCACAATTTACGGTGTGTGTCGGGTCTACTCCCGGCCTCTAGCTTCACTTTGAAAATCCCCATAGCAGTAATTTTTGTACGAGAGGAAAGCCCTTGAAATTGTCCATCCAATGGTGCTAAACTTGTTTAGATTGAGCAATGATTTTGGGTCAAATTGACCCGTTGTACTTTTGATTTTCTCTGTGCACAAAAATGGTTCGGAGCACAGCCGCCTACTTTTAATTTTCGGTATCAAGAAGTCTGGAAGCCGCTCTAAAATTTTGAAATCTGAATTGGGGGACATGCCAGAATGACGCAGGTACAAACTGCGTCTCTCTATCGTTTTTAGTTCCAGAATAATTCAAAAGTATAGCTGAAAGTTTTTATAAGTCCGGGCTTTTTTTCAACGCATATATTTGTTTTCTCCAATAATCACCACATGCCGTGTGTATCATGCGTTAAATATCCACAATTTACGGTGTGTGTCGGGTCTACTCCCCGGCCTCTAGCTTCACTTTGAAAATCCCCATAGCAGTAATTTTAGTACGAGAGGAAAGCCCTTGAAATTGTCCATCCAATGGTGCTAAACTTGTTTAGATTGAGCAATGATTTTGGGTCAAATTGACCCGTTGTAATTTTGATTTTCTCTGTGCACAAAAATGGTTCGGAGCACAGCCGCCTACTTTTAATTTTCGGTATCAAGAAGTCTGGAAGCCGCTCTAAAACTTTGAAATCTGAATTGGGGGACATGCCAGAATGACGCAGGTACAAACTGCGTCTCTCTATCGTTTTTAGTTCCAGAATAATTCAAAAGTATAGCTGAAAGTTTTTATAAGTCCGGGCTTTTTTTCAACGCATATATTTGTTTTCTCCAATAATCACCACATGCCGTGTGTATCATGCGTTAAATATCCACAATTTACGGTGTGTGTCGGGTCTACTCCCCGGCCTCTAGCTTCACTTTGAAAATCCCCATAGCAGTAATTTTAGTACGAGAGGAAAGCCCTTGAAATTGTCCATCCAATGGTGCTAAACTTGTTTAGATTGAGCAATGATTTTGGGTCAAATTGACCCGTTGTACTTTTGATTTTCTCTGTGCACAAAAATGTTTCGGAGCACAGCCGCCTACTTTTAATTTTCGGTATCAAGAAGTCTGGAAGCCGCTCTAAAACTTTGAAATCTGAATTGGGGGACATGCCAGAATGACGCAGGTACAAACTGCGTCTCTCTATCGTTTTTAGTTCCAGAATAATTCAAAAGTATAGCTGAAAGTTTTTATAAGTCCGGGCTTTTTTTCAACGCATATATTTGTTTTCTCCAATAATCACCACATGCCGTGTGTATCATGCGTTAAATATCCACAATTTACGGTGTGTGTCGGGTCTACTCCCTGGCCTCTAGCTTCACTTTGAAAATCCCCATAGCAGTAATTTTTGTACGAGAGGAAAGCCCTTGAAATTGTCCATCCAATGGTGCTAAACTTGTTTAGATTGAGCAATGATTTTGGGTCAAATTGACCCGTTGTACTTTTGATTTTCTCTGTGCACAAAAATGGTTCGGAGCACAGCCGCCTACTTTTAATTTTCGGTATCAAGAAGTCTGGAAGCCGCTCTAAAATTTTGAAATCTGAATTGGGGGACATGCCAGAATGACGCAGGTACAAACTGCGTCTCTCTATCGTTTTTAGTTCCAGAATAATTCAAAAGTATAGCTGAAAGTTTTTATAAGTCCGGGCTTTTTTTCAACGCATATATTTGTTTTCTCCAATAATCACCACATGCCGTGTGTATCATGCGTTAACTATCCACAATTTACGGTGTGTGTCGGGTCTACTCCCGGCCTCTAGCTTCACTTTGAAAATCCCCATAGCAGTAATTTTAGTACGAGAGGAAAGCCCTTGAAATTGTCCATCCAATGGTGCTAAACTTGTTTAGATTGAGCAATGATTTTGGGTCAAATTGACCCGTTGTACTTTTGATTTTCTCTGTGCACAAAAATGTTTCGGAGCACAGCCGCCTACTTTTAATTTTCGGTATCAAGAAGTCTGGAAGCCGCTCTAAAACTTTGAAATCTGAATTGGGGGACATGCCAGAATGACGCAGGTACAAACTGCGTCTCTCTATCGTTTTTAGTTCCAGAATAATTCAAAAGTATAGCTGAAAGTTTTTATAAGTCCGGGCTTTTTTTCAACGCATATATTTGTTTTCTCCAATAATCACCACATGCCGTGTGATCATGCGTTAAATATCCACAATTTACGGTGTGTGTCGGGTCTACTCCCCGGCCTCTAGCTTCACTTTGAAAATCCCCATAGCAGTAATTTTAGTACGAGAGGAAAGCCCTTGAAATTGTCCATCCAATGGTGCTAAACTTGTTTAGATTGAGCAATGATTTTGGGTCAAATTGACCCGTTGTACTTTTGATTTTCTCTGTGCACAAAAATGTTTCGGAGCACAGCCGCCTACTTTTAATTTTCGGTATCAAGAAGTCTGGAAGCCGCTCTAAAACTTTGAAATCTGAATTGGGGGACATGCCAGAATGACGCAGGTACAAACTGCGTCTCTCTATCGTTTTTAGTTCCAGAATAATTCAAAAGTATAGCTGAAAGTTTTTATAAGTCCGGGCTTTTTTTCAACGCATATATTTGTTTTCTCCAATAATCACCACATGCCGTGTGTATCATGCGTTAAATATCCACAATTTACGGTGTGTGTCGGGTCTACTCCCCGGCCTCTAGCTTCACTTTGAAAATCCCCATAGCAGTAATTTTAGTACGAGAGAAAAGCCCTTGAAATTGTCCATCCAATGGTGCTAAACTTGTTTAGATTGAGCAATGATTTTGGGTCAAATTGACCCGTTGTACTTTTGATTTTCTCTGTGCACAAAAATGGTTCGGAGCACAGCCGCCTACTTTTAATTTTCGGTATCAAGAAGTCTGGAAGCCGCTTTAAAACTTTGAAATCTGAATTGGGGGACATGCCAGAATGACGCAGGTACAAACTGCGTCTCTCTATCGTTTTTAGTTCCAGAATAATTCAAAAGTATAGCTGAAAGTTTTTATAAGTCCGGGCTTTTTTTCAACGCATATATTTGTTTTCTCCAATAATCACCACATGCCGTGTGTATCATGCGTTAAATATCCACAATTTACGGTGTGTGTCGGGTCTACTCCCTGGCCTCTAGCTTCACTTTGAAAATCCCCATAGCAGTAATTTTTGTACGAGAGGAAAGCCCTTGAAATTGTCCATCCAATGGTGCTAAACTTGTTTAGATTGAGCAATGATTTTGGGTCAAATTGACCCGTTGTACTTTTGATTTTCTCTGTGCACAAAAATGTTTCGGAGCACAGCCGCCTACTTTTAATTTTCGGTATCAAGAAGTCTGGAAGCCGCTCTAAAACTTTGAAATCTGAATTGGGGGACATGCCAGAATGACGCAGGTACAAACTGCGTCTCTCTATCGTTTTTAGTTCCAGAATAATTCAAAAGTATAGCTGAAAGTTTTTATAAGTCCGGGCTTTTTTTCAACGCATATATTTGTTTTCTCCAATAATCACCACATGCCGTGTGTATCATGCGTTAAATATCCACAATTTACGGTGTGTGTCGGGTCTACTCCCCGGCCTCTAGCTTCACTTTGAAAATCCCCATAGCAGTAATTTTTGTACGAGAGGAAAGCCCTTGAAATTGTCCATCCAATGGTGCTAAACTTGTTTAGATTGAGCAATGATTTTGGGTCAAATTGACCCGTTGTAATTTTGATTTTCTCTGTGCACAAAAATGGTTCGGAGCACAGCCGCCTACTTTTAATTTTCGGTATCAAGAAGTCTGGAAGCCGCTCTAAAACTTTGAAATCTGAATTGGGGGACATGCCAGAATGACGCAGGTACAAACTGCGTCTCTCTATCGTTTTTAGTTCCAGAATAATTCAAAAGTATAGCTGAAAGTTTTTATAAGTCCGGGCTTTTTTTCAACGCATATATTTGTTTTCTCCAATAATCACCACATGCCGTGTGTATCATGCGTTAAATATCCACAATTTACGGTGTGTGTCGGGTCTACTCCCTGGCCTCTAGCTTCACTTTGAAAATCCCCATAGCAGTAAATTTTGTACGAGAGGAAAGCCTTTGAAATTGTCCATCCAATGGTGCTAAACTTGTTTAGATTGAGCAATGATTTTGGGTCAAATTGACCCGTTGTACTTTTGATTTTCTCTGTGCACAAAAATGTTTCGGAGCACAGCCGCCTACTTTTAATTTTCGGTATCAAGAAGTCTGGAAGCCGCTCTAAAACTTTGAAATCTGAATTGGGGGACATGCCAGAATGACGCAGGTACAAACTGCGTCTCTCTATCGTTTTTAGTTCCAGAATAATTCAAAAGTATAGCTGAAAGTTTTTATAAGTCCGGGCTTTTTTTCAACGCATATATTTGTTTTCTCCAATAATCACCACATGCCGTGTGTATCATGCGTTAACTATCCACAATTTACGGTGTGTGTCGGGTCTACTCCCCGGCCTCTAGCTTCACTTTGAAAATCCCCATAGCAGTAATTTTAGTACGAGAGGAAAGCCCTTGAAATTGTCCATCCAATGGTGCTAAACTTGTTTAGATTGAGCAATGATTTTGAGTCAAATTGACCCGTTGTACTTTTGATTTTCTCTGTGCACAAAAATGTTTCGGAGCACAGCCGCCTACTTTTAATTTTCGGTATCAAGAAGTCTGGAAGCCGCTCTAAAACTTTGAAATCTGAATTGGGGGACATGCCAGAATGACGCAGGTACAAACTGCGTCTCTCTATCGTTTTTAGTTCCAGAATAATTCAAAAGTATAGCTGAAAGTTTTTATAAGTCCGGGCTTTTTTTCAACGCATATATTTGTTTTCTCCAATAATCACCACATGCCGTGTGTATCATGCGTTAAATATCCACAATTTACGGTGTGTGTCGGGTCTACTCCCCGGCCTCTAGCTTCACTTTGAAAATCCCCATAGCAGTAATTTTTGTACGAGAGGAAAGCCCTTGAAATTGTCCATCCAATGGTGCTAAACTTGTTTAGATTGAGCAATGATTTTGGGTCAAATTGACCCGTTGTACTTTTGATTTTCTCTGTGCACAAAAATGTTTCGGAGCACAGCCGCCTACTTTTAATTTTCGGTATCAAGAAGTCTGGAAGCCGCTCTAAAACTTTGAAATCTGAATTGGGGGACATGCCAGAATGACGCAGGTACAAACTGCGTCTCTCTATCGTTTTTAGTTCCAGAATAATTCAAAAGTATAGCTGAAAGTTTTTATAAGTCCGGGCTTTTTTTCAACGCATATATTTGTTTTCTCCAATAATCACCACATGCCGTGTGTATCATGCGTTAAATATCCACAATTTACGGTGTGTGTCGGGTCTACTCCCCGGCCTCTAGCTTCACTTTGAAAATCCCCATAGCAGTAATTTTAGTACGAGAGGAAAGCTCTTGAAATTGTCCATCCAATGGTGCTAAACTTGTTTAGATTGAGCAATGATTTTGGGTCAAATTGACCCGTTGTACTTTTGATTTTCCCTGTGCACAAAAATGTTTCGGAGCACAGCCGCCTACTTTTAATTTTCGGTATCAAGAAGTCTGGAAGCCGCTCTAAAACTTTGAAATCTGAATTGGGGGACATGCCAGAATGACGCAGGTACAAACTGCGTCTCTCTATCGTTTTTAGTTCCAGAATAATTCAAAAGTATAGCTGAAAGTTTTTATAAGTCCGGGCTTTTTTTCAACGCATATATTTGTTTTCTCCAATAATCACCACATGCCGTGTGTATCATGCGTTAACTATCCACAATTTACGGTGTGTGTCGGGTCTACTCCCCGGCCTCTAGCTTCACTTTGAAAATCCCCATAGCAGTAATTTTAGTACGAGAGGAAAGCCCTTGAAATTGTCCATCCAATGGTGCTAAACTTGTTTAGATTGAGCAATGATTTTGGGTCAAATTGACCCGTTGTACTTTTGATTTTCTCTGTGCACAAAAATGTTTCGGAGCACAGCCGCCTACTTTTAATTTTCGGTATCAAGAAGTCTGGAAGCCGCTCTAAAACTTTGAAATCTGAATTGGGGGACATGCCAGAATGACGCAGGTACAAACTGCGTCTCTCTATCGTTTTTAGTTCCAGAATAATTCAAAAGTATAGCTGAAAGTTTTTATAAGTCCGGGCTTTTTTTCAACGCATATATTTGTTTTCTCCAATAATCACCACATGCCGTGTGTATCATGCGTTAAATATCCACAATTTACGGTGTGTGTCGGGTCTACTCCCCGGCCTCTAGCTTCACTTTGAAAATCCCCATAGCAGTAATTTTTGTACGAGAGGAAAGCCCTTGAAATTGTCCATCCAATGGTGCTAAACTTGTTTAGATTGAGCAATGATTTTGGGTCAAATTGACCCGTTGTAATTTTGATTTTCTCTGTGCACAAAAATGGTTCGGAGCACAGCCGCCTACTTTTAATTTTCGGTATCAAGAAGTCTGGAAGCCGCTCTAAAACTTTGAAATCTGAATTGGGGGACATGCCAGAATGACGCAGGTACAAACTGCGTCTCTCTATCGTTTTTAGTTCCAGAATAATTCAAAAGTATAGCTGAAAGTTTTTATAAGTCCGGGCTTTTTTTCAACGCATATATTTGTTTTCTCCAATAATCACCACATGCCGTGTGTATCATGCGTTAAATATCCACAATTTACGGTGTGTGTCGGGTCTACTCCCTGGCCTCTAGCTTCACTTTGAAAATCCCCATAGCAGTAATTTTTGTACGAGAGGAAAGCCCTTGAAATTGTCCATCCAATGGTGCTAAACTTGTTTAGATTGAGCAATGATTTTGGGTCAAATTGACCCGTTGTACTTTTGATTTTCTCTGTGCACAAAAATGTTTCGGAGCACAGCCGCCTACTTTTAATTTTCGGTATCAAGAAGTCTGGAAGCCGCTCTAAAACTTTGAAATCTGAATTGGGGGACATGCCAGAATGACGCAGGTACAAACTGCGTCTCTCTATCGTTTTTAGTTCCAGAATAATTCAAAAGTATAGCTGAAAGTTTTTATAAGTCCGGGCTTTTTTTCAACGCATATATTTGTTTTCTCCAATAATCACCACATGCCGTGTGTATCATGCGTTAAATATCCACAACTTACGGTGTGTGTCGGGTCTACTCCCCGGCCTCTAGCTTCACTTTGAAAATCCCCATAGCAGTAATTTTTGTACGAGAGGAAAGCCCTTGAAATTGTCCATCCAATGGTGCTAAACTTGTTTAGATTGAGCAATGATTTTGGGTCAAATTGACCCGTTGTAATTTTGATTTTCTCTGTGCACAAAAATGGTTCGGAGCACAGCCGCCTACTTTTAATTTTCGGTATCAAGAAGTCTGGAAGCCGCTCTAAAACTTTGAAATCTGAATTGGGGGACATGCCAGAATGACGCAGGTACAAACTGCGTCTCTCTATCGTTTTTAGTTCCAGAATAATTCAAAAGTATAGCTGAAAGTTTTTATAAGTCCGGGCTTTTTTTCAACGCATATATTTGTTTTCTCCAATAATCACCACATGCCGTGTGTATCATGCGTTAAATATCCACAATTTACGGTGTGTGTCGGGTCTACTCCCTGGCCTCTAGCTTCACTTTGAAAATCCCCATAGCAGTAATTTTTGTACGAGAGGAAAGCCCTTGAAATTGTCCATCCAATGGTGCTAAACTTGTTTAGATTGAGCAATGATTTTGGGTCAAATTGACCCGTTGTACTTTTGATTTTCTCTGTGCACAAAAATGTTTCGGAGCACAGCCGCCTACTTTTAATTTTCGGTATCAAGAAGTCTGGAAGCCGCTCTAAAACTTTGAAATCTGAATTGGGGGACATGCCAGAATGACGCAGGTACAAACTGCGTCTCTCTATCGTTTTTAGTTCCAGAATAATTCAAAAGTATAGCTGAAAGTTTTTATAAGTCCGGGCTTTTTTTCAACGCATATATTTGTTTTCTCCAATAATCACCACATGCCGTGTGTATCATGCGTTAAATATCCACAATTTACGGTGTGTGTCGGGTCTACTCCCCGGCCTCTAGCTTCACTTTGAAAATCCCCATAGCAGTAATTTTAGTACGAGAGGAAAGCTCTTGAAATTGTCCATCCAATGGTGCTAAACTTGTTTAGATTGAGCAATGATTTTGGGTCAAATTGACCCGTTGTACTTTTGATTTTCCCTGTGCACAAAAATGTTTCGGAGCACAGCCGCCTACTTTTAATTTTCGGTATCAAGAAGTCTGGAAGCCGCTCTAAAACTTTGAAATCTGAATTGGGGACATGCCAGAATGACGCAGGTACAAACTGCGTCTCTCTATCGTTTTTAGTTCCAGAATAATTCAAAAGTATAGCTGAAAGTTTTTATAAGTCCGGGCTTTTTTTCAACGCATATATTTGTTTTCTCCAATAATCACCACATGCCGTGTGTATCATGCGTTAAATATCCACAATTTACGGTGTGTGTCGGGTCTACTCCCCGGCCTCTAGCTTCACTTTGAAAATCCCCATAGCAATAATTTTTGTACGAGAGGAAAGCCCTTGAAATTGTCCATCCAATGGTGCTAAACTTGTTTAGATTGAGCAATGATTTTGGGTCAAATTGACCCGTTGTACTTTTGATTTTCTCTGTGCACAAAAATGTTTCGGAGCACAGCCGCCTACTTTTAATTTTCGGTATCAAGAAGTCTGGAAGCCGCTCTAAAACTTTGAAATCTGAATTGGGGGACATGCCAGAATGACGCAGGTACAAACTGCGTCTCTCTATCGTTTTTAGTTCCAGAATAATTCAAAAGTATAGCTGAAAGTTTTTATAAGTCCGGGCTTTTTTTCAACGCATATATTTGTTTTCTCCAATAATCACCACATGCCGTGTGTATCATGCGTTAAATATCCACAATTTACGGTGTGTGTCGGGTCTACTCCCTGGCCTCTAGCTTCACTTTGAAAATCCCCATAGCAGTAATTTTTGTACGAGAGGAAAGCCCTTGAAATTGTCCATCCAATGGTGCTAAACTTGTTTAGATTGAGCAATGATTTTGGGTCAAATTGACCCGTTGTAATTTTGATTTTCTCTGTGCACAAAAATGGTTCGGAGCAAAGCCGCCTACTTTTAATTTTCGGTATCAAGAAGTCTGGAAGCCGCTCTAAAACTTTGAAATCTGAATTGGGGGACATGCCAGAATGACGCAGGTACAAACTGCGTCTCTCTATCGTTTTTAGTTCCAGAATAATTCAAAAGTATAGCTGAAAGTTTTTATAAGTCCGGGCTTTTTTTCAACGCATATATTTGTTTTCTCCAATAATCACCACATGCCGTGTGTATCATGCGTTAAATATCCACAATTTACGGTGTGTGTCGGGTCTACTCCCCGGCCTCTAGCTTCACTTTGAAAATCCCCATAGCAGTAATTTTAGTACGAGAGGAAAGCCCTTGAAATTGTCCATCCAATGGTGCTAAACTTGTTTAGATTGAGCAATGATTTTGGGTCAAATTGACCCGTTGTACTTTTGATTTTCTCTGTGCACAAAAATGTTTCGGAGCACAGCCGCCTACTTTTAATTTTCGGTATCAAGAAGTCTAGAAGCCGCTCTAAAACTTTGAAATCTGAATTGGGGGACATGCCAGAATGACGCAGGTACAAACTGCGTCTCTCTATCGTTTTTAGTTCCAGAATAATTCAAAAGTATAGCTGAAAGTTTTTATAAGTCCGGGCTTTTTTTCAACGCATATATTTGTTTTCTCCAATAATCACCACATGCCGTGTGTATCATGCGTTAAATATCCACAATTTACGGTGTGTGTCGGGTCTACTCCCCGGCCTCTAGCTTCACTTTGAAAATCCCCATAGCAGTAATTTTTGTACGAGAGGAAAGCCCTTGAAATTGTCCATCCAATGGTGCTAAACTTGTTTAGATTGAGCAATGATTTTGGGTCAAATTGACCCGTTGTAATTTTGATTTTCTCTGTGCACAAAAATGGTTCGGAGCAAAGCCGCCTACTTTTAATTTTCGGTATCAAGAAGTCTGGAAGCCGCTCTAAAACTTTGAAATCTGAATTGGGGGACATGCCAGAATGACGCAGGTACAAACTGCGTCTCTCTATCGTTTTTAGTTCCAGAATAATTCAAAAGTATAGCTGAAAGTTTTTATAAGTCCGGGCTTTTTTTCAACGCATATATTTGTTTTCTCCAATAATCACCACATGCCGTGTGTATCATGCGTTAAATATCCACAATTTACGGTGTGTGTCGGGTCTACTCCCCGGCCTCTAGCTTCACTTTGAAAATCCCCATAGCAGTAATTTTAGTACGAGAGGAAAGCCCTTGAAATTGTCCATCCAATGGTGCTAAACTTGTTTAGATTGAGCAATGATTTTGGGTCAAATTGACCCGTTGTACTTTTGATTTTCTCTGTGCACAAAAATGTTTCGGAGCACAGCCGCCTACTTTTAATTTTCGGTATCAAGAAGTCTAGAAGCCGCTCTAAAACTTTGAAATCTGAATTGGGGGACATGCCAGAATGACGCAGGTACAAACTGCGTCTCTCTATCGTTTTTAGTTCCAGAATAATTCAAAAGTATAGCTGAAAGTTTTTATAAGTCCGGGCTTTTTTTCAACGCATATATTTGTTTTCTCCAATAATCACCACATGCCGTGTGTATCATGCGTTAAATATCCACAATTTACGGTGTGTGTCGGGTCTACTCCCCGGCCTCTAGCTTCACTTTGAAAATCCCCATAGCAGTAATTTTTGTACGAGAGGAAAGCCCTTGAAATTGTCCATCCAATGGTGCTAAACTTGTTTAGATTGAGCAATGATTTTGGGTCAAATTGACCCGTTGTAATTTTGATTTTCTCTGTGCACAAAAATGGTTCGGAGCAAAGCCGCCTACTTTTAATTTTCGGTATCAAGAAGTCTGGAAGCCGCTCTAAAACTTTGAAATCTGAATTGGGGGACATGCCAGAATGACGCAGGTACAAACTGCGTCTCTCTATCGTT
The DNA here is from genome assembly GCF_032118995.1 of Asterias amurensis. Classification (NCBI taxonomy): domain Eukaryota; kingdom Metazoa; phylum Echinodermata; class Asteroidea; order Forcipulatida; family Asteriidae; genus Asterias; species Asterias amurensis. The sequence continues at coordinate 11,110,914 of NC_092651.1, forward strand.
TTTAGTTCCAGAATAATTCAAAAGTATAGCTGAAAGTTTTTATAAGTCCGGGCTTTTTTTCAACGCATATATTTGTTTTCTCCAATAATCACCACATGCCGTGTGTATCATGCGTTAAATATCCACAATTTACGGTGTGTGTCGGGTCTACTCCCCGGCCTCTAGCTTCACTTTGAAAATCCCCATAGCAGTAATTTTTGTACGAGAGGAAAGCCCTTGAAATTGTCCATCCAATGGTGCTAAACTTGTTTAGATTGAGCAATGATTTTGGGTCAAATTGACCCGTTGTACTTTTGATTTTCTCTGTGCACAAAAATGTTTCGGAGCACAGCCGCCTACTTTTAATTTTCGGTATCAAGAAGTCTAGAAGCCGCTCTAAAACTTTGAAATCTGAATTGGGGGACATGCCAGAATGACGCAGGTACAAACTGCGTCTCTCTATCGTTTTTAGTTCCAGAATAATTCAAAAGTATAGCTGAAAGTTTTTATAAGTCCGGGCTTTTTTTCAACGCATATATTTGTTTTCTCCAATAATCACCACATGCCGTGTGTATCATGCGTTAAATATCCACAATTTACGGTGTGTGTCGGGTCTACTCCCCGGCCTCTAGCTTCACTTTGAAAATCCCCATAGCAGTAATTTTTGTACGAGAGGAAAGCCCTTGAAATTGTCCATCCAATGGTGCTAAACTTGTTTAGATTGAGCAATGATTTTGGGTCAAATTGACCCGTTGTAATTTTGATTTTCTCTGTGCACAAAAATGGTTCGGAGCAAAGCCGCCTACTTTTAATTTTCGGTATCAAGAAGTCTGGAAGCCGCTCTAAAACTTTGAAATCTGAATTGGGGGACATGCCAGAATGACGCAGGTACAAACTGCGTCTCTCTATCGTTTTTAGTTCCAGAATAATTCAAAAGTATAGCTGAAAGTTTTTATAAGTCCGGGCTTTTTTTCAACGCATATATTTGTTTTCTCCAATAATCACCACATGCCGTGTGTATCATGCGTTAAATATCCACAATTTACGGTGTGTGTCGGGTCTACTCCCCGGCCTCTAGCTTCACTTTGAAAATCCCCATAGCAGTAATTTTAGTACGAGAGGAAAGCCCTTGAAATTGTCCATCCAATGGTGCTAAACTTGTTTAGATTGAGCAATGATTTTGGGTCAAATTGACCCGTTGTACTTTTGATTTTCTCTGTGCACAAAAATGTTTCGGAGCACAGCCGCCTACTTTTAATTTTCGGTATCAAGAAGTCTGGAAGCCGCTCTAAAACTTTGAAATCTGAATTGGGGGACATGCCAGAATGACGCAGGTACAAACTGCGTCTCTCTATCGTTTTTAGTTCCAGAATAATTCAAAAGTATAGCTGAAAGTTTTCATAAGTCCGGGCTTTTTTTCAACGCATATATTTGTTTTCTCCAATAATCACCACATGCCGTGTGTATCATGCGTTAAATATCCACAATTTACGGTGTGTGTCGGGTCTACTCCCCGGCCTCTAGCTTCACTTTGAAAATCCCCATAGCAGTAATTTTAGTACGAGAGGAAAGCCCTTGAAATTGTCCATCCAATGGTGCTAAACTTGTTTAGATTGAGCAATGATTTTGGGTCAAATTGACCCGTTGTACTTTTGATTTTCCCTGTGCACAAAAATGTTTCGGAGCACAGCCGCCTACTTTTAATTTTCGGTATCAAGAAGTCTGGAAGCCGCTCTAAAACTTTGAAATCTGAATTGGGGGACATGCCAGAATGACGCAGGTACAAACTGCGTCTCTCTATCGTTTTTAGTTCCAGAATAATTCAAAAGTATAGCTGAAAGTTTTTATAAGTCCGGGCTTTTTTTCAACGCATATATTTGTTTTCTCCAATAATCACCACATGCCGTGTGTATCATGCGTTAAATATCCACAATTTACGGTGTGTGTCGGGTCTACTCCCCGGCCTCTAGCTTCACTTTGAAAATCCCCATAGCAGTAATTTTTGTACGAGAGGAAAGCCCTTGAAATTGTCCATCCAATGGTGCTAAACTTGTTTAGATTGAGCAATGATTTTGGGTCAAATTGACCCGTTGTAATTTTGATTTTCTCTGTGCACAAAAATGGTTCGGAGCAAAGCCGCCTACTTTTAATTTTCGGTATCAAGAAGTCTGGAAGCCGCTCTAAAACTTTGAAATCTGAATTGGGGGACATGCCAGAATGACGCAGGTACAAACTGCGTCTCTCTATCGTTTTTAGTTCCAGAATAATTCAAAAGTATAGCTGAAAGTTTTTATAAGTCCGGGCTTTTTTTCAACGCATATATTTGTTTTCTCCAATAATCACCACATGCCGTGTGTATCATGCGTTAAATATCCACAATTTACGGTGTGTGTCGGGTCTACTCCCCGGCCTCTAGCTTCACTTTGAAAATCCCCATAGCAGTAATTTTAGTACGAGAGGAAAGCCCTTGAAATTGTCCATCCAATGGTGCTAAACTTGTTTAGATTGAGCAATGATTTTGGGTCAAATTGACCCGTTGTACTTTTGATTTTCTCTGTGCACAAAAATGTTTCGGAGCACAGCCGCCTACTTTTAATTTTCGGTATCAAGAAGTCTGGAAGCCGCTCTAAAACTTTGAAATCTGAATTGGGGGACATGCCAGAATGACGCAGGTACAAACTGCGTCTCTCTATCGTTTTTAGTTCCAGAATAATTCAAAAGTATAGCTGAAAGTTTTCATAAGTCCGGGCTTTTTTTCAACGCATATATTTGTTTTCTCCAATAATCACCACATGCCGTGTGTATCATGCGTTAAATATCCACAATTTACGGTGTGTGTCGGGTCTACTCCCCGGCCTCTAGCTTCACTTTGAAAATCCCCATAGCAGTAATTTTAGTACGAGAGGAAAGCCCTTGAAATTGTCCATCCAATGGTGCTAAACTTGTTTAGATTGAGCAATGATTTTGGGTCAAATTGACCCGTTGTACTTTTGATTTTCCCTGTGCACAAAAATGTTTCGGAGCACAGCCGCCTACTTTTAATTTTCGGTATCAAGAAGTCTGGAAGCCGCTCTAAAACTTTGAAATCTGAATTGGGGGACATGCCAGAATGACGCAGGTACAAACTGCGTCTCTCTATCGTTTTTAGTTCCAGAATAATTCAAAAGTATAGCTGAAAGTTTTTATAAGTCCGGGCTTTTTTTCAACGCATATATTTGTTTTCTCCAATAATCACCACATGCCGTGTGTATCATGCGTTAACTATCCACAATTTACGGTGTGTGTCGGGTCTACTCCCCGGCCTCTAGCTTCACTTTGAAAATCCCCATAGCAGTAATTTTAGTACGAGAGGAAAGCCCTTGAAATTGTCCATCCAATGGTGCTAAACTTGTTTAGATTGAGCAATGATTTTGGGTCAAATTGACCCGTTGTACTTTTGATTTTCTCTGTGCACAAAAATGTTTCGGAGCACAGCCGCCTACTTTTAATTTTCGGTATCAAGAAGTCTGGAAGCCGCTCTAAAACTTTGAAATCTGAATTGGGGGACATGCCAGAATGACGCAGGTACAAACTGCGTCTCTCTATCGTTTTTAGTTCCAGAATAATTCAAAAGTATAGCTGAAAGTTTTTATAAGTCCGGGCTTTTTTTCAACGCATATATTTGTTTTCTCCAATAATCACCACATGCCGTGTGTATCATGCGTTAAATATCCACAATTTACGGTGTGTGTCGGGTCTACTCCCCGGCCTCTAGCTTCACTTTGAAAATCCCCATAGCAGTAATTTTAGTACGAGAGGAAAGCCCTTGAAATTGTCCATCCAATGGTGCTAAACTTGTTTAGATTGAGCAATGATTTTGGGTCAAATTGACCCGTTGTACTTTTGATTTTCTCTGTGCACAAAAATGTTTCGGAGCACAGCCGCCTACTTTTAATTTTCGGTATCAAGAAGTCTGGAAGCCGCTCTAAAACTTTGAAATCTGAATTGGGGGACATGCCAGAATGACGCAGGTACAAACTGCGTCTCTCTATCGTTTTTAGTTCCAGAATAATTCAAAAGTATAGCTGAAAGTTTTTATAAGTCCGGGCTTTTTTTCAACGCATATATTTGTTTTCTCCAATAATCACCACATGCCGTGTGTATCATGCGTTAAATATCCACAATTTACGGTGTGTGTCGGGTCTACTCCCTGGCCTCTAGCTTCACTTTGAAAATCCCCATAGCAGTAATTTTTGTACGAGAGGAAAGCCCTTGAAATTGTCCATCCAATGGTGCTAAACTTGTTTAGATTGAGCAATGATTTTGGGTCAAATTGACCCGTTGTAATTTTGATTTTCTCTGTGCACAAAAATGGTTCGGAGCAAAGCCGCCTACTTTTAATTTTCGGTATCAAGAAGTCTGGAAGCCGCTCTAAAACTTTGAAATCTGAATTGGGGGACATGCCAGAATGACGCAGGTACAAACTGCGTCTCTCTATCGTTTTTAGTTCCAGAATAATTCAAAAGTATAGCTGAAAGTTTTTATAAGTCCGGGCTTTTTTTCAACGCATATATTTGTTTTCTCCAATAATCACCACATGCCGTGTGTATCATGCGTTAAATATCCACAATTTACGGTGTGTGTCGGGTCTACTCCCCGGCCTCTAGCTTCACTTTGAAAATCCCCATAGCAGTAATTTTAGTACGAGAGGAAAGCCCTTGAAATTGTCCATCCAATGGTGCTAAACTTGTTTAGATTGAGCAATGATTTTGGGTCAAATTGACCCGTTGTACTTTTGATTTTCTCTGTGCACAAAAATGTTTCGGAGCACAGCCGCCTACTTTTAATTTTCGGTATCAAGAAGTCTGGAAGCCGCTCTAAAACTTTGAAATCTGAATTGGGGGACATGCCAGAATGACGCAGGTACAAACTGCGTCTCTCTATCGTTTTTAGTTCCAGAATAATTCAAAAGTATAGCTGAAAGTTTTTATAAGTCCGGGCTTTTTTTCAACGCATATATTTGTTTTCTCCAATAATCACCACATGCCGTGTGTATCATGCGTTAAATATCCACAATTTACGGTGTGTGTCGGGTCTACTCCCCGGCCTCTAGCTTCACTTTGAAAATCCCCATAGCAGTAATTTTAGTACGAGAGGAAAGCCCTTGAAATTGTCCATCCAATTGTGCTAAACTTGTTTAGATTGAGCAATGATTTTGGGTCAAATTGACCCGTTGTACTTTTGATTTTCTCTGTGCACAAAAATGTTTCGGAGCACAGCCGCCTACTTTTAATTTTCGGTATCAAGAAGTCTGGAAGCCGCTCTAAAACTTTGAAATCTGAATTGGGGGACATGCCAGAATGACGCAGGTACAAACTGCGTCTCTCTATCGTTTTTAGTTCCAGAATAATTCAAAAGTATAGCTGAAAGTTTTTATAAGTCCGGGCTTTTTTTCAACGCATATATTTGTTTTCTCCAATAATCACCACATGCCGTGTGTATCATGCGTTAAATATCCACAATTTACGGTGTGTGTCGGGTCTACTCCCCGGCCTCTAGCTTCACTTTGAAAATCCCCATAGCAGTAATTTTAGTACGAGAGGAAAGCCCTTGAAATTGTCCATCCAATGGTGCTAAACTTGTTTAGATTGAGCAATGATTTTGGGTCAAATTGACCCGTTGTAATTTTGATTTTCTCTGTGCACAAAAATGGTTCGGAGCAAAGCCGCCTACTTTTAATTTTCGGTATCAAGAAGTCTGGAAGCCGCTCTAAAACTTTGAAATCTGAATTGGGGGACATGCCAGAATGACGCAGGTACAAACTGCGTCTCTCTATCGTTTTTAGTTCCAGAATAATTCAAAAGTATAGCTGAAAGTTTTTATAAGTCCGGGCTTTTTTTCAACGCATATATTTGTTTTCTCCAATAATCACCACATGCCGTGTGTATCATGCGTTAAATATCCACAATTTACGGTGTGTGTCGGGTCTACTCCCCGGCCTCTAGCTTCACTTTGAAAATCCCCATAGCAGTAATTTTTGTACGAGAGGAAAGCCCTTGAAATTGTCCATCCAATGGTGCTAAACTTGTTTAGATTGAGCAATGATTTTGGGTCAAATTGACCCGTTGTACTTTTGATTTTCTCTGTGCACAAAAATGTTTCGGAGCACAGCCGCCTACTTTTAATTTTCGGTATCAAGAAGTCTGGAAGCCGCTCTAAAACTTTGAAATCTGAATTGGGGGACATGCCAGAATGACGCAGGTACAAACTGCGTCTCTCTATCGTTTTTAGTTCCAGAATAATTCAAAAGTATAGCTGAAAGTTTTTATAAGTCCGGGCTTTTTTTCAACGCATATATTTGTTTTCTCCAATAATCACCACATGCCGTGTGTATCATGCGTTAAATATCCACAATTTACGGTGTGTGTCGGGTCTACTCCCCGGCCTCTAGCTTCACTTTGAAAATCCCCATAGCAGTAATTTTAGTACGAGAGGAAAGCCCTTGAAATTGTCCATCCAATGGTGCTAAACTTGTTTAGATTGAGCAATGATTTTGGGTCAAATTGACCCGTTGTACTTTTGATTTTCTCTGTGCACAAAAATGTTTCGGAGCACAGCCGCCTACTTTTAATTTTCGGTATCAAGAAGTCTGGAAGCCGCTCTAAAACTTTGAAATCTGAATTGGGGGACATGCCAGAATGACGCAGGTACAAACTGCGTCTCTCTATCGTTTTTAGTTCCAGAATAATTCAAAAGTATAGCTGAAAGTTTTTATAAGTCCGGGCTTTTTTTCAACGCATATATTTGTTTTCTCCAATAATCACCACATGCCGTGTGTATCATGCGTTAAATATCCACAATTTACGGTGTGTGTCGGGTCTACTCCCCGGCCTCTAGCTTCACTTTGAAAATCCCCATAGCAGTAATTTTAGTACGAGAGGAAAGCCCTTGAAATTGTCCATCCAATGGTGCTAAACTTGTTTAGATTGAGCAATGATTTTGGGTCAAATTGACCCGTTGTACTTTTGATTTTCTCTGTGCACAAAAATGTTTCGGAGCACAGCCGCCTACTTTTAATTTTCGGTATCAAGAAGTCTGGAAGCCGCTCTAAAACTTTGAAATCTGAATTGGGGGACATGCCAGAATGACGCAGGTACAAACTGCGTCTCTCTATCGTTTTTAGTTCCAGAATAATTCAAAAGTATAGCTGAAAGTTTTTATATAAGTCCGGGCTTTTTTTCAACGCATATATTTGTTTTCTCCAATAATCACCACATGCCGTGTGTATCATGCGTTAAATATCCACAATTTACGGTGTGTGTCGGGTCTACTCCCCGGCCTCTAGCTTCACTTTGAAAATCCCCATAGCAGTAATTTTAGTACGAGAGGAAAGCCCTTGAAATTGTCCATCCAATGGTGCTAAACTTGTTTAGATTGAGCAATGATTTTGGGTCAAATTGACCCGTTGTACTTTTGATTTTCTCTGTGCACAAAAATGTTTCGGAGCACAGCCGCCTACTTTTAATTTTCGGTATCAAGAAGTCTGGAAGCCGCTCTAAAACTTTGAAATCTGAATTGGGGGACATGCCAGAATGACGCAGGTACAAACTGCGTCTCTCTATCGTTTTTAGTTCCAGAATAATTCAAAAGTATAGCTGAAAGTTTTTATAAGTCCGGGCTTTTTTTCAACGCATATATTTGTTTTCTCCAATAATCACCACATGCCGTGTGTATCATGCGTTAAATATCCACAATTTACGGTGTGTGTCGGGTCTACTCCCCGGCCTCTAGCTTCACTTTGAAAATCCCCATAGCAGTAATTTTTGTACGAGAGGAAAGCCCTTGAAATTGTCCATCCAATGGTGCTAAACTTGTTTAGATTGAGCAATGATTTTGGGTCAAATTGACCCGTTGTAATTTTGATTTTCTCTGTGCACAAAAATGGTTCGGAGCAAAGCCGCCTACTTTTAATTTTCGGTATCAAGAAGTCTGGAAGCCGCTCTAAAACTTTGAAATCTGAATTGGGGGACATGCCAGAATGACGCAGGTACAAACTGCGTCTCTCTATCGTTTTTAGTTCCAGAATAATTCAAAAGTATAGCTGAAAGTTTTTATAAGTCCGGGCTTTTTTTCAACGCATATATTTGTTTTCTCCAATAATCACCACATGCCGTGTGTATCATGCGTTAAATATCCACAATTTACGGTGTGTGTCGGGTCTACTCCCCGGCCTCTAGCTTCACTTTGAAAATCCCCATAGCAGTAATTTTAGTACGAGAGGAAAGCCCTTGAAATTGTCCATCCAATGGTGCTAAACTTGTTTAGATTGAGCAATGATTTTGGGTCAAATTGACCCGTTGTACTTTTGATTTTCTCTGTGCACAAAAATGTTTCGGAGCACAGCCGCCTACTTTTAATTTTCGGTATCAAGAAGTCTGGAAGCCGCTCTAAAACTTTGAAATCTGAATTGGGGGACATGCCAGAATGACGCAGGTACAAACTGCGTCTCTCTATCGTTTTTAGTTCCAGAATAATTCAAAAGTATAGCTGAAAGTTTTTATAAGTCCGGGCTTTTTTTCAACGCATATATTTGTTTTCTCCAATAATCACCACATGCCGTGTGTATCATGCGTTAAATATCCACAATTTACGGTGTGTGTCGGGTCTACTCCCCGGCCTCTAGCTTCACTTTAAAAATCCCCATAGCAGTAATTTTAGTACGAGAGGAAAGCCCTTGAAATTGTCCATCCAATGGTGCTAAACTTGTTTAGATTGAGCAATGATTTTGGGTCAAATTGACCCGTTGTACTTTTGATTTTCTCTGTGCACAAAAATGTTTCGGAGCACAGCCGCCTACTTTTAATTTTCGGTATCAAGAAGTCTGGAAGCCGCTCTAAAACTTTGAAATCTGAATTGGGGGACATGCCAGAATGACGCAGGTACAAACTGCGTCTCTCTATCGTTTTTAGTTCCAGAATAATTCAAAAGTATAGCTGAAAGTTTTTATAAGTCCGGGCTTTTTTTCAACGCATATATTTGTTTTCTCCAATAATCACCACATGCCGTGTGTATCATGCGTTAAATATCCACAATTTACGGTGTGTGTCGGGTCTACTCCCCGGCCTCTAGCTTCACTTTGAAAATCCCCATAGCAGTAATTTTAGTACGAGAGGAAAGCCCTTGAAATTGTCCATCCAATGGTGCTAAACTTGTTTAGATTGAGCAATGATTTTGGGTCAAATTGACCCGTTGTACTTTTGATTTTCTCTGTGCACAAAAATGTTTCGGAGCACAGCCGCCTACTTTTAATTTTCGGTATCAAGAAGTCTGGAAGCCGCTCTAAAACTTTGAAATCTGAATTGGGGGACATGCCAGAATGACGCAGGTACAAACTGCGTCTCTCTATCGTTTTTAGTTCCAGAATAATTCAAAAGTATAGCTGAAAGTTTTTATATAAGTCCGGGCTTTTTTTCAACGCATATATTTGTTTTCTCCAATAATCACCACATGCCGTGTGTATCATGCGTTAAATATCCACAATTTACGGTGTGTGTCGGGTCTACTCCCCGGCCTCTAGCTTCACTTTGAAAATCCCCATAGCAGTAATTTTAGTACGAGAGGAAAGCCCTTGAAATTGTCCATCCAATGGTGCTAAACTTGTTTAGATTGAGCAATGATTTTGAGTCAAATTGACCCGTTGTACTTTTGATTTTCTCTGTGCACAAAAATGTTTCGGAGCACAGCCGCCTACTTTTAATTTTCGGTATCAAGAAGTCTGGAAGCCGCTCTAAAACTTTGAAATCTGAATTGGGGGACATGCCAGAATGACGCAGGTACAAACTGCGTCTCTCTATCGTTTTTAGTTCCAGAATAATTCAAAAGTATAGCTGAAAGTTTTTATAAGTCCGGGCTTTTTTTCAACGCATATATTTGTTTTCTCCAATAATCACCACATGCCGTGTGTATCATGCGTTAAATATCCACAATTTACGGTGTGTGTCGGGTCTACTCCCCGGCCTCTAGCTTCACTTTGAAAATCCCCATAGCAGTAATTTTAGTACGAGAGGAAAGCCCTTGAAATTGTCCATCCAATGGTGCTAAACTTGTTTAGATTGAGCAATGATTTCTGGGTCAAATTGACCCGTTGTACTTTTGTTTTTCTCTGTGCACAAAAATGTTTCGGAGCACAGCCGCCTACTTTTAATTTTCGGTATCAAGAAGTCTGGAAGCCGCTCTAAAACTTTGAAATCTGAATTGGGGGACATGCCAGAATGACGCAGGTACAAACTGCGTCTCTCTATCGTTTTTAGTTCCAGAATAATTCAAAAGTATAGCTGAAAGTTTTTATAAGTCCGGGCTTTTTTTCAACGCATATATTTGTTTTCTCCAATAATCACCACATGCCGTGTGTATCATGCGTTAAATATCCACAATTTACGGTGTGTGTCGGGTCTACTCCCCGGCCTCTAGCTCCACTTTGAAAATCCCCATAGCAGTAATTTTTGTACGAGAGGAAAGCCCTTGAAATTGTCCATCCACTGGTGCTAAACTTGTTTAGATTGAGCAATGATTTTGGGTCAAATTGACCCGTTGTAATTTTGATTTTCTCTGTGCACAAAAATGGTTCGGAGCAAAGCCGCCTACTTTTAATTTTCGGTATCAAGAAGTCTGGAAGCCGCTCTAAAACTTTGAAATCTGAATTGGGGGACATGCCAGAATGACGCAGGTACAAACTGCGTCTCTCTATCGTTTTTAGTTCCAGAATAATTCAAAAGTATAGCTGAAAGTTTTTATAAGTCCGGGCTTTTTTTCAACGCATATATTTGTTTTCTCCAATAATCACCACATGCCGTGTGTATCATGCGTTAAATATCCACAATTTACGGTGTGTGTCGGGTCTACTCCCCGGCCTCTAGCTTCACTTTGAAAATCCCCATAGCAGTAATTGTAGTACGAGAGGAAAGCCCTTGAAATTGTCCATCCAATGGTGCTAAACTTGTTTAGATTGAGCAATGATTTTGGGTCAAATTGACCCGTTGTACTTTTGATTTTCTCTGTGCACAAAAATGTTTCGGAGCACAGCCGCCTACTTTTAATTTTCGGTATCAAGAAGTCTGGAAGCCGCTCTAAAACTTTGAAATCTGAATTGGGGGACATGCCAGAATGACGCAGGTACAAACTGCGTCTCTCTATCGTTTTTAGTTCCAGAATAATTCAAAAGTATAGCTGAAAGTTTTTATAAGTCCGGGCTTTTTTTCAACGCATATATTTGTTTTCTCCAATAATCACCACATGCCGTGTGTATCATGCGTTAAATATCCACAATTTACGGTGTGTGTCGGGTCTACTCCCCGGCCTCTAGCTTCACTTTGAAAATCCCCATAGCAGTAATTTTTGTACGAGAGGAAAGCCCTTGAAATTGTCCATCCAATGGTGCTAAACTTGTTTAGATTGAGCAATGATTTTGGGTCAAATTGACCCGTTGTAATTTTGATTTTCTCTGTGCACAAAAATGGTTCGGAGCAAAGCCGCCTACTTTTAATTTTCGGTATCAAGAAGTCTGGAAGCCGCTCTAAAACTTTGAAATCTGAATTGGGGGACATGCCAGAATGACGCAGGTACAAACTGCGTCTCTCTATCGTTTTTAGTTCCAGAATAATTCAAAAGTATAGCTGAAAGTTTTTATAAGTCCGGGCTTTTTTTCAACGCATATATTTGTTTTCTCCAATAATCACCACATGCCGTGTGTATCATGCGTTAAATATCCACAATTTACGGTGTGTGTCGGGTCTACTCCCCGGCCTCTAGCTTCACTTTGAAAATCCCCATAGCAGTAATTTTAGTACGAGAGGAAAGCCCTTGAAATTGTCCATCCAATGGTGCTAAACTTGTTTAGATTGAGCAATGATTTTGGGTCAAATTGACCCGTTGTACTTTTGATTTTCTCTGTGCACAAAAATGTTTCGGAGCACAGCCGCCTACTTTTAATTTTCGGTATCAAGAAGTCTGGAAGCCGCTCTAAAACTTTGAAATCTGAATTGGGGGACATGCCAGAATGACGCAGGTACAAACTGCGTCTCTCTATCGTTTTTAGTTCCAGAATAATTCAAAAGTATAGCTGAAAGTTTTTATAAGTCCGGGCTTTTTTTCAACGCATATATTTGTTTTCTCCAATAATCACCACATGCCGTGTGTATCATGCGTTAAATATCCACAATTTACGGTGTGTGTCGGGTCTACTCCCCGGCCTCTAGCTTCACTTTGAAAATCCCCATAGCAGTAATTTTAGTACGAGAGGAAAGCCCTTGAAATTGTCCATCCAATGGTGCTAAACTTGTTTAGATTGAGCAATGATTTTGGGTCAAATTGACCCGTTGTACTTTTGATTTTCTCTGTGCACAAAAATGTTTCGGAGCACAGCCGCCTACTTTTAATTTTCGGTATCAAGAAGTCTGGAAGCCGCTCTAAAACTTTGAAATCTGAATTGGGGGACATGCCAGAATGACGCAGGTACAAACTGCGTCTCTCTATCGTTTTTAGTTCCAGAATAATTCAAAAGTATAGCTGAAAGTTTTTATAAGTCCGGGCTTTTTTTCAACGCATATATTTGTTTTCTCCAATAATCACCACATGCCGTGTGTATCATGCGTTAAATATCCACAATTTACGGTGTGTGTCGGGTCTACTCCCCGGCCTCTAGCTTCACTTTGAAAATCCCCATAGCAGTAATTTTAGTACGAGAGGAAAGCCCTTGAAATTGTCCATCCAATGGTGCTAAACTTGTTTAGATTGAGCAATGATTTTGAGTCAAATTGACCCGTTGTACTTTTGATTTTCTCTGTGCACAAAAATGTTTCGGAGCACAGCCGCCTACTTTTAATTTTCGGTATCAAGAAGTCTGGAAGCCGCTCTAAAACTTTGAAATCTGAATTGGGGGACATGCCAGAATGACGCAGGTACAAACTGCGTCTCTCTATCGTTTTTAGTTCCAGAATAATTCAAAAGTATAGCTGAAAGTTTTTATAAGTCCGGGCTTTTTTTCAACGCATATATTTGTTTTCTCCAATAATCACCACATGCCGTGTGTATCATGCGTTAAATATCCACAATTTACGGTGTGTGTCGGGTCTACTCCCCGGCCTCTAGCTTCACTTTGAAAATCCCCATAGCAGTAATTTTTGTACGAGAGGAAAGCCCTTGAAATTGTCCATCCAATGGTGCTAAACTTGTTTAGATTGAGCAATGATTTTGGGTCAAATTGACCCGTTGTAATTTTGATTTTCTCTGTGCACAAAAATGGTTCGGAGCAAAGCCGCCTACTTTTAATTTTCGGTATCAAGAAGTCTGGAAGCCGCTCTAAAACTTTGAAATCTGAATTGGGGGACATGCCAGAATGACGCAGGTACAAACTGCGTCTCTCTATCGTTTTTAGTTCCAGAATAATTCAAAAGTATAGCTGAAAGTTTTTATAAGTCCGGGCTTTTTTTCAACGCATATATTTGTTTTCTCCAATAATCACCACATGCCGTGTGTATCATGCGTTAAATATCCACAATTTACGGTGTGTGTCGGGTCTACTCCCCGGCCTCTAGCTTCACTTTGAAAATCCCCATAGCAGTAATTTTAGTACGAGAGGAAAGCCCTTGAAATTGTCCATCCAATGGTGCTAAACTTGTTTAGATTGAGCAATGATTTTGGGTCAAATTGACCCGTTGTACTTTTGATTTTCTCTGTGCACAAAAATGTTTCGGAGCACAGCCGCCTACTTTTAATTTTCGGTATCAAGAAGTCTGGAAGCCGCTCTAAAACTTTGAAATCTGAATTGGGGGACATGCCAGAATGACGCAGGTACAAACTGCGTCTCTCTATCGTTTTTAGTTCCAGAATAATTCAAAAGTATAGCTGAAAGTTTTTATAAGTCCGGGCTTTTTTTCAACGCATATATTTGTTTTCTCCAATAATCACCACATGCCGTGTGTATCATGCGTTAAATATCCACAATTTACGGTGTGTGTCGGGTCTACTCCCCGGCCTCTAGCTTCACTTTGAAAATCCCCATAGCAGTAATTTTAGTACGAGAGGAAAGCCCTTGAAATTGTCCATCCAATGGTGCTAAACTTGTTTAGATTGAGCAATGATTTCTGGGTCAAATTGACCCGTTGTACTTTTGATTTTCTCTGTGCACAAAAATGTTTCGGAGCACAGCCGCCTACTTTTAATTTTCGGTATCAAGAAGTCTGGAAGCCGCTCTAAAACTTTGAAATCTGAATTGGGGGACATGCCAGAATGACGCAGGTACAAACTGCGTCTCTCTATCGTTTTTAGTTCTAGAATAATTCAAAAGTATAGCTGAAAGTTTTTATAAGTCCGGGCTTTTTTTCAACGCATATATTTGTTTTCTCCAATAATCACCACATGCCGTGTGTATCATGCGTTAAATATCCACAATTTACGGTGTGTGTCGGGTCTACTCCCCGGCCTCTAGCTCCACTTTGAAAATCCCCATAGCAGTAATTTTTGTACGAGAGGAAAGCCCTTGAAATTGTCCATCCACTGGTGCTAAACTTGTTTAGATTGAGCAATGATTTTGGGTCAAATTGACCCGTTGTAATTTTGATTTTCTCTGTGCACAAAAATGGTTCGGAGCAAAGCCGCCTACTTTTAATTTTCGGTATCAAGAAGTCTGGAAGCCGCTCTAAAACTTTGAAATCTGAATTGGGGGACATGCCAGAATGACGCAGGTACAAACTGCGTCTCTCTATCGTTTTTAGTTCCAGAATAATTCAAAAGTATAGCTGAAAGTTTTTATAAGTCCGGGCTTTTTTTCAACGCATATATTTGTTTTCTCCAATAATCACCACATGCCGTGTGTATCATGCGTTAAATATCCACAATTTACGGTGTGTGTCGGGTCTACTCCCCGGCCTCTAGCTTCACTTTGAAAATCCCCATAGCAGTAATTTTAGTACGAGAGGAAAGCCCTTGAAATTGTCCATCCAATGGTGCTAAACTTGTTTAGATTGAGCAATGATTTTGGGTCAAATTGACCCGTTGTACTTTTGATTTTCTCTGTGCACAAAAATGTTTCGGAGCACAGCCGCCTACTTTTAATTTTCGGTATCAAGAAGTCTGGAAGCCGCTCTAAAACTTTGAAATCTGAATTGGGGGACATGCCAGAATGACGCAGGTACAAACTGCGTCTCTCTATCGTTTTTAGTTCCAGAATAATTCAAAAGTATAGCTGAAAGTTTTTATAAGTCCGGGCTTTTTTTCAACGCATATATTTGTTTTCTCCAATAATCACCACATGCCGTGTGTATCATGCGTTAAATATCCACAATTTACGGTGTGTGTCGGGTCTACTCCCCGGCCTCTAGCTTCACTTTGAAAATCCCCATAGCAGTAATTTTTGTACGAGAGGAAAGCCCTTGAAATTGTCCATCCAATGGTGCTAAACTTGTTTAGATTGAGCAATGATTTTGGGTCAAATTGACCCGTTGTAATTTTGATTTTCTCTGTGCACAAAAATGGTTCGGAGCAAAGCCGCCTACTTTTAATTTTCGGTATCAAGAAGTCTGGAAGCCGCTCTAAAACTTTGAAATCTGAATTGGGGGACATGCCAGAATGACGCAGGTACAAACTGCGTCTCTCTATCGTTTTTAGTTCCAGAATAATTCAAAAGTATAGCTGAAAGTTTTTATAAGTCCGGGCTTTTTTTCAACGCATATATTTGTTTTCTCCAATAATCACCACATGCCGTGTGTATCATGCGTTAAATATCCACAATTTACGGTGTGTGTCGGGTCTACTCCCCGGCCTCTAGCTTCACTTTGAAAATCCCCATAGCAGTAATTTTAGTACGAGAGGAAAGCCCTTGAAATTGTCCATCCAATGGTGCTAAACTTGTTTAGATTGAGCAATGATTTTGGGTCAAATTGACCCGTTGTACTTTTGATTTTCTCTGTGCACAAAAATGTTTCGGAGCACAGCCGCCTACTTTTAATTTTCGGTATCAAGAAGTCTGGAAGCCGCTCTAAAACTTTGAAATCTGAATTGGGGGACATGCCAGAATGACGCAGGTACAAACTGCGTCTCTCTATCGTTTTTAGTTCCAGAATAATTCAAAAGTATAGCTGAAAGTTTTTATAAGTCCGGGCTTTTTTTCAACGCATATATTTGTTTTCTCCAATAATCACCACATGCCGTGTGTATCATGCGTTAAATATCCACAATTTACGGTGTGTGTCGGGTCTACTCCCCGGCCTCTAGCTTCACTTTGAAAATCCCCATAGCAGTAATTTTAGTACGAGAGGAAAGCCCTTGAAATTGTCCATCCAATGGTGCTAAACTTGTTTAGATTGAGCAATGATTTTGGGTCAAATTGACCCGTTGTACTTTTGATTTTCTCTGTGCACAAAAATGTTTCGGAGCACAGCCGCCTACTTTTAATTTTCGGTATCAAGAAGTCTGGAAGCCGCTCTAAAACTTTGAAATCTGAATTGGGGGACATGCCAGAATGACGCAGGTACAAACTGCGTCTCTCTATCGTTTTTAGTTCCAGAATAATTCAAAAGTATAGCTGAAAGTTTTTATAAGTCCGGGCTTTTTTTCAACGCATATATTTGTTTTCTCCAATAATCACCACATGCCGTGTGTATCATGCGTTAAATATCCACAATTTACGGTGTGTGTCGGGTCTACTCCCCGGCCTCTAGCTTCACTTTGAAAATCCCCATAGCAGTAATTTTAGTACGAGAGGAAAGCCCTTGAAATTGTCCATCCAATGGTGCTAAACTTGTTTAGATTGAGCAATGATTTTGGGTCAAATTGACCCGTTGTACTTTTGATTTTCTCTGTGCACAAAAATGTTTCGGAGCACAGCCGCCTACTTTTAATTTTCGGTATCAAGAAGTCTGGAAGCCGCTCTAAAACTTTGAAATCTGAATTGGGGGACATGCCAGAATGACGCAGGTACAAACTGCGTCTCTCTATCGTTTTTAGTTCCAGAATAATTCAAAAGTATAGCTGAAAGTTTTTATAAGTCCGGGCTTTTTTTCAACGCATATATTTGTTTTCTCCAATAATCACCACATGCCGTGTGTATCATGCGTTAAATATCCACAATTTACGGTGTGTGTCGGGTCTACTCCCCGGCCTCTAGCTTCACTTTGAAAATCCCCATAGCAGTAATTTTAGTACGAGAGGAAAGCCCTTGAAATTGTCCATCCAATGGTGCTAAACTTGTTTAGATTGAGCAATGATTTTGGGTCAAATTGACCCGTTGTACTTTTGATTTTCTCTGTGCACAAAAATGGTTCGGAGCACAGCCGCCTACTTTTAATTTTCGGTATCAAGAAGTCTGGAAGCCGCTCTAAAACTTTGAAATCTGAATTGGGGGACATGCCAGAATGACGCAGGTACAAACTGCGTCTCTCTATCGTTTTTAGTTCCAGAATAATTCAAAAGTATAGCTGAAAGTTTTTATAAGTCCGGGCTTTTTTTCAACGCATATATTTGTTTTCTCCAATAATCACCACATGCCGTGTGTATCATGCGTTAAATATCCACAATTTACGGTGTGTGTCGGGTCTACTCCCCGGCCTCTAGCTTCACTTTGAAAATCCCCATAGCAGTAATTTTAGTACGAGAGGAAAGCCCTTGAAATTGTCCATCCAATGGTGCTAAACTTGTGTAGATTGAGCAATGATTTTGGGTCAAATTGACCCGTTGTACTTTTGATTTTCTCTGTGCACAAAAATGTTTCGGAGCACAGCCGCCTACTTTTAATTTTCGGTATCAAGAAGTCTGGAAGCCGCTCAAAAACTTTGAATTCTGAATTGGGGGACATGCCAGAATGACGCAGGTACAAACTGCGTCTCTCTATCGTTTTTAGTTCCAGAATAATTCAAAAGTATAGCTGAAAGTTTTTATAAGTCCGGGCTTTTTTTCAACGCATATATTTGTTTTCTCCAATAATCACCACATGCCGTGTGTATCATGCGTTAAATATCCACAATTTACGGTGTGTGTCGGGTCTACTCCCCGGCCTCTAGCTTCACTTTGAAAATCCCCATAGCAGTAATTTTAGTACGAGAGGAAAGCCCTTGAAATTGTCCATCCAATGGTGCTAAACTTGTTTAGATTGAGCAATGATTTTGGGTCAAATTGACCCGTTGTACTTTTGATTTTCTCTGTGCACAAAAATGTTTCGGAGCACAGCCGCCTACTTTTAATTTTCGGTATCAAGAAGTCTGGAAGCCGCTCTAAAACTTTGAAATCTGAATTGGGGGACATGCCAGAATGACGCAGGTACAAACTGCGTCTCTCTATCGTTTTTAGTTCCAGAATAATTCAAAAGTATAGCTGAAAGTTTTTATAAGTCCGGGCTTTTTTTCAACGCATATATTTGTTTTCTCCAATAATCACCACATGCCGTGTGTATCATGCGTTAAATATCCACAATTTACGGTGTGTGTCGGGTCTACTCCCCGGCCTCTAGCTTCACTTTGAAAATCCCCATAGCAGTAATTTTAGTACGAGAGGAAAGCCCTTGAAATTGTCCATCCAATGGTGCTAAACTTGTGTAGATTGAGCAATGATTTTGGGTCAAATTGACCCGTTGTACTTTTGATTTTCTCTGTGCACAAAAATGTTTCGGAGCACAGCCGCCTACTTTTAATTTTCGGTATCAAGAAGTCTGGAAGCCGCTCAAAAACTTTGAATTCTGAATTGGGGGACATGCCAGAATGACGCAGGTACAAACTGCGTCTCTCTATCGTTTTTAGTTCCAGAATAATTCAAAAGTATAGCTGAAAGTTTTTATAAGTCCGGGCTTTTTTTCAACGCATATATTTGTTTTCTCCAATAATCACCACATGCCGTGTGTATCATGCGTTAAATATCCACAATTTACGGTGTGTGTCGGGTCTACTCCCCGGCCTCTAGCTTCACTTTGAAAATCCCCATAGCAGTAATTTTAGTACGAGAGGAAAGCCCTTGAAATTGTCCATCCAATGGTGCTAAACTTGTTTAGATTGAGCAATGATTTTGGGTCAAATTGACCCGTTGTACTTTTGATTTTCTCTGTGCACAAAAATGTTTCGGAGCACAGCCGCCTACTTTTAATTTTCGGTATCAAGAAGTCTGGAAGCCGCTCTAAAACTTTGAAATCTGAATTGGGGGACATGCCAGAATGACGCAGGTACAAACTGCGTCTCTCTATCGTTTTTAGTTCCAGAATAATTCAAAAGTATAGCTGAAAGTTTTTATAAGTCCGGGCTTTTTTTCAACGCATATATTTGTTTTCTCCAATAATCACCACATGCCGTGTGTATCATGCGTTAAATATCCACAATTTACGGTGTGTGTCGGGTCTACTCCCCGGCCTCTAGCTTCACTTTGAAAATCCCCATAGCAGTAATTTTAGTACGAGAGGAAAGCCCTTGAAATTGTCCATCCAATGGTGCTAAACTTGTTTAGATTGAGCAATGATTTTGGGTCAAATTGACCCGTTGTACTTTTGATTTTCTCTGTGCACAAAAATGTTTCGGAGCACAGCCGCCTACTTTTAATTTTCGGTATCAAGAAGTCTGGAAGCCGCTCTAAAACTTTGAAATCTGAATTGGGGGACATGCCAGAATGACGCAGGTACAAACTGCGTCTCTCTATCGTTTTTAGTTCCAGAATAATTCAAAAGTATAGCTGAAAGTTTTTATATAAGTCCGGGCTTTTTTTCAACGCATATATTTGTTTTCTCCAATAATCACCACATGCCGTGTGTATCATGCGTTAAATATCCACAATTTACGGTGTGTGTCGGGTCTACTCCCCGGCCTCTAGCTTCACTTTGAAAATCCCCATAGCAGTAATTTTAGTACGAGAGGAAAGCCCTTGAAATTGTCCATCCAATGGTGCTAAACTTGTTTAGATTGAGCAATGATTTTGAGTCAAATTGACCCGTTGTACTTTTGATTTTCTCTGTGCACAAAAATGTTTCGGAGCACAGCCGCCTACTTTTAATTTTCGGTATCAAGAAGTCTGGAAGCCGCTCTAAAACTTTGAAATCTGAATTGGGGGACATGCCAGAATGACGCAGGTACAAACTGCGTCTCTCTATCGTTTTTAGTTCCAGAATAATTTAAAAGTATAGCTGAAAGTTTTTATAAGTCCGGGCTTTTTTTCAACGCATATATTTGTTTTCTCCAATAATCACCACATGCCGTGTGTATCATGCGTTAAATATCCACAATTTACGGTGTGTGTCGGGTCTACTCCCCGGCCTCTAGCTTCACTTTGAAAATCCCCATAGCAGTAATTTTAGTACGAGAGGAAAGCCCTTGAAATTGTCCATCCAATGGTGCTAAACTTGTTTAGATTGAGCAATGATTTCTGGGTCAAATTGACCCGTTGTACTTTTGATTTTCTCTGTGCACAAAAATGTTTCGGAGCACAGCCGCCTACTTTTAATTTTCGGTATCAAGAAGTCTGGAAGCCGCTCTAAAACTTTGAAATCTGAATTGGGGGACATGCCAGAATGACGCAGGTACAAACTGCGTCTCTCTATCGTTTTTAGTTCCAGAATAATTCAAAAGTATAGCTGAAAGTTTTTATAAGTCCGGGCTTTTTTTCAACGCATATATTTGTTTTCTCCAATAATCACCACATGCCGTGTGTATCATGCGTTAAATATCCACAATTTACGGTGTGTGTCGGGTCTACTCCCCGGCCTCTAGCTCCACTTTGAAAATCCCCATAGCAGTAATTTTTGTACGAGAGGAAAGCCCTTGAAATTGTCCATCCACTGGTGCTAAACTTGTTTAGATTGAGCAATGATTTTGGGTCAAATTGACCCGTTGTAATTTTGATTTTCTCTGTGCACAAAAATGGTTCGGAGCACAGCCGCCTACTTTTAATTTTCGGTATCAAGAAGTCTGGAAGCCGCTCTAAAACTTTGAAATCTGAATTGGGGGACATGCCAGAATGACGCAGGTACAAACTGCGTCTCTCTATCGTTTTTAGTTCCAGAATAATTCAAAAGTATAGCTGAAAGTTTTTATAAGTCCGGGCTTTTTTTCAACGCATATATTTGTTTTCTCCAATAATCACCACATGCCGTGTGTATCATGCGTTAAATATCCACAATTTACGGTGTGTGTCGGGTCTACTCCCTGGCCTCTAGCTTCACTTTGAAAATCCCCATAGCAGTAATTTTTGTACGAGAGGAAAGCCCTTGAAATTGTCCATCCAATGGTGCTAAACTTGTTTAGATTGAGCAATGATTTTGGGTCAAATTGACCCGTTGTAATTTTGATTTTCTCTGTGCACAAAAATGGTTCGGAGCAAAGCCGCCTACTTTTAATTTTCGGTATCAAGAAGTCTGGAAGCCGCTCTAAAACTTTGAAATCTGAATTGGGGGACATGCCAGAATGACGCAGGTACAAACTGCGTCTCTCTATCGTTTTTAGTTCCAGAATAATTCAAAAGTATAGCTGAAAGTTTTTTTAAGTCCGGGCTTTTTTTCAACGCATATATTTGTTTTCTCCAATAATCACCACATGCCGTGTGTATCATGCGTTAAATGTCCACAATTTACGGTGTGTGTCGGGTCTACTCCCCGGCCTCTAGCTTCACTTTGAAAATCCCCATAGCAGTAATTTTAGTACGAGAGGAAAGCCCTTGAAATTGTCCATCCAATGGTGCTAAACTTGTTTAGATTGAGCAATGATTTTGGGTCAAATTGACCCGTTGTACTTTTGATTTTCTCTGTGCACAAAAATGTTTCGGAGCACAGCCGCCTACTTTTAATTTTCGGTATCAAGAAGTCTAGAAGCCGCTCTAAAACTTTGAAATCTGAATTGGGGGACATGCCAGAATGACGCAGGTACAAACTGCGTCTCTCTATCGTTTTTAGTTCCAGAATAATTCAAAAGTATAGCTGAAAGTTTTTATAAGTCCGGGCTTTTTTTCAACGCATATATTTGTTTTCTCCAATAATCACCACATGCCGTGTGTATCATGCGTTAAATATCCACAATTTACGGTGTGTGTCGGGTCTACTCCCCGGCCTCTAGCTTCACTTTGAAAATCCCCATAGCAGTAATTTTAGTACGAGAGGAAAGCCCTTGAAATTGTCCATCCAATGGTGCTAAACTTGTTTAGATTGAGCAATGATTTTGGGTCAAATTGACCCGTTGTACTTTTGATTTTCTCTGTGCACAAAAATGTTTCGGAGCACAGCCGCCTACTTTTAATTTTCGGTATCAAGAAGTCTGGAAGCCGCTCTAAAACTTTGAAATCTGAATTGGGGGACATGCCAGAATGACGCAGGTACAAACTGCGTCTCTCTATCGTTTTTAGTTCCAGAATAATTCAAAAGTATAGCTGAAAGTTTTTATAAGTCCGGGCTTTTTTTCAACGCATATATTTGTTTTCTCCAATAATCACCACATGCCGTGTGTATCATGCGTTAAATATCCACAATTTACGGTGTGTGTCGGGTCTACTCCCCGGCCTCTAGCTTCACTTTGAAAATCCCCATAGCAGTAATTTTAGTACGAGAGGAAAGCCCTTGAAATTGTCCATCCAATGGTGCTAAACTTGTTTAGATTGAGCAATGATTTTGGGTCAAATTGACCCGTTGTACTTTTGATTTTCTCTGTGCACAAAAATGTTTCGGAGCACAGCCGCCTACTTTTAATTTTCGGTATCAAGAAGTCTGGAAGCCGCTCTAAAACTTTGAAATCTGAATTGGGGGACATGCCAGAATGACGCAGGTACAAACTGCGTCTCTCTACCGTTTTTAGTTCCAGAATAATTCAAAAGTATAGCTGAAAGTTTTTATAAGTCCGGGCTTTTTTTCAACGCATATATTTGTTTTCTCCAATAATCACCACATGCCGTGTGTATCATGCGTTAAATATCCACAATTTACGGTGTGTGTCGGGTCTACTCCCCGGCCTCTAGCTTCACTTTGAAAATCCCCATAGCAGTAATTTTTGTACGAGAGGAAAGCCCTTGAAATTGTCCATCCAATGGTGCTAAACTTGTTTAGATTGAGCAATGATTTTGGGTCAAATTGACCCGTTGTACTTTTGATTTTCTCTGTGCACAAAAATGTTTCGGAGCACAGCCGCCTACTTTTAATTTTCGGTATCAAGAAGTCTGGAAGCCGCTCTAAAACTTTGAAATCTGAATTGGGGGACATGCCAGAATGACGCAGGTACAAACTGCGTCTCTCTATCGTTTTTAGTTCCAGAATAATTCAAAAGTATAGCTGAAAGTTTTTATAAGTCCGGGCTTTTTTTCAACGCATATATTTGTTTTCTCCAATAATCACCACATGCCGTGTGTATCATGCGTTAAATATCCACAATTTACGGTGTGTGTCGGGTCTACTCCCCGGCCTCTAGCTTCACTTTGAAAATCCCCATAGCAGTAATTTTAGTACGAGAGGAAAGCCCTTGAAATTGTCCATCCAATGGTGCTAAACTTGTTTAGATTGAGCAATGATTTTGGGTCAAATTGACCCGTTGTACTTTTGATTTTCTCTGTGCACAAAAATGTTTCGGAGCACAGCCGCCTACTTTTAATTTTCGGTATCAAGAAGTCTGGAAGCCGCTCTAAAACTTTGAAATCTGAATTGGGGGACATGCCAGAATGACGCAGGTACAAACTGCGTCTCTCTATCGTTTTTAGTTCCAGAATAATTCAAAAGTATAGCTGAAAGTTTTTATAAGTCCGGGCTTTTTTTCAACGCATATATTTGTTTTCTCCAATAATCACCACATGCCGTGTGTATCATGCGTTAAATATCCACAATTTACGGTGTGTGTCGGGTCTACTCCCCGGCCTCTAGCTTCACTTTGAAAATCCCCATAGCAGTAATTTTAGTACGAGAGGAAAGCCCTTGAAATTGTCCATCCAATGGTGCTAAACTTGTTTAGATTGAGCAATGATTTTGGGTCAAATTGACCCGTTGTACTTTTGATTTTCTCTGTGCACAAAAATGTTTCGGAGCACAGCCGCCTACTTTTAATTTTCGGTATCAAGAAGTCTGGAAGCCGCT
Source organism: Asterias amurensis (assembly GCF_032118995.1). Taxonomy (NCBI): domain Eukaryota; kingdom Metazoa; phylum Echinodermata; class Asteroidea; order Forcipulatida; family Asteriidae; genus Asterias; species Asterias amurensis. The sequence goes on from NC_092651.1 coordinate 11,134,936, forward strand.
CTAAAACTTTGAAATCTGAATTGGGGGACATGCCAGAATGACGCAGGTACAAACTGCGTCTCTCTACCGTTTTTAGTTCCAGAATAATTCAAAAGTATAGCTGAAAGTTTTTATAAGTCCGGGCTTTTTTTCAACGCATATATTTGTTTTCTCCAATAATCACCACATGCCGTGTGTATCATGCGTTAAATATCCACAATTTACGGTGTGTGTCGGGTCTACTCCCCGGCCTCTAGCTTCACTTTGAAAATCCCCATAGCAGTAATTTTAGTACGAGAGGAAAGCCCTTGAAATTGTCCATCCAATGGTGCTAAACTTGTTTAGATTGAGCAATGATTTTGGGTCAAATTGACCCGTTGTAATTTTGATTTTCTCTGTGCACAAAAATGGTTCGGAGCAAAGCCGCCTACTTTTAATTTTCGGTATCAAGAAGTCTGGAAGCCGCTCTAAAACTTTGAAATCTGAATTGGGGGACATGCCAGAATGACGCAGGTACAAACTGCGTCTCTCTATCGTTTTTAGTTCCAGAATAATTCAAAAGTATAGCTGAAAGTTTTTATAAGTCCGGGCTTTTTTTCAACGCATATATTTGTTTTCTCCAATAATCACCACATGCCGTGTGTATCATGCGTTAAATATCCACAATTTACGGTGTGTGTCGGGTCTACTCCCCGGCCTCTAGCTTCACTTTGAAAATCCCCATAGCAGTAATTTTAGTACGAGAGGAAAGCCCTTGAAATTGTCCATCCAATGGTGCTAAACTTGTTTAGATTGAGCAATGATTTTGGGTCAAATTGACCCGTTGTACTTTTGATTTTCTCTGTGCACAAAAATGTTTCGGAGCACAGCCGCCTACTTTTAATTTTCGGTATCAAGAAGTCTGGAAGCCGCTCTAAAACTTTGAAATCTGAATTGGGGGACATGCCAGAATGACGCAGGTACAAACTGCGTCTCTCTATCGTTTTTAGTTCCAGAATAATTCAAAAGTATAGCTGAAAGTTTTTATAAGTCCGGGCTTTTTTTCAACGCATATATTTGTTTTCTCCAATAATCACCACATGCCGTGTGTATCATGCGTTAAATATCCACAATTTACGGTGTGTGTCGGGTCTACTCCCCGGCCTCTAGCTTCACTTTGAAAATCCCCATAGCAGTAATTTTAGTACGAGAGGAAAGCCCTTGAAATTGTCCATCCAATGGTGCTAAACTTGTTTAGATTGAGCAATGATTTTGGGTCAAATTGACCCGTTGTACTTTTGATTTTCTCTGTGCACAAAAATGTTTCGGAGCACAGCCGCCTACTTTTAATTTTCGGTATCAAGAAGTCTGGAAGCCGCTCTAAAACTTTGAAATCTGAATTGGGGGACATGCCAGAATGACGCAGGTACAAACTGCGTCTCTCTATCGTTTTTAGTTCCAGAATAATTCAAAAGTATAGCTGAAAGTTTTTATAAGTCCGGGCTTTTTTTCAACGCATATATTTGTTTTCTCCAATAATCACCACATGCCGTGTGTATCATGCGTTAAATATCAACAATTTACGGTGTGTGTCGGGTCTACTCCCCGGCCTCTAGCTTCACTTTGAAAATCCCCATAGCAGTAATTTTTGTACGAGAGGAAAGCCCTTGAAATTGTCCATCCAATGGTGCTAAACTTGTTTAGATTGAGCAATGATTTTGGGTCAAATTGACCCGTTGTACTTTTGATTTTCTCTGTGCACAAAAATGTTTCGGAGCACAGCCGCCTACTTTTAATTTTCGGTATCAAGAAGTCTGGAAGCCGCTCTAAAACTTTGAAATCTGAATTGGGGGACATGCCAGAATGACGCAGGTACAAACTGCGTCTCTCTATCGTTTTTAGTTCCAGAATAATTCAAAAGTATAGCTGAAAGTTTTTATAAGTCCGGGCTTTTTTTCAACGCATATATTTGTTTTCTCCAATAATCACCACATGCCGTGTGTATCATGCGTTAAATATCCACAATTTACGGTGTGTGTCGGGTCTACTCCCCGGCCTCTAGCTTCACTTTGAAAATCCCCATAGCAGTAATTTTTGTACGAGAGGAAAGCCCTTGAAATTGTCCATCCAATGGTGCTAAACTTGTTTAGATTGAGCAATGATTTTGGGTCAAATTGACCCGTTGTAATTTTGATTTTCTCTGTGCACAAAAATGGTTCGGAGCAAAGCCGCCTACTTTTAATTTTCGGTATCAAGAAGTCTGGAAGCCGCTCTAAAACTTTGAAATCTGAATTGGGGGACATGCCAGAATGACGCAGGTACAAACTGCGTCTCTCTATCGTTTTTAGTTCCAGAATAATTCAAAAGTATAGCTGAAAGTTTTTATAAGTCCGGGCTTTTTTTCAACGCATATATTTGTTTTCTCCAATAATCACCACATGCCGTGTGTATCATGCGTTAAATATCCACAATTTACGGTGTGTGTCGGGTCTACTCCCCGGCCTCTAGCTTCACTTTGAAAATCCCCATAGCAGTAATTTTAGTACGAGAGGAAAGCCCTTGAAATTGTCCATCCAATGGTGCTAAACTTGTTTAGATTGAGCAATGATTTTGGGTCAAATTGACCCGTTGTACTTTTGATTTTCTCTGTGCACAAAAATGTTTCGGAGCACAGCCGCCTACTTTTAATTTTCGGTATCAAGAAGTCTGGAAGCCGCTCTAAAACTTTGAAATCTGAATTGGGGGACATGCCAGAATGACGCAGGTACAAACTGCGTCTCTCTATCGTTTTTAGTTCCAGAATAATTCAAAAGTATAGCTGAAAGTTTTTATAAGTCCGGGCTTTTTTTCAACGCATATATTTGTTTTCTCCAATAATCACCACATGCCGTGTGTATCATGCGTTAAATATCCACAATTTACGGTGTGTGTCGGGTCTACTCCCCGGCCTCTAGCTTCACTTTGAAAATCCCCATAGCAGTAATTTTAGTACGAGAGGAAAGCCCTTGAAATTGTCCATCCAATGGTGCTAAACTTGTTTAGATTGAGCAATGATTTTGGGTCAAATTGACCCGTTGTACTTTTGATTTTCTCTGTGCACAAAAATGTTTCGGAGCACAGCCGCCTACTTTTAATTTTCGGTATCAAGAAGTCTGGAAGCCGCTCTAAAACTTTGAAATCTGAATTGGGGGACATGCCAGAATGACGCAGGTACAAACTGCGTCTCTCTATCGTTTTTAGTTCCAGAATAATTCAAAAGTATAGCTGAAAGTTTTTATAAGTCCGGGCTTTTTTTCAACGCATATATTTGTTTTCTCCAATAATCACCACATGCCGTGTGTATCATGCGTTAAATATCCACAATTTACGGTGTGTGTCGGGTCTACTCCCCGGCCTCTAGCTTCACTTTGAAAATCCCCATAGCAGTAATTTTAGTACGAGAGGAAAGCCCTTGAAATTGTCCATCCAATGGTGCTAAACTTGTTTAGATTGAGCAATGATTTTGGGTCAAATTGACCCGTTGTACTTTTGATTTTCTCTGTGCACAAAAATGTTTCGGAGCACAGCCGCCTACTTTTAATTTTCGGTATCAAGAAGTCTGGAAGCCGCTCTAAAACTTTGAAATCTGAATTGGGGGACATGCCAGAATGACGCAGGTACAAACTGCGTCTCTATCGTTTTTAGTTCCAGAATAATTCAAAAGTATAGCTGAAAGTTTTTATATAAGTCCGGGCTTTTTTTCAACGCATATATTTGTTTTCTCCAATAATCACCACATGCCGTGTGTATCATGCGTTAAATATCCACAATTTACGGTGTGTGTCGGGTCTACTCCCCGGCCTCTAGCTTCACTTTGAAAATCCCCATAGCAGGAATTTTAGTACGAGAGGAAAGCCCTTGAAATTGTCCATCCAATGGTGCTAAACTTGTTTAGATTGAGCAATGATTTTGAGTCAAATTGACCCGTTGTACTTTTGATTTTCTCTGTGCACAAAAATGTTTCGGAGCACAGCCGCCTACTTTTAATTTTCGGTATCAAGAAGTCTGGAAGCCGCTCTAAAACTTTGAAATCTGAATTGGGGGACATGCCAGAATGACGCAGGTACAAACTGCGTCTCTCTATCGTTTTTAGTTCCAGAATAATTCAAAAGTATAGCTGAAAGTTTTTATAAGTCCGGGCTTTTTTTCAACGCATATATTTGTTTTCTCCAATAATCACCACATGCCGTGTGTATCATGCGTTAAATATCCACAATTTACGGTGTGTGTCGGGTCTACTCCCCGGCCTCTAGCTTCACTTTGAAAATCCCCATAGCAGTAATTTTAGTACGAGAGGAAAGCCCTTGAAATTGTCCATCCAATGGTGCTAAACTTGTTTAGATTGAGCAATGATTTCTGGGTCAAATTGACCCGTTGTACTTTTGATTTTCTCTGTGCACAAAAATGTTTCGGAGCACAGCCGCCTACTTTTAATTTTCGGTATCAAGAAGTCTGGAAGCCGCTCTAAAACTTTGAAATCTGAATTGGGGGACATGCCAGAATGACGCAGGTACAAACTGCGTCTCTCTATCGTTTTTAGTTCCAGAATAATTCAAAAGTATAGCTGAAAGTTTTTATAAGTCCGGGCTTTTTTTCAACGCATATATTTGTTTTCTCCAATAATCACCACATGCCGTGTGTATCATGCGTTAAATATCCACAATTTACGGTGTGTGTCGGGTCTACTCCCCGGCCTCTAGCTCCACTTTGAAAATCCCCATAGCAGTAATTTTTGTACGAGAGGAAAGCCCTTGAAATTGTCCATCCACTGGTGCTAAACTTGTTTAGATTGAGCAATGATTTTGGGTCAAATTGACCCGTTGTAATTTTGATTTTCTCTGTGCACAAAAATGGTTCGGAGCACAGCCGCCTACTTTTAATTTTCGGTATCAAGAAGTCTGGAAGCCGCTCTAAAACTTTGAAATCTGAATTGGGGGACATGCCAGAATGACGCAGGTACAAACTGCGTCTCTCTATCGTTTTTAATTCCAGAATAATTCAAAAGTATAGCTGAAAGTTTTTATAAGTCCGGGCTTTTTTTCAACGCATATATTTGTTTTCTCCAATAATCACCACATGCCGTGTGTATCATGCGTTAAATATCCACAATTTACGGTGTGTGTCGGGTCTACTCCCCGGCCTCTAGCTTCACTTTGAAAATCCCCATAGCAGTAATTTTTGTACGAGAGGAAAGCCCTTGAAATTGTCCATCCAATGGTGCTAAACTTGTTTAGATTGAGCAATGATTTTGGGTCAAATTGACCCGTTGTAATTTTGATTTTCTCTGTGCACAAAAATGGTTCGGAGCAAAGCCGCCTACTTTTAATTTTCGGTATCAAGAAGTCTGGAAGCCGCTCTAAAACTTTGAAATCTGAATTGGGGGACATGCCAGAATGACGCAGGTACAAACTGCGTCTCTCTATCGTTTTTAGTTCCAGAATAATTCAAAAGTATAGCTGAAAGTTTTTATAAGTCCGGGCTTTTTTTCAACGCATATATTTGTTTTCTCCAATAATCACCACATGCCGTGTGTATCATGCGTTAAATATCCACAATTTACGGTGTGTGTCGGGTCTACTCCCCGGCCTCTAGCTTCACTTTGAAAATCCCCATAGCAGTAATTTTAGTACGAGAGGAAAGCCCTTGAAATTGTCCATCCAATGGTGCTAAACTTGTTTAGATTGAGCAATGATTTTGGGTCAAATTGACCCGTTGTACTTTTGATTTTCTCTGTGCACAAAAATGTTTCGGAGCACAGCCGCCTACTTTTAATTTTCGGTATCAAGAAGTCTGGAAGCCGCTCTAAAACTTTGAAATCTGAATTGGGGGACATGCCAGAATGACGCAGGTACAAACTGCGTCTCTCTATCGTTTTTAGTTCCAGAATAATTCAAAAGTATAGCTGAAAGTTTTTATAAGTCCGGGCTTTTTTTCAACGCATATATTTGTTTTCTCCAATAATCACCACATGCCGTGTGTATCATGCGTTAAATATCCACAATTTACGGTGTGTGTCGGGTCTACTCCCCGGCCTCTAGCTTCACTTTGAAAATCCCCATAGCAGTAATTTTTGTACGAGAGGAAAGCCCTTGAAATTGTCCATCCAATGGTGCTAAACTTGTTTAGATTGAGCAATGATTTTGGGTCAAATTGACCCGTTGTAATTTTGATTTTCTCTGTGCACAAAAATGGTTCGGAGCACAGCCGCCTACTTTTAATTTTCGGTATCAAGAAGTCTGGAAGCCGCTCTAAAACTTTGAAATCTGAATTGGGGGACATGCCAGAATGACGCAGGTACAAACTGCGTCTCTCTATCGTTTTTAGTTCCAGAATAATTCAAAAGTATAGCTGAAAGTTTTTATAAGTCCGGGCTTTTTTTCAACGCATATATTTGTTTTCTCCAATAATCACCACATGCCGTGTGTATCATGCGTTAAATATCCACAATTTACGGTGTGTGTCGGGTCTACTCCCCGGCCTCTAGCTTCACTTTGAAAATCCCCATAGCAGTAATTTTAGTACGAGAGGAAAGCCCTTGAAATTGTCCATCCAATGGTGCTAAACTTGTTTAGATTGAGCAATGATTTTGGGTCAAATTGACCCGTTGTACTTTTGATTTTCTCTGTGCACAAAAATGTTTCGGAGCACAGCCGCCTACTTTTAATTTTCGGTATCAAGAAGTCTGGAAGCCGCTCTAAAACTTTGAAATCTGAATTGGGGGACATGCCAGAATGACGCAGGTACAAACTGCGTCTCTCTGTCGTTTTTAGTTCCAGAATAATTCAAAAGTATAGCTGAAAGTTTTTATAAGTCCGGGCTTTTTTTCAACGCATATATTTGTTTTCTCCAATAATCACCACATGCCGTGTGTATCATGCGTTAAATATCCACAATTTACGGTGTGTGTCGGGTCTACTCCCCGGCCTCTAGCTTCACTTTGAAAATCCCCATAGCAGTAATTTTAGTACGAGAGGAAAGCCCTTGAAATTGTCCATCCAATGGTGCTAAACTTGTTTAGATTGAGCAATGATTTTGGGTCAAATTGACCCGTTGTACTTTTGATTTTCTCTGTGCACAAAAATGTTTCGGAGCACAGCCGCCTACTTTTAATTTTCGGTATCAAGAAGTCTGGAAGCCGCTCTAAAACTTTGAAATCTGAATTGGGGGACATGCCAGAATGACGCAGGTACAAACTGCGTCTCTCTATCGTTTTTAGTTCCAGAATAATTCAAAAGTATAGCTGAAAGTTTTTATATAAGTCCGGGCTTTTTTTCAACGCATATATTTGTTTTCTCCAATAATCACCACATGCCGTGTGTATCATGCGTTAAATATCCACAATTTACGGTGTGTGTCGGGTCTACTCCCCGGCCTCTAGCTTCACTTTGAAAATCCCCATAGCAGGAATTTTAGTACGAGAGGAAAGCCCTTGAAATTGTCCATCCAATGGTGCTAAACTTGTTTAGATTGAGCAATGATTTTGAGTCAAATTGACCCGTTGTACTTTTGATTTTCTCTGTGCACAAAAATGGTTCGGAGCAAAGCCGCCTACTTTTAATTTTCGGTATCAAGAAGTCTGGAAGCCGCTCTAAAACTTTGAAATCTGAATTGGGGGACATGCCAGAATGACGCAGGTACAAACTGCGTCTCTCTATCGTTTTTAATTCCAGAATAATTCAAAAGTATAGCTGAAAGTTTTTATAAGTCCGGGCTTTTTTTCAACGCATATATTTGTTTTCTCCAATAATCACCACATGCCGTGTGTATCATGCGTTAAATATCCACAATTTACGGTGTGTGTCGGGTCTACTCCCCGGCCTCTAGCTTCACTTTGAAAATCCCCATAGCAGTAATTTTTGTACGAGAGGAAAGCCCTTGAAATTGTCCATCCAATGGTGCTAAACTTGTTTAGATTGAGCAATGATTTTGGGTCAAATTGACCCGTTGTAATTTTGATTTTCTCTGTGCACAAAAATGGTTCGGAGCAAAGCCGCCTACTTTTAATTTTCGGTATCAAGAAGTCTGGAAGCCGCTCTAAAACTTTGAAATCTGAATTGGGGGACATGCCAGAATGACGCAGGTACAAACTGCGTCTCTCTATCGTTTTTAGTTCCAGAATAATTCAAAAGTATAGCTGAAAGTTTTTATAAGTCCGGGCTTTTTTTCAACGCATATATTTGTTTTCTCCAATAATCACCACATGCCGTGTGTATCATGCGTTAAATATCCACAATTTACGGTGTGTGTCGGGTCTACTCCCCGGCCTCTAGCTTCACTTTGAAAATCCCCATAGCAGTAATTTTAGTACGAGAGGAAAGCCCTTGAAATTGTCCATCCAATGGTGCTAAACTTGTTTAGATTGAGCAATGATTTTGGGTCAAATTGACCCGTTGTACTTTTGATTTTCTCTGTGCACAAAAATGTTTCGGAGCACAGCCGCCTACTTTTAATTTTCGGTATCAAGAAGTCTGGAAGCCGCTCTAAAACTTTGAAATCTGAATTGGGGGACATGCCAGAATGACGCAGGTACAAACTGCGTCTCTCTATCGTTTTTAGTTCCAGAATAATTCAAAAGTATAGCTGAAAGTTTTTATAAGTCCGGGCTTTTTTTCAACGCATATATTTGTTTTCTCCAATAATCACCACATGCCGTGTGTATCATGCGTTAAATATCCACAATTTACGGTGTGTGTCGGGTCTACTCCCCGGCCTCTAGCTTCACTTTGAAAATCCCCATAGCAGTAATTTTAGTACGAGAGGAAAGCCCTTGAAATTGTCCATCCAATGGTGCTAAACTTGTTTAGATTGAGCAATGATTTTGGGTCAAATTGACCCGTTGTACTTTTGATTTTCTCTGTGCACAAAAATGTTTCGGAGCACAGCCGCCTACTTTTAATTTTCGGTATCAAGAAGTCTGGAAGCCGCTCTAAAACTTTGAAATCTGAATTGGGGGACATGCCAGAATGACGCAGGTACAAACTGCGTCTCTCTATCGTTTTTAGTTCCAGAATAATTCAAAAGTATAGCTGAAAGTTTTTATAAGTCCGGGCTTTTTTTCAACGCATATATTTGTTTTCTCCAATAATCACCACATGCCGTGTGTATCATGCGTTAAATATCCACAATTTACGGTGTGTGTCGGGTCTACTCCCCGGCCTCTAGCTTCACTTTGAAAATCCCCATAGCAGTAATTTTAGTACGAGAGGAAAGCCCTTGAAATTGTCCATCCAATGGTGCTAAACTTGTTTAGATTGAGCAATGATTTTGGGTCAAATTGACCCGTTGTACTTTTGATTTTCTCTGTGCACAAAAATGTTTCGGAGCACAGCCGCCTACTTTTAATTTTCGGTATCAAGAAGTCTGGAAGCCGCTCTAAAACTTTGAAATCTGAATTGGGGGACATGCCAGAATGACGCAGGTACAAACTGCGTCTCTCTATCGTTTTTAGTTCCAGAATAATTCAAAAGTATAGCTGAAAGTTTTTATAAGTCCGGGCTTTTTTTCAACGCATATATTTGTTTTCTCCAATAATCACCACATGCCGTGTGTATCATGCGTTAAATATCCACAATTTACGGTGTGTGTCGGGTCTACTCCCCGGCCTCTAGCTTCACTTTGAAAATCCCCATAGCAGTAATTTTAGTACGAGAGGAAAGCCCTTGAAATTGTCCATCCAATGGTGCTAAACTTGTTTAGATTGAGCAATGATTTTGGGTCAAATTGACCCGTTGTACTTTTGATTTTCTCTGTGCACAAAAATGTTTCGGAGCACAGCCGCCTACTTTTAATTTTCGGTATCAAGAAGTCTGGAAGCCGCTCTAAAACTTTGAAATCTGAATTGGGGGACATGCCAGAATGACGCAGGTACAAACTGCGTCTCTCTATCGTTTTTAGTTCCAGAATAATTCAAAAGTATAGCTGAAAGTTTTTATATAAGTCCGGGCTTTTTTTCAACGCATATATTTGTTTTCTCCAATAATCACCACATGCCGTGTGTATCATGCGTTAAATATCCACAATTTACGGTGTGTGTCGGGTCTACTCCCCGGCCTCTAGCTTCACTTTGAAAATCCCCATAGCAGGAATTTTAGTACGAGAGGAAAGCCCTTGAAATTGTCCATCCAATGGTGCTAAACTTGTTTAGATTGAGCAATGATTTTGAGTCAAATTGACCCGTTGTACTTTTGATTTTCTCTGTGCACAAAAATGTTTCGGAGCACAGCCGCCTACTTTTAATTTTCGGTATCAAGAAGTCTGGAAGCCGCTCTAAAACTTTGAAATCTGAATTGGGGGACATGCCAGAATGACGCAGGTACAAACTGCGTCTCTCTATCGTTTTTAGTTCCAGAATAATTCAAAAGTATAGCTGAAAGTTTTTATAAGTCCGGGCTTTTTTTCAACGCATATATTTGTTTTCTCCAATAATCACCACATGCCGTGTGTATCATGCGTTAAATATCCACAATTTACGGTGTGTGTCGGGTCTACTCCCCGGCCTCTAGCTTCACTTTGAAAATCCCCATAGCAGTAATTTTAGTACGAGAGGAAAGCCCTTGAAATTGTCCATCCAATGGTGCTAAACTTGTTTAGATTGAGCAATGATTTCTGGGTCAAATTGACCCGTTGTACTTTTGATTTTCTCTGTGCACAAAAATGTTTCGGAGCACAGCCGCCTACTTTTAATTTTCGGTATCAAGAAGTCTGGAAGCCGCTCTAAAACTTTGAAATCTGAATTGGGGGACATGCCAGAATGACGCAGGTACAAACTGCGTCTCTCTATCGTTTTTAGTTCCAGAATAATTCAAAAGTATAGCTGAAAGTTTTTATAAGTCCGGGCTTTTTTTCAACGCATATATTTGTTTTCTCCAATAATCACCACATGCCGTGTGTATCATGCGTTAAATATCCACAATTTACGGTGTGTGTCGGGTCTACTCCCCGGCCTCTAGCTCCACTTTGAAAATCCCCATAGCAGTAATTTTTGTACGAGAGGAAAGCCCTTGAAATTGTCCATCCACTGGTGCTAAACTTGTTTAGATTGAGCAATGATTTTGGGTCAAATTGACCCGTTGTAATTTTGATTTTCTCTGTGCACAAAAATGGTTCGGAGCACAGCCGCCTACTTTTAATTTTCGGTATCAAGAAGTCTGGAAGCCGCTCTAAAACTTTGAAATCTGAATTGGGGGACATGCCAGAATGACGCAGGTACAAACTGCGTCTCTCTATCGTTTTTAATTCCAGAATAATTCAAAAGTATAGCTGAAAGTTTTTATAAGTCCGGGCTTTTTTTCAACGCATATATTTGTTTTCTCCAATAATCACCACATGCCGTGTGTATCATGCGTTAAATATCCACAATTTACGGTGTGTGTCGGGTCTACTCCCTGGCCTCTAGCTTCACTTTGAAAATCCCCATAGCAGTAATTTTTGTACGAGAGGAAAGCCCTTGAAATTGTCCATCCAATGGTGCTAAACTTGTTTAGATTGAGCAATGATTTTGGGTCAAATTGACCCGTTGTAATTTTGATTTTCTCTGTGCACAAAAATGGTTCGGAGCAAAGCCGCCTACTTTTAATTTTCGGTATCAAGAAGTCTGGAAGCCGCTCTAAAACTTTGAAATCTGAATTGGGGGACATGCCAGAATGACGCAGGTACAAACTGCGTCTCTCTATCGTTTTTAGTTCCAGAATAATTCAAAAGTATAGCTGAAAGTTTTTTTAAGTCCGGGCTTTTTTTCAACGCATATATTTGTTTTCTCCAATAATCACCACATGCCGTGTGTATCATGCGTTAAATATCCACAATTTACGGTGTGTGTCGGGTCTACTCCCCGGCCTCTAGCTTCACTTTGAAAATCCCCATAGCAGTAATTTTAGTACGAGAGGAAAGCCCTTGAAATTGTCCATCCAATGGTGCTAAACTTGTTTAGATTGAGCAATGATTTTGGGTCAAATTGACCCGTTGTACTTTTGATTTTCTCTGTGCACAAAAATGTTTCGGAGCACAGCCGCCTACTTTTAATTTTCGGTATCAAGAAGTCTAGAAGCCGCTCTAAAACTTTGAAATCTGAATTGGGGGACATGCCAGAATGACGCAGGTACAAACTGCGTCTCTCTATCGTTTTTAGTTCCAGAATAATTCAAAAGTATAGCTGAAAGTTTTTATAAGTCCGGGCTTTTTTTCAACGCATATATTTGTTTTCTCCAATAATCACCACATGCCGTGTGTATCATGCGTTAAATATCCACAATTTACGGTGTGTGTCGGGTCTACTCCCCGGCCTCTAGCTTCACTTTGAAAATCCCCATAGCAGTAATTTTAGTACGAGAGGAAAGCCCTTGAAATTGTCCATCCAATGGTGCTAAACTTGTTTAGATTGAGCAATGATTTTGGGTCAAATTGACCCGTTGTACTTTTGATTTTCTCTGTGCACAAAAATGTTTCGGAGCACAGCCGCCTACTTTTAATTTTCGGTATCAAGAAGTCTGGAAGCCGCTCTAAAACTTTGAAATCTGAATTGGGGGACATGCCAGAATGACGCAGGTACAAACTGCGTCTCTCTATCGTTTTTAGTTCCAGAATAATTCAAAAGTATAGCTGAAAGTTTTTATAAGTCCGGGCTTTTTTTCAACGCATATATTTGTTTTCTCCAATAATCACCACATGCCGTGTGTATCATGCGTTAAATATCCACAATTTACGGTGTGTGTCGGGTCTACTCCCCGGCCTCTAGCTTCACTTTGAAAATCCCCAGAGCAGTAATTTTTGTACGAGAGGAAAGCCCTTGAAATTGTCCATCCAATGGTGCTAAACTTGTTTAGATTGAGCAATGATTTTGGGTCAAATTGACCCGTTGTACTTTTGATTTTCTCTGTGCACAAAAATGTTTCGGAGCACAGCCGCCTACTTTAAATTTTCGGTATCAAGAAGTCTGGAAGCCGCTCTAAAACTTTGAAATCTGAATTGGGGGACATGCCAGAATGACGCAGGTACAAACTGCGTCTCTCTATCGTTTTTAATTCCAGAATAATTCAAAAGTATAGCTGAAAGTTTTTATAAGTCCGGGCTTTTTTTCAACGCATATATTTGTTTTCTCCAATAATCACCACATGCCGTGTGTATCATGCGTTAAATATCCACAATTTACGGTGTGTGTCGGGTCTACTCCCTGGCCTCTAGCTTCACTTTGAAAATCCCCATAGCAGTAATTTTTGTACGAGAGGAAAGCCCTTGAAATTGTCCATCCAATGGTGCTAAACTTGTTTAGATTGAGCAATGATTTTGGGTCAAATTGACCCGTTGTAATTTTGATTTTCTCTGTGCACAAAAATGGTTCGGAGCAAAGCCGCCTACTTTTAATTTTCGGTATCAAGAAGTCTGGAAGCCGCTCTAAAACTTTGAAATCTGAATTGGGGGACATGCCAGAATGACGCAGGTACAAACTGCGTCTCTCTATCGTTTTTAGTTCCAGAATAATTCAAAAGTATAGCTGAAAGTTTTTTTAAGTCCGGGCTTTTTTTCAACGCATATATTTGTTTTCTCCAATAATCACCACATGCCGTGTGTATCATGCGTTAAATATCCACAATTTACGGTGTGTGTCGGGTCTACTCCCCGGCCTCTAGCTTCACTTTGAAAATCCCCATAGCAGTAATTTTAGTACGAGAGGAAAGCCCTTGAAATTGTCCATCCAATGGTGCTAAACTTGTTTAGATTGAGCAATGATTTTGGGTCAAATTGACCCGTTGTACTTTTGATTTTCTCTGTGCACAAAAATGTTTCGGAGCACAGCCGCCTACTTTTAATTTTCGGTATCAAGAAGTCTAGAAGCCGCTCTAAAACTTTGAAATCTGAATTGGGGGACATGCCAGAATGACGCAGGTACAAACTGCGTCTCTCTATCGTTTTTAGTTCCAGAATAATTCAAAAGTATAGCTGAAAGTTTTTATAAGTCCGGGCTTTTTTTCAACGCATATATTTGTTTTCTCCAATAATCACCACATGCCGTGTGTATCATGCGTTAAATATCCACAATTTACGGTGTGTGTCGGGTCTACTCCCCGGCCTCTAGCTTCACTTTGAAAATCCCCATAGCAGTAATTTTAGTACGAGAGGAAAGCCCTTGAAATTGTCCATCCAATGGTGCTAAACTTGTTTAGATTGAGCAATGATTTTGGGTCAAATTGACCCGTTGTACTTTTGATTTTCTCTGTGCACAAAAATGTTTCGGAGCACAGCCGCCTACTTTTAATTTTCGGTATCAAGAAGTCTGGAAGCCGCTCTAAAACTTTGAAATCTGAATTGGGGGACATGCCAGAATGACGCAGGTACAAACTGCGTCTCTCTATCGTTTTTAGTTCCAGAATAATTCAAAAGTATAGCTGAAAGTTTTTATAAGTCCGGGCTTTTTTTCAACGCATATATTTGTTTTCTCCAATAATCACCACATGCCGTGTGTATCATGCGTTAAATATCCACAATTTACGGTGTGTGTCGGGTCTACTCCCCGGCCTCTAGCTTCACTTTGAAAATCCCCAGAGCAGTAATTTTTGTACGAGAGGAAAGCCCTTGAAATTGTCCATCCAATGGTGCTAAACTTGTTTAGATTGAGCAATGATTTTGGGTCAAATTGACCCGTTGTACTTTTGATTTTCTCTGTGCACAAAAATGTTTCGGAGCACAGCCGCCTACTTTAAATTTTCGGTATCAAGAAGTCTGGAAGCCGCTCTAAAACTTTGAAATCTGAATTGGGGGACATGCCAGAATGACGCAGGTACAAACTGCGTCTCTCTATCGTTTTTAGTTCCAGAATAATTCAAAAGTATAGCTGAAAGTTTTTATAAGTCCGGGCTTTTTTTCAACGCATATATTTGTTTTCTCCAATAACCACCACATGCCGTGTGTATCATGCGTTAAATATCCACAATTTACGGTGTGTGTCGGGTCTACTCCCCGGCCTCTAGCTTCACTTTGAAAATCCCCATAGCAGTAATTTTAGTACGAGAGGAAAGCCCTTGAAATTGTCCATCCAATGGTGCTAAACTTGTTTAGATTGAGCAATGATTTTGGGTCAAATTGACCCGTTGTAATTTTGATTTTCTCTGTGCACAAAAATGGTTCGGAGCACAGCCGCCTACTTTTAATTTTCGGTATCAAGAAGTCTGGAAGCCGCTCTAAAACTTTGAAATCTGAATTGGGGGACATGCCAGAATGACGCAGGTACAAACTGCGTCTCTCTATCGTTTTTAATTCCAGAATAATTCAAAAGTATAGCTGAAAGTTTTTATAAGTCCGGGCTTTTTTTCAACGCATATATTTGTTTTCTCCAATAATCACCACATGCCGTGTGTATCATGCGTTAAATATCCACAATTTACGGTGTGTGTCGGGTCTACTCCCCGGCCTCTAGCTTCACTTTGAAAATCCCCATAGCAGTAATTTTTGTACGAGAGGAAAGCCCTTGAAATTGTCCATCCAATGGTGCTAAACTTGTTTAGATTGAGCAATGATTTTGGGTCAAATTGACCCGTTGTAATTTTGATTTTCTCTGTGCACAAAAATGGTTCGGAGCAAAGCCGCCTACTTTTAATTTTCGGTATCAAGAAGTCTGGAAGCCGCTCTAAAACTTTGAAATCTGAATTGGGGGACATGCCAGAATGACGCAGGTACAAACTGCGTCTCTCTATCGTTTTTAGTTCCAGAATAATTCAAAAGTATAGCTGAAAGTTTTTTTAAGTCCGGGCTTTTTTTCAACGCATATATTTGTTTTCTCCAATAATCACCACATGCCGTGTGTATCATGCGTTAAATATCCACAATTTACGGTGTGTGTCGGGTCTACTCCCCGGCCTCTAGCTTCACTTTGAAAATCCCCATAGCAGTAATTTTAGTACGAGAGGAAAGCCCTTGAAATTGTCCATCCAATGGTGCTAAACTTGTTTAGATTGAGCAATGATTTTGGGTCAAATTGACCCGTTGTAATTTTGATTTTCTCTGTGCACAAAAATGGTTCGGAGCACAGCCGCCTACTTTTAATTTTCGGTATCAAGAAGTCTGGAAGCCGCTCTAAAACTTTGAAATCTGAATTGGGGGACATGCCAGAATGACGCAGGTACAAACTGCGTCTCTCTATCGTTTTTAATTCCAGAATAATTCAAAAGTATAGCTGAAAGTTTTTATAAGTCCGGGCTTTTTTTCAACGCATATATTTGTTTTCTCCAATAATCACCACATGCCGTGTGTATCATGCGTTAAATATCCACAATTTACGGTGTGTGTCGGGTCTACTCCCCGGCCTCTAGCTTCACTTTGAAAATCCCCATAGCAGTAATTTTTGTACGAGAGGAAAGCCCTTGAAATTGTCCATCCAATGGTGCTAAACTTGTTTAGATTGAGCAATGATTTTGGGTCAAATTGACCCGTTGTAATTTTGATTTTCTCTGTGCACAAAAATGGTTCGGAGCAAAGCCGCCTACTTTTAATTTTCGGTATCAAGAAGTCTGGAAGCCGCTCTAAAACTTTGAAATCTGAATTGGGGGACATGCCAGAATGACGCAGGTACAAACTGCGTCTCTCTATCGTTTTTAGTTCCAGAATAATTCAAAAGTATAGCTGAAAGTTTTTTTAAGTCCGGGCTTTTTTTCAACGCATATATTTGTTTTCTCCAATAATCACCACATGCCGTGTGTATCATGCGTTAAATATCCACAATTTACGGTGTGTGTCGGGTCTACTCCCCGGCCTCTAGCTTCACTTTGAAAATCCCCATAGCAGTAATTTTAGTACGAGAGGAAAGCCCTTGAAATTGTCCATCCAATGGTGCTAAACTTGTTTAGATTGAGCAATGATTTTGGGTCAAATTGACCCGTTGTACTTTTGATTTTCTCTGGTGTGTTCGTTTCGGAGCACAGCCGCCTACTTTTAATTTTCGGTATTTTGAAGTCTGGAAGCCGCTCTGAAAGTTTTTTTAACGCCCAACCTTGCACTAAATTGACCGAAGATGGCTCCCTCTATTGCCGGCTTGCATCGGCTAGGTCTAGGCCCATAAATTCAAACAAATACATGAAATTGTAGCCCTTGATTGGGGCTCTCCGGTGGTGTATAGTATGTGCCAATCTAAAATTGTCTCGGGTATGAAAAGGGCCTCCGTGTGTTGTCATTATTTCCAGAAAAACTTACACTTTGGTCAATGTTGTCGCTTGGGGTGAGGGGTAGCTCTTTCGCCGCCCTCGTCGCGCAGACTTGTGCCACATACACACAACATTTTCTCTCTGGCATGCCAAGTTCAGGAGTTATGGTCAAGTGCACAGCGAACTTGTTCTGCCGACCATAATGTTGACGTCCGGGTTGCAATCTTCATAAAATTTGTTAATAGTCTACATAAATTGTTAATAACTGCAAATTGATATAGAAAGTTTTCGTTTTTTAAGGAAAGATTTCACGAAAATTTTATTATCCTTTCAGACCACTAAAGCATAATATTTCTGTTTAGTTAATGTGCACGACAGCCGTTTTGATTTTTTGCCAAAACAAAACAAACACGAAAACACTTTCCCGAACCGACTTGCCGCCAGTTTTCATGAATAAATTCCCAACGTAAATAGGACCCACTTTGAAGGCCTAATTAGTCAAACCTCCTCTTAAGTTGAAGCCCAGAACATCTGGTTGTGATGGATCATCATAATTAAACAATCTATTAGCTGCATGACCTCCAAAACGTCCTAACTAAAAAAAAGTTGTGGGTTTACAAATTATGATAATGAGCTCGGCGCATGAATAATTTGCGATGGTCGATTTACAATAGTGCACCCCCTCTATCGACGACCTAAGGACGTCCTCCTTAGTCCATGTTGTGTTTTGATGGTGGTTAGTTTTAACATAAGATCAAGAAGTTGGCTTGAACACACCATCTGATAGTACCCTTCAACACAGCTGTCGTCGATAAACCAGTGCTGTGGATACTAAACGCCCATATTATGTGAACGAAGGGTAGACATCTACAATTAATTTCATGTGTTGGAGGGATCAAAAATTAAATAACCGGAGATAATTTGTGTGTCTCTATGGACTATCTGACGGAGGCTAAAGGAAGGATCGAGTGTGGTTTGCTTTTCTTGAGTCGAGCAAGCGACCGCGAAAACAACTACTGACTGAAGAAACAACCACAGCCACGAGAGCAGCCATTACACAAGCCTAACTGTGATTTGACGTCGTTTTCCGTTGCACTGTCACTGTGGTAAGCATCTTTCATTTCTTCATTAATTCTTTTGGATAAAAAGGCAATTACAAAAACTTGTGTTAGCATTTATTTCTTTATTTATTTACTTGTAACCATTATTCCTGTAATTTTGTTGTCGTTCAAATGGAATTAAAACAAACAAACAAACAATATGGAACCAGACTATTTTCCCCATCTACCTCAATTTGAACTTATATATTTGATAGGAGGGGATTATTTGTTCATTTTACGAAAAGTATTGATGCCTTCTTTTTACAGCATTTTGTTGAATGAGCCTTTCCGTACTGAGTGTGAGATCTACGGTATTGGCATAGCCTACCCTCCTGCTAACAGATATGAGACTCTATTCAGACAGAGACATATACAGGTAGGCCCCTAATTAGTCATTCTATAAACATCAATATAAACCACAAGGGAAACTGACTGGGTAAATTTTGTAAATGATTTTTGGGGTTGAACAAAGAATTGACTAGAGTGGGATTCGAACCAACGACCTCCGGATTAACGTGCCGGCGCTCTACCAACTGAGCTATCTAGTCAATTCTTTGTTCAACCCCCAAAATCATTTACAAAATGATCATTTACAAAATTTACCCAGTCAGTTTCCCTTGTGGTTTATATTGATATCTGAAACAAAAAGTCGCATCCCCTTAAGGTGATCCCCTAGCTGCCGCTTCCCAGGTTGTATCGTAATTTGGGTGTGATCCCTGGCTACACGGCAGTTAACGGTTGTATGGCTTCTGACTGGCACCCCCGAACAAAGATATTGACAAAATAGGGACACCGCCAATATAGGGCTAGATAGCTCAGTTGGTAGAGCGCCGTCACATTAATCCGGAGGTCGTTGGTTCGAATCCCACTCTAGTCAATTCTTTGTTCAACCCCCAAAATCATTCTATAAACAGTTACATTTTGACTAATGTCTGATACAGTGGCTTGATCGGTCATATTAAGAGAGCACTCAAATTGGATTCCTCAGACTAAATACAGTGCTGCTGCATCTCATGGTTGAAGGCAGGCATTCTGTAAAGCAGCCTTCAGAATCGTACATTAGGTGTTCACCGTCTCTATGCAAAAAGTTGAGCTGAACCATGTGTCATAGTAACTGTCTCTAGTCTGGGGAACTTAAATGATGTGTAAGCGCTCACTTTTGGCTGAGTACCCAAGGCCATTTCCATTTTCCAAAGGACACTACCATTGTCTTAAAGTGAATGGGAAACATTTGGAGGGCATCAAGGCCAAGAGCGTGGGCAACAGAGGCCATGCCCTACTTGGCCTGCCTGTGCGTAATCACACGCGTGCAAATGGCTTACTATATCCCTATTGTGAATATATAGGTATGAGGTTTTCCACACCTTTAAGAAATTGTGCTGGATGTAACCTTTGATTTAAAAGGCAAACATCCTCTGTATCACATTGTTTTTTGGTGCCCTTTTAGACAAAAACTGTCAACCGTACATGCTTTGTCTGAGTTCTTACACTCTTGAATTGTTGTTTGTTTCCTAGCTGTTGGGTCGCTCAATTGATTTGAATCGTCTGATCACTCAAAGAATCAGCACAGCTATGTACAAGAGTCTGGCGATTGCCATTATTGGCTTTGAGAGCAGTGATCTTACAGGCATTGTGGTAAATACCTTTTTTAAAGATAGTGTTGTTTTAAGTCTTGTCTAAATCAAATACAAGGCATTTTAGCTAATAATTATAAGAATTGCCTTATGTTGATACAAACTAAGGTAGGCTTTATAAGAAATACTATGTTTTTAAACTTTGCATAACAATACAGTTTGTAGCTGCTTTACATTATGTGGGAGCCAAAATTTTTGCGACAATTGGACACTCTCAAGGTTAATTTACACAGTCTAAAGCCTGGTTCATGCTTCCTGCAAATGCAAAGCGCATTTTAATGTCACATTGCTGTTTTTCGCAGCAATTATTTTGCAGGAATTTAACACGATTCAACTGTTTTGTATCATTGTGTATTTGTGACGTCACAATTTGTTTCGCATTCGCAGGAATTATGATCTGGGCTGAACCCTCCTATTCATTTATAATTGAATCAGTTTTGAAACGTATTTGGGAGGGCAGTTGCACCCTGCTAGCCTGTGGCAGTTTTACAAACATTCTGCCTTTTGATAGCAAAAACTGTACTTTACCCATGAACCAAGTAATTGACTATCCCATTACATCAAATGTAGGGCCTACTAATATTACCCATAGCAACAGCAGCTTCTTGGTACTTTGCAAAGATTTGCGTCAAATTGGTATGAGGGCGCACTCCTGGAGTCGCCACCATCACCTGTTCTCTTTCAATCGCTGCTCTTCTCAGCTCATCTACACTTCTACCACTCCACTTTGTCACGTCCAGCGCAGCTTAGGGTGACCTCTGCCTAGAATTGAAGTCTGGGCACAAATTATGTACGGGGTTGTTATACAGTAGGTATTGACTGCTTTTACTTCTGCTATGGTAAAACCACTTCTCCTTTGGTGCTCCGCGGAGCTGTCTAGTTTCTCTTGACTTCATCTTATAGGTAAACAAAACAAGCGCAGCATGACTTTGGGAATCACAGTTTTAACCATGGCTCTTAAACCAGTCAATATTTGTATTCTAGTCAATATATGCCTAAGCTATAGTGTTAAGGGAGTGGCCTGGGCGTTCTCCACCGCATCAAACCCTAGTCATTTTCTCAAGACTTGTTTGATATATCTACCTCCATGATATTATGAATTCCCATCTTTGCTCCTACAGTGTGAAAACCCAGGGAGAGCTATGGTGAAGGGCTGAACTGGGCCGGCTGTGCCTTGATCACTCTGCTTGGACAACAGAAACGCTTTGAAGCACTGGATTTCTGCTACCACATCCTACGAGTGCAGAAAGTGGATGCATGGTGCAGATGCATACATTAATGGCATGGTAAGTTTTATTTCAACATACAGTCATTGAGATGGCCTGTAATAATGATAACATCAATAAAACACAGTTATACTTAATGAGGTTATAGATTTCATAATGTTGCTAAAAATATGTAAATGAGATTATAAGAGTTACTGCTGTCTTTGAATCATTGTCTAACTTTCTTGATGATTTTCTTTTATAGCCCTTTGGCATCTGCAAGTACCAGATTCTGAACAACCAAATCTTCTCTGTCCTGAACAAGTACCTGAAGGCAAACGAGAGTGACACCACGCCTGTAGAGAAAATCCGTTGCTATCAGCCACCAATTCATCAGTCCGTCATTGATGGAGGAATGTAAAAACAGAAATGATGGAAGACTGAAGAGACATGAGGGAAGTAGGATTTGGAAACGAAGCTTCCAAACAGGATTTAAACTGAAAAACAAGGCATCTTAGGTAAGATATATTGAAGAATGTGTCCATAAGACACACACATTTATATGTCCATCTGGCAAATGCCTTTATATGAAGTATGGCGGGGAAAGTTCATAGTTCAATTTATTTCCACTCAAGCATTTATAATAACAAAATAATATTGCAGGACCGAAAACTAAATAGATTAGGTAGGGGGGGGGGTCTCCTAACAGCAAGCTTGTTGGTTTAATGGAGACTCCCCAAGTTTGCGTACATACATACGTATCTATGAGAAAGAACAATGCAAGAATAGTCTGAGATAATATTGAAAACATACAAACTAGTAACACATGAAAAGACAAGGACAAAACACTCTATTTATAGTGAATGTTTGAAAAAAATCAGAGATACTGTCCTCAAATCTTATACTCCTCAGCTCAGGATTGGAAGAAGAAAAAACACCAACACCCCCCCCCCCCCCCATCCATACCCCCCCCCCCCCCCAACAAAAAAACAACCACAAACATAGCAGTCCTAATTTACACAGGAAAAAAACAGATGATAAAGGTGGCGTTGCATTAAGTAAATTCTTATTTCCAATGGTTGCTTTGTGTGATAGAAGGAAGAACCTATAAATAAATAGTAAGCTTGCGGGTACAACCATGTGTAAATCTCTGTTGTGTGAGGGTTTGTATAGTAGGTGTGGTCCTTAGTAATATTTGCTACAGTATACAGTGCTTACAGTGTACATTGTACAGTGCTAATAATTATCACACACCAGTTTGTATGGGTGAAACCAAAATGAGTATTTCTTATCCCTGATGCAAATTTAACATCTATAAATCGTTACAGTATGCCTACCCTCTGCATAGGATTTGAACCGCATCTAGCCATCGGGCAATCTCGGTGGTCTAGCTGGTAGGACACTGCTCTAGAATTGCAAAGGTCGTGGGTTCGAATCCAAGTCAAGTAATATGCCTGTGATTTTTTTTCACAGAACTCGGGGAATGTATTGAGTATACAGTGCTAACACACAACAGTGTATATGGGTGAAACCGAAAATGAATAACTATTTTCTACATACTTAGCATGTTGAATGTATAAAGACATTAAAGAGAAAATGATATCAAAAAGTTGTCGTTTACTTAGTTGTTATTTCAGCCTGGATCTGACACGTTCGTTGTGGGTGGGGTGTTCAAATGTAGTGTAGTCTTTTCCCTGAGATTGACTGAACAGGTCGTTGGTTCACAGTCCCACTTCAGACAGAGGTCTGATTCGTCTGGTGCGAAGCTTTTCGTAGTATCCCATCGAAGCTCTTACACAAGTCTGCACATCTGCAGACAGGCTGTCCGGAGCAGGGGGAGGTTGTGGACTAAAAAATCCACTGCTACTAAATGCGTTATCAAAATATCCAGCTCTTTTGTTTGACCGTTTGAGTGTCTTAGATGTTACCCACTTGTCCATGACTTCACCTCCTGCTTCCCAAGACAGAAGCTCTGGTTTGTAGGGAATACCCATCTTGAGGCAATAGGCAGACAAGATGCCAGGTGGGTCAGCTAAGAGGTCATCGATATCGAGGATGACGGGCTCTTGATGGAGTTCATTTTCCACGTACTCTATCAACTCGTAAAGCTCCTTGAACTTATACCCGGCAGGAAACAATGAAACTGGTAACTTGAGCAAATCAACTTCTTCGCCGTATGCTTTGGAAAACATTTTTTTGCATGATACGAAAACCTTGGCCGGATGGCGAATCAAGAAGCTGTATCTGAATCCTTTGGGAAGCATGTGATACTTAGCATCGAGATAGTGAACCAAATCCTTGCAGAGTAAGATCTTGAAATCTGCATAAGATGCTGATAAGAGATCATCTCTGACAAAGCCATAAGTGCAGACTGACGCTTCAAAACCTTGGACACCGTCGTCGACGGGCTGATGGAGTCTCCCCGAAGCGCTTCTCATATGGGTCAAATGAGTCTGGATTCTGATTTTTTCTCTCTGGTCCTGAATTGAAGGCACATCCGTAAGGCTCGAGAACCACCTGAAGCCCTTCAACACAGCTGAGACATTTGACCAGTGCTGTGGATACTGAGCGCCCTGTGCACCACAAAAAGATTCGATTCATTTCATCAGCCATAATCGTTGATTGCCGATGAGGTCCTGTAACAAAAACGAAAAGAGCAATGTAATATAATAAAATCAACCGTTAAAGTGAAGACTTACATAATAACAAACAAAGCATAGATAGATACAGCAACTGCTGCATGTTTGACTGGAAAAGCCTTTGAAAACTCACAGTTATTCTGCAATGAAACAGCCTCTACCGTTTTCCCCGAAGTTGCTGGTTTTCCCCAGCGCTTTTGGCATTACCTAACTACCAGTGTAGTAGTATAGGCGCGTTTACAGTGTAAAGAAATGCCTTTTGAAAAATCACAGTTTTACAATGAAACAGTACCGTAGCCTAAAGTCCATCTGAAATTCCACAACGTTTTTTGCTTTACACGATCTGTGCCGATAAGCAGCGTTCCAATTGACTGACTAGTCTTGTCACGATAAGGTCACCATTACCGAGTTTCCAGGCACCAATGGCCATGAGCCATCGGCTGTGGGGATAAATTTCACCATTAAGATGCAAATCACCTGTGAGCCGTCAGCTTTATATGGGGGAAATAATTCATCAATAAGCTTCTTCAGTTATGGGGGTTACAGGTCATTTTCGAACTTCCAGGCACTATTGAGCCGTCAGCTACTGTTGTCTTGGTTCCAGAATTATGTCCGAAGATTTAAAATAAGACATTCGCAAGTTTTATTTCCCAGCCTCGCTACCATGCATGAGCGGCGCGCCGTGTCGCCCGCTAGCTTTATGCAAGTCTATTCTTGGGCAGCGTATTGAGAACAAAGACTGAAGGCCCATTATGTGGAAAAATGGTGCATTAATAGTTATGGGCGATAAAGTTTGTAAACGAACTTCAAGGCACCCCTGAGCTATGGGGGATTAGCGCGGGTGCAACTTTGTGTGATATTGTATTCTGTAACATAGCTTTTTCAACCTCAGAAAATAATTATAATTAATAATTACAGTTAAAACTAGCTTTGTTCGTAGAAACCGTCAGTCACGCCCCTAAGAAAGACTCGCGATGAGTTGATGGCATATTTGTTGCCCTTTGTACACCAAGCTTGTGCTTTAAACACTCTACCAAAGTGCCAAGAGATTTGGTGTGCCCCCCCCCCCCTTTCCCATGAGGTGAATTGTGTTTATAGCGCCCTCTTTTGAACCCCAGTCCTCCTTGTAATAATTTGCCGAAATATCCCCAAAATGGCTCGAATCTACCTACAGAGGGCAAACAACAGGCAAGCCTTGAATCAAGACTATTTTGTTGTTTGTTCTTTGCACCAACTCGTGATTGGAAAATGTAATAACGCCCCAGCGGCAATGTTGTATCTTGCGTTGGTAGGAACATTACATTGTATTTAAACAATAACCAGTGACATGCTGGTTGCATAAACGAATTGCTTCTATGCTGACAAAGTTTCCATTAAGATAATGTTGGCACTACGGTCTGTCCTCAGTAGTTTTTTTTTATGAGATAACTAACAAACAATTTATTTTTATTTTTATTGTAACAGCATTTGTTTGTCGTGCAGTACCACCCCCCCCCCCCCCTCCCCAGACAATTATTAGAAGTCATGCCTGCCTTCCGGATTGCAAACGAGCTTGTCTCCTTGTGCAATAGAATGCTTTATTGGACTCTTAAGACTCGTTGTGTAATCTTAAGAAGCATGGGCCTTGAATAATGATTGGGGTCCATCATAGAGTCAAGTACTTGAAGGCAGTGGACACTATTGGTAATTGTCAAAGACTAGTCTTCACAGTTGGTGTATCTCGACATATGCATAAAATAACAAACCTGTGATCAATTTGAGCTCAATCGGTCATCGAACTTGCGAGATAATAATGGGGAAAAAAACACCCTTGTCACACGAAGTTGTTTGCGTTTAGATGGTTGATTTCGAGACCTTAAGTTCTAAATCTGAGGTCTCGAAATCAAATTCGTGGAAAATTACTTCTTTCTCGAAAACTATGGCACTTCAGAGGGAGCCGTTTCTAACAATGTTTTATACCGTCAACCTCTCCCCATTACTCGTCACCAAGAAAGGTTTTATGCTAATAATTATTTTGAGTAATTACCAATAGTGTCCACTGCCTTTAAGCTGCCATAATAGACTTTTGGTTAAAAGATAGTGAGCACGATTGGAAACACGCATATTTTATATTGTTATCTTGTATTGTATACATGGCCTGACTGGGCGTGTATGGATTTTATTCTTAAAATCCTTGTGTGTTGTTTCTTGTGCAATATTTTGCAGATATATACCATTTTTGTATTTTCTAAAAAAGACGTGTTTAAATCAGCTTGATTTAAACAAGCAAATGAGTTTAACAAATAGATTTGAATATTATCTGCATGACTTGTCGCATAAATTTGAATTCCCTGGACTAAAAGAGACAGTTCGGCCATGTCACTCGAGGCAAGCTTTTGCGTAGTGACGTAAGAGACTACGAACGCACGTTCAATTCTGAATGAAGTGTATGGCACCAGGACTAGCGATCAGGAGGTTGCTATACAAAAAGCTCGCCCGGAACCATTTGGCATAGCAACTGTCTCCATAGTTTGGTAATTCAAATTAAATGCGACAAGTCATGCAGATAATATTCAAATCAAACGCATGGCTTATTGAATTCAACAATTCTATACATTGCAAAAAATTGCATAATATGCAG
This sequence comes from Asterias amurensis, assembly GCF_032118995.1. Classification (NCBI taxonomy): domain Eukaryota; kingdom Metazoa; phylum Echinodermata; class Asteroidea; order Forcipulatida; family Asteriidae; genus Asterias; species Asterias amurensis. The sequence goes on from NC_092651.1 coordinate 11,161,260, forward strand.
TAACTATTTGAAGGCGTAAAGAAACTACACTGTTATTTTGATGAAATAAAATTAATATTTTGTTTAAAAAACAAATTTTAAAAACGCATTCTGATGATATTTTATTATCCTTGTTTATGCAGAACTCTTTACAGCTGTTCGGTGACCTATTAATCATGATTCTTTGACAGGATTGACCGTACTGTTTCAAAATAGCAAAGTTTACCATCCTCTAAACACGCCATTTTAAGTCATAATAATTATTCAAATCAAACACAATGGCTTATTGAATTCAACAATTCTAAACATTGCAAAAAATGGCCTAATATGCAGTTACTATATGAAGACATAAAGAAACTATCCTGTTATTTTGATGAAATAAAATTAATATTTTGTTTTAAAAAACAAATTTTTAAAACGCATTCTGATGATATTTTATAATCCTTGTTTATGCAGAACTCTTTACAGCTGTTCGCTGACCTATTAATCATGATTCTTTGACAGGATTGACCGTTCTGTTTCAAAATAGCAAAGTTTACCATCCTCTAAATATAAAGACGCCATTTTGAGTCGAGGGAGCCATTATATACAATCCTTTAGTTGTCCACTGCATTTTCATCTAATTGCCCCCCTCCTTTAGAGCTGGAATTTCTTCCCTTCTGTACAAAGACATGATTGCTTTGGTTAATTGTTTCTTGTGTTCTTTTACTTACCAATGTAGCTTGGGATATGCAGGGAGTTGTTGGAACCTTGTATAAAGCTCGTCAGTACGGTCAAGATACAACGTGAGTAAAAACAAAACAATACTTTTTCCGAAGGAAATTTTATTTTTATTCAAACCTTAAACAACCCCTCACTTTAAGTATACAACAATACCGAAAAGCAATGGCACAAGACTAAAACACAGTTTCTAAACCAGTATATCTCGGAAGCAAGTCTTCAAGTAAAAAAAAAGCACTTTATTTAGTAATCTCTTTACTTGTTGTAGTGGTTTCGGGAAAACGGGGATTTTAAAATTCGACGTTTCGATATGTGACGTTTTGATTGTCTTCAATATATAGCTGGAGCCTAATGCTATATAAAGTATTGGGTTCTGGATCCCGTGGGCCCTGGCCATAATGTGGGTCAGTATGACCCGAGAATGGTGTCAAACTGACCCATAAATGGGTCAACTGACGCTGAAGTTTAAATCCCATTGCTAACCAGTTTCGCGATATATATTAGGCCCTCCTGGAACGTGAAATCGAGCTCAATTTCGAACCGTTAATTGTTTCATTTAATCGACGGGTGGTTTTCGATATTGATAGTTCCTGGCACAATCATTGATACATTCTTTGACATCTCACATCGTTCCTTGATATCTTACATCACCATCTAAGGAACGGGAATCTCATCAAATGAGGTTTCATATGAATTCCGTTATCGTGATCAACAAAGACCGAAAACAATTACACAAAAGGTCACGTTTGTCCTTAAAACAAGGCAGAACCCGTAAGAGTTAAAGTGGATGCGAAGTATCTATACGCAGTCCACTCAACAAACCCCGAAGGCGGTTGTTGTTTGTTATGATTTAGCGCTCCTTAAGCACTTATGCTCCGCACAAACGTACATGCAGGCAGTTTCTTCCCCTGAGAGGAAACTGTGTTGATCTATAGGGTTGCTTGTTACCTCTTGCTTACATATCATGATCCACGAAGGCAGCTTTGCAATGACATGTTTTAAAATTGTGACTCCCACTGCACTTGCGGTGTCAAATTAATCTCCTATATCAATTAAATTGTGGATATTCATACTTAAATGCCGAATCAATTATTAGAATGTGTATGTTTATCGGTGAGATGTGCCACTTAAAACATTTTGTGTGGCAGATATGTTTGTCCAGAAACGGCTTTATTTTTTACCATGTCCGGTATGTGACATTCCCTTATATTCGCACTCTATTATACAACACCATTTATTTTTGTACAGAGGACCCCCCCCCCCCCGCCCCCACCCCCTCACACTGAACACTGAACTTAATGTGACATGTCATTTTATGCTATATATTAATTATGTAATCTTTACTCAACTGGCCTAAAAGGAGATTATCATATCAATATAGCATGCCTATATTGGCGTATTTATTAATTCAAGTCGAAGGAGAACTTCAAACGCACTTTTCCTGCATTTTGAAAACTAACATATTGAGGTATTATTGTGATAGCAGTAATCCCAACCGAACGAAAACATTCTGAAACCCCTGGGACAGAGTAGGGTAAAAATGTCAAATTTTGCAGTTTCTTCAAACAGGTTGAATGCATGTTCACAGAATAGCTGCAGGGTGACACTTAGCAATAAGAAATCAAAAATTTCCCACCCATAAGGCCGTAAACCATAATTGAATTAAACAAACGGTTTTGTTTTTGCATTTTGGCGAGGCTAAGCTTTTAAAATCTTAACTACAAACCAGTTTTAAGACCCACACATTTGGCCAAGATGTCAATAATAAAAAGTGTGTTGTTACTATGGCAACGGGCAACGTATGGATTTGGCGAGTCTATTTTGTTTACTTGCACACTTAGGTCCTTTCATTTTGTACAAAGAATGTCAATGTCTTGGGTTTTCAAACTAAGAGCTATGAAGATATCCATTAGTATCTAAATTTGATCCAAGGTTTTAAAAATTAAGTATTATTAAACAAAAATAGTCACACCTCTTTCATTGCTTGTACAGAACAAAAATAGCAGTCCATATAGCCCACGACCGTTTGGCTTAAAATATCTGTCTCGCATAAAATGATGAATGTCTTGTAGACAAATGAAATGTGTAGGGTACTGCTTGGACCAATCGGTATGATGGGTGAAATGGTCTACCGGTGTGATCTGCATTAATAATTCACGGAGGCAACGAAGGCGATTGCCTCCATGCCCCCTGGTTACTGCCTTGCTGCCCTGAAAATGCCCCAGCAGAAAATGTACATGGGTGTCCTTTATACCGAGGAGAAAATGTCTTGGTGCCATCCACACTATAAAGGGGCAATAGGCACTACCACACTAATGATTTTGAGGTGTGTAAAATTATCACGTACAATTGTTGACAGTTAATGTTAAGGCATACCTTTGGTTTTAGGAAAAATTATAATAATTCAATCCTCACGAAAATAAGCATAATATACAGCAAAACTAACCCAAGTTTGCGTTTGTTGAGAAATCACCGATAATCCGGCGCGAATAATGTCCACGCAGGAAGAATAATAAACCCTAATACGAAAGACATAATCTTCGAGAAGCGTTACCGCGGTAACGTTCATTCCATTACAATTTCGGGGGGGGGGGAATGTCTCACAAAATGCGTTATATACTATACAAAGCAGCCGTATAGGCCTACTACCATGTATATTTGTATTGGCAATAATTGTCAGAGTCATGGCCAAACGTTTATACATACCCTTTAAATTATGTGTGCAACTTGTCCTTCGGAAGAACTTGACAACACATTGGGTTTACGTAAAGCTTAACCAAACCATATCTTTATACTGTTCAATGTCTGTAGAATTTAATTAAGGACTAATCGATATTCATTAAAGGCACTGTACACTACTGGTAATTACTCAAAATATTCTGATTATGGGAACTTTTTTCCCTTTGTTGATTGAATTCGAAATATCTTTCTGATACAAAACTCATTGATTGCACAATATAAATATTGACAACTCTGGTTTATAACAAAGTAAACCATATGCATTATGTAAATGTCTTGGTAAATTATGTTGTGTTGCGTGCGCATTTCGTGTCACTGACATTGCTACCAAGCTCTACACGTGTGTTGATTGTGGCATGGATCGACTTGTTTAGCAATGCAGACCTGCAAGCCGTTATAATGACTACGTCTTGGCAAAGAGTGGGTTTTCTTTTTATCAACAGAACTCATCTTCATTCTGTTTGACGCCTCCTCCGGTTTGCCTGACTGCAACGAGTTTTTTTTTATAATTGCAAATCACGAACTCTCATTATTTACATCACCACAACACGGGTTTTGTATCTCTCTTGTCACGGCCGGACCTCTGATGCGGCTACCTTCACCAATCATGAAGCTCTAGTGTTTGACGAGTGCTTTAATTGCCACTCTATTGTTAAGTACATGTTTACCTCATTTAGTAGTTGTCAGTGCTGCTGATTGAAGTTGACGCTGTGTAAGACAAAAATAAACGGACCGTACAGTGCTATTTAATGACTGTTTATGTGGACATGTAGAATGAAAACGGTTTGAACATGATGAGCTGTCGATATGTGTCCAGTTTGAGCGTAAGAAACTCCAACAAGTAATTGACTGCGTTGGATTGTTGTTCGAGATTTTAAAACAATGGGGTTGAATTCTACTTTCAATGACGAAACGGAGGGATCAGGATTTTCCGAGATGCCGTCGGCAGTGCCGTCTCCCACCTCGATCCTCACCCCGGTGCAACGAGTGATTTTGTCCGGCATCATGATCTTCATCAGCATCAGTGGATGCGTGGGGAACATTGTGGTCATCTGCGCCGTGGCACTCTCCAAGAAACTCCGCTGCATTACTAACGTCTTCGTTGTGAACCTAGCCGTTGCCGACTTGATGACCTGTCTGAATATTCCATGGATGGTGGTGGCTATCCTAAGCGTGGATGGCTGGCCCTTGCCGGACTGGATCTGCAGCTCGTGTGGGTTCACCTTGATTGTTTGTATCGGTAGTAGCATCTACACCCTAGCCTGCATCGCAACCATCCGCTATGTGGTTATAACAGGCACCCCAGGACGATGCCAGACTCTATACACAATACCCAAGCTATGCACTATCATCACCTTGATCTGGACAGTGCCCTTGCTGCTTGCCTTTGTGCCCATCGTCTTTGATCTTGGCAAACTTGGATATGACTTTAAGTATAGCTCATGCACATGGGATACTGGCCACCATAACTCGGAGAATCTCAGTAAAATATTAGCTGCCACTTATTACCCGCTGCCTTTCATCGTCATCACCTACAGCTACCTGAAGATATTCTTCCACGTACGCCGGCACTCCCGGACCGTTGGAGTGTTGTTGACCGTCAGCTCGACCGTTCGCCCCGTTGGTGCCATCACCGCCTCAGCGGCCGCAGGAAGCCTACCCGGAAACCCTCCGAGCGCACGGCAAATTAGCTCACAGTCTCACAACCCGAGGGAAAACAATCCACCACGAGAACACAATAACGTCCGGGCAAAAATAAACAGGAGACAAGTTGAAGTGACTAAGAACATGTTCTACATTGTGTGTGTATTTTTGTTGTGCATTTCTCCCTTTGGGTTTAGTCTGTTTTACGAGAAGAGTGACCCTGTTATACCATACGCCGGCATGTTAATATTCTGTAACAGTTGCATCAACCCGTTTGTCTACGCCACTAAACACCCTGTTTTCAAGAAAGTTATCTGGTTGATTCTGAAGTGTAAATTCTCTAAAATATCCTAACACACTGCAGCATGGAGTTTTATTTCTTAAAACTATTTTTTTTTTTCATTTGCTCGAGGCTGATTTTTTTTAAGATGTATGATAACGTTCAGTGTGTATATCAAACAACTGTAATCTGCCATGAATAAGAAAATGTCAGGTTTACTGCATCGAGCTGATCATAGTTTGTGGCCTTAACCCATGTTCATATAGCCAGGTACTAAATGAAGTGTAAAACCATGAAAAATATAGGCCAGGAAAAAATGCAGCCTTAACCCATGTTTATATAGTCTGATACTAAATAAATTATAACATGTAAATATAGGCTAGGACTGAATGCAGCGTAAAGCCATATTTATAGATTCTGGTACTAAATGAATTTTAAAACAATGTAAATATAGGCTAGGACTTAATGCAGCATAAACCCATGTTCAAATAGTCGGGTACGTGTAAATATAGGCTGGGAATAAATGCAGCCTAAACCCATTTTCATAGTCCGGTACTAAATGAAGTATACAACCATGTAAATATAGGCTGGGACTAAATGCAGTTTAAACACATTCCGGTAACAACATCCATGTAAAAATATTATTTACAATATCTGCATTTACGTCAAGGAAGCACTTTACGCAGCGCAGACGTCTCTACGTCATAACCAAAATTATGAAAAAGGGAACAATTAACTGCGCTCCTTTTCACTGTTGATAAGTTAACTTAATTTATATTCTTCTATCATAAATTAACAGGGTACCTGTCGTGCAATACATAATCACACTGGTTACATACAGCGTGCTTATCTTAAAGTCACCTGGAAGCAGATTTTTTTCTTTCTTTCAAACATAAGAGTATATGCTTACGAACAATAAAACAATTTAGTAATTGTTTGTCACGATTTATATGTTTAAAAAATATATAAAGTTGTTTAGGGGCTGACTCCGCCTACCCCTTTTGTGACGTCAATCGAGGCAGACTTTGCCTGCAATGCGTATGGTAAACACACGTGCAAAGTACATGTACGTCCAAGTCGTGAGTTGGTACATTTCAAAAAGTGTTTTTCTGCAATCAGCAGCAATACACCTGGTCGGCATTGCCGGAATTTTTTTTTAAACAATTGACACTTACAAACTCACGGACGGTCCGTACATGTACTTTGCAATTGTGTTTACTCTACGCATTACAGGCAAAGTCTGCCTCGATTGACGTCACGAACAGCGCCCTCTTGGGTCGGGGTCTACTCTAACATTTGTAAATAACATAAGAACTGATTTTTTAAAACCTTAGTTAACTGTTTATTCACATTCCACTCATCAAAACACATATATTAGTGACAAAAGCTTTATTTTGAAAAAATACCACTTCCAGGTGACTTTAAGCTAGGCTTATCTATGGTGCAAAGCTTATCATCTTAAGATACGCTTAACATGTTGCACTTAAGTTTGTGTAGTAGGCCCTATGTATTGAATCATATATGTAGTATAGTGCAGACATCTTTGTAAAGTTTCTTGTCTGTAAGAGTGTCAGATTTACGTATACAAAAAGATGCTTTCTAGCCTCAGTTTTTGGTAACGTGACCTTGGACTGGAGAAAAACAAACAAAGTTTGACTGTTAAAGGCAGTGGACACTATTGGTAATTACTCAAAATAATTATTGGCATAAAACCTTACTTGGAAAAGAGTAATGGGGAGAGACTGATGGTATAAAACATTGTGAGAAACAGCTCCCTCTGAAGTGGCCTAGTTTTGGAGAGAGAAGTAATTTTTCACGAATTTGATTTCGAGACCTCAAGTTTAGAACTTGAGGTCTCGAAATCAAGCATCTGAAAGCACACAACTTCGTGTGACAAGGGTGTTTTTTCTTTCAAAGTTCTCTCGCAACTCCGACGACCGATCGAGCTCAAATTTTCACAGGTTTGTCATTTTATGCATATGTTGAGATACACCAAGTGTGAAGACTGGTCTTTGACAATTACCAATAGTGTACACTGTCTTTAAGCCCGGTTCATACTTCCTGCGAATGTGATACGATTTTTGACGTCACAAATTCACAACGATTAATTCGCATCAGTTAATATTACCAAAACTTGTATAGAGCCCTAATCATGTAAACATGCTCTAGGGCGCTGAACATGGACAAATAGACAAACTAAAAAATAAGAAAATACGGAACTATAGCAACGGGAGTAAACATTCTTAAAAACATTCAACAACAACTTAATCAATAGAAATCGTGAAGTATTAAAAGTGCAATTAGGTCTAAAATCTCAAATACAAATTGACTTGTGATGAACTCCTGCGAAACAATCGCTGCGAAAACAGAGCTTCAAAATTCGTATCGCGTAATTAGCATGAACCGGGCTTTACCCAATTTTATCGTTTTGCATATAAATAATGTCAAGAGGCTTTTATATAAATGTTTTCAATATCGTGATAAGTTTTATAATGTTCTTGTTTTACTCATAATCAAATCTTTTGATATTTGCTAACAGCATACATTAGGTATGTATTGAAGAGATCACAGTGCACTCTTTTACAACTCGCCAACACAAGGGGCACTTATCTATGCGTAAACTTTGGGGTACAACCTAGCCCTATATAGGACTCTTCCTCTGTACATGGTCACTGTAGTACAATACGAAAGTGTAAGGCCGCCAGGGCTAGGGTACAACCTACAAACTAGATTGTTAATAGCAAAGCACATTTTTTGTTATTTAAAAAAAAAAAGTGAAGTTAAGTGTCAATAATAATCACATCATGGTCAACTAATTTTTTTAATGTCTCAACCGTGTCATTTTAAAGTAGTTGATTTTTATCCGTCCCACTTACACAAGTATCATATGGACAGGGTCTAAATATAGAGCATCCCCAAAAAGAGTGAATTAAACCTTAAAGTGCCTCTGACGAATAACAGAGACAAAAATTAACGCTATATTTGTTTTACTAAAATAATGAAAGATAGAGCTAATAACAATGGCTTACTGCACAAAAAGAAAACACCTACAGAGTTGAAGCTTAATAAAATAAAAAATAGGGTTTTTTAGCTGTTTCGTAGCGAAGCGCAGCGAAACAGCTCTTGTTTTTGTTAAAGTTTTTTTTATTATTATTATTATTATTATTATTATTATTATTATTTTTTTTTTTATTTGTCATCTTCAGAAAAATTTCATATAAGTGCTGATTTGCAATGTTCCCAAAGAGCAATTGCAATGAAATTTTCAGGGATGAAAGGTATTGGTGCAATGATCATTGCGAAACAAGGATGTCATTATGACATAATCAGAAGTCACGTGACGTCATCTTAAAGGTGTTGTATTTTAAATGTTTGAAAATTTATAACAAATCAGCCACAAGAGACCGTAGGTTTCTGTTTGCGGGATTGGGGAGGGATAAATAAGGTCTTCATTTTGTTTCGTGTGCGTGACCTCACATGACCTCTACATCCGGTCGAAACCGGAAGTCGCCCTCTAATTCAAAATTGGAAAAAGATATGAAGTTGCTTTTAACGATGTTAGTGCGTGGCAAGGGTGGGCAGTTCAAAAAAAATACCAATGACGTCACATAATGCAACAGCGCCCTCTAGCGGCAGGTTAAAAACTCTTCAAAATGGACTTTTTGAAGATGTGTGTGGTGAAGTTTTTTGTAATCACTTTAAATTTTACACACACGTTAACTGTCAGGCAGCCATCATATGTGTGAAGTTTCAGATCAATGACGTCATCGGGGGTCACGTGACGCGGCCTTAAAGGTGCACTTTTTGAACTAATATAACTCCCTAAGTAATTATGCGATCATGTTGAAACTTGGTAGGTTGTTGGATATTGACAAGTTCTTATGCAATATTAAAGGACGTCATGATGACGTCATCACATGATTTTTTATGATTTTTTCAATTTTTGCACCTTTAACACATAAATTGCTATCTGAATATGGTATAATCCAAATTATTTTTTATTTATGCCACATTGGGCAAAATTGCTTTGAATACCCAACAAATTTAAAACTCAGTTGAGAAATTTTAAATTTTTGTTGACGAAACAGCTCTGCATTTGTGCACAAATGCAATTTAGCTCTAGTTTATTTTATATTTTCATCAATACTCAATGCTAATATAGAATACCGAAGTAGGAGTTAAGCATGTGTACTTTTATCTTTGTGTAGGCCTATGTCACGGTATCTTTAAAACTGTGCGCTTGTGAACTACGAGTAGGCCCACGCAAACAACATATAACGAGAACTCGAATGTCTTCCCTGTGGTTTATTACTTGATAATAATGTTCAATGCATAACATGATAACAAAATCGGCGACCCAACAACTACAACTATTACCGGTAATAGCACATAATACCAATTATAACACCCCTTGCAAGTATTCTGCCTGCTCATTGGTTTAGAGCGCGTCACATGACATGTCTTAGTTTTGCTAGACGACGGCCGTCGGTTTGCCATGCGCTAGTCCGAAGACTAGCACATGGCGCCGTGCGCTAGTCCGACAGACTAGCACACGGCGTGCAGTACCCAGACGTCCGTTGCGTGTACGAGTATGACAAATTAATAGTCTGTAACCATTTCCGATTGCACGACACTACATGCAACACATTCAGTAAAAGTGTTTGCAATCTGTATTCGCGTCGTCCGTGGATTGTAGCATTTAGGTCTGTAACTTAATAATAATAGTACAGTATTTAGAAATGTTTGGAGTGTTATAAAACAAATATTGACTGCTTTTACTCGTGCAATGGTTAAAAACTATGACTCCCGAGGTGATCCCCGGAGCGTTCTATTTTCCCGAGGCGAAGCCGAGGGAAAATAGAACGCTCCGGGGATCACCGAGGGAGTCATAGTTTTAACCATAGCACTCGAAGCAGTCAATATTTGTATACTATAAGCATGATAGGAAAAATCCTACAAAGTCCTACAAAACTGTAATGTGAACTAACTTAATAAAGATAAGGCCTAGTCACTACTGATTTCGTCAAGAACACATTATCTAGGCCTACTACTCCATATAAGAGTGCATTCAAATCAAGTAATTCCCATTCTGCTCCTTGGGAAAAAAATTGACGTATCGGCCCCATAGGCCCTAGTGAGGGATCGCTTCCTGAGTTACGAGACGACCGCGTAGGCTTATGGTTTGATTTCAGTTTTAAGGTGCAACCAGGCGTCAAAGTGTTCGTGACCACAGTCCTCTCAGTGTTCATTTATCTCACCATTGACTTGCGCCTTAAAATTAGCCGATTCACTAAAAAGTGTTTCCTAATACTCCAAAAATGAATGACCATACAAATTTGATGGCAACAAATAGGCTCAAACCTCAGTATCACCCTGACATGACAGTTTATGAAGTTATCATTATATTGATGGCCACTGATCAATATTGGGATGGCCCTAGACTGGTCCCATGTCCTTATCCTTTGAAGGGACCAATGTTGGGTAGGTCCTAGACTGGTGTCATGTCCTTATCCTTTGAAGGGACCAATATTGGGTAGGTCCTAGACTGGTGCCATGACCTTATCCTTTGAGGGGACCAATATTGGGTAGGTCCTAGACTGGTCCTTTACAGGGACCAATATTGGGTAGGTCCTAGACTGGTGCCATGACCTTATCCTTTGAAGGGACCCAATATTGGGTAGGTCCTAGACTGGTCCTTTATACAGGGACCAATATTGGGTAGGTCCTAGACTGGTGCCATGTCCTTATCCTTTGAAGGGACCAACATTGGGTAGGTCCTAGACTGGTTCCGTGTCCTTATCCTTTGAAGGGACCAATATTGGGTAGGTCTTAGACTGGCCCCATTCCCTTATCTTTTGAATGGACCAGTATTGGGTAGGTCCTAGACTGGTGCCATGTCATTACCCTTTGAATGGACCAATATTGGGTAGGTCCTAGACTGGTGCCATGTCCTTATCTTTTGAAGGGATCAATTTTGGTAGGTCCTAGACTGGTGCCACGTCCTTATCCTTTACAGGGACCAATATTGGGTAGGTCCTAGACTGGTGCCATGTCCTTATCCTTTGAAGGGACCGATATTGGGTAGGTCCTCGACTGGTGCCATGTCATTATCCTTTGAAGGGACCAATATTGGGTAGGTCCTAGACTGGTGCCATGTCATTACCCTTTGAATGGACCAACATTGTGTAGGTCCTAGACTGGTGCCATGTCATTATCTTTTGAAGGGATCAATTTTGGTAGGTCCTAGACTGGTGCCACGTCCTTATCCTTTACAGGGATCAATATTGGGTAGGTCCTAGACTGGTGCCATGTCCTTATCTTTTGAAGGGACCAATTTGGGTAGGTCCTAGACTGGGACCACGTCCTTACCCTTTACAGGGACCAATATTGGGTAGGTCCTAGACTGGTCCCATATCCTTATTCTTTGAAGGGACCAATGTTGGGTAGGTCCTAGACTGGTGCCATGTCCTTATCCCGTGAAGGGACTAATATTGGATAGGTCCTAGACTGGCCCCATGTCCTTATCCTTTGCAAGGACCATTATTGTGTAGGCCCTATACTGCACCCTGTCCTTATTTGCAAGGATAAAGACAGGTGTTGGGTTTTCGTATACACTTGTAGGCCTTAAGTTGGATGTAACTGCGAATCTCATGAAGACCACGTGTAATGATGCAAGGTCAAATGTAATTGTGTACAGTAGCTCTTTATAGCGTTATTCACGATTCTCGAAGTTAGTGTGACGTCAGATGTTCAGGCTAGGTAGGCCTAACCCATTTGGAAAAGGCTTCAGGCCGCGCCTGAAATCTTTTAATATTTGAGTCAGAAACTACCTACTGTCTGAAAATCTACGTACTTCATCAGAGGGAGCCGTTCTCTCACAATGTTTTTCCAACAGCTCTCCATTGCTCGCTAAGCAAGTTTTTATGCATGCTAATATGAGTCATAACCAGTAGTGTCCAGTGCCTTTTAAGGCCATTTTCCACTTAAAGGTATATGGTTTTAATTTCCGATTAGGCCTAATTATGAGAGACACGTCACTTACGGTTGATGGATATATGAAATATTGTTTGTTGCTGTAGACCCGCAGTAATTGGTGCATTAGGCATGGTTTTGTGTTTTTAGGTTGACCTGTCATTTTACGTCAACATGGCGGTGCATCTGGCTATAAAGTCTTGTGGCCTTGTAAGAGGCTTGGGCTGGATCAATAACATTGAAATTCATTCATAACCGCGGATTTCTCTTGAAATTGTAATAACAATGAATAAGATCGTGGTGTGTAGGTTCTTTAAAGTGAAGGTCTACATTATTGGTATAACTCTCAAAATTAATTGCACAAAAAAATGGGTGAGAGGCCTACAGCATCTTTCTATAGCTAAAACCATTTAAAAAAATAATTCACTTCAAAGAAATCTAGTTATGTAAAAAAACAAGTAATATAGGTTTTCTCGGTCAAATTCGGCAAATGAGCAGTCAATTTCATTTTCATGCGTTCGAATTAAAGCTGTTTTGCCTCTCCGGTTGTTACTGCGTTTCAAATTCAGAACTCGGCCATTCAATCTCGTTTTGAGTCGAGACAAATTCCTTTAGCACTCTGTTCAATTTAGCGTATCGTCATTCTTTTTCGTGACACACACGCCCAAAAAGAAGCGACTGCGAATTTGAATGTTTCTTTGATTAATTGTTAAATTGAATGATTATTTTGTTAAATCAAATGATGCAACATTACATTTGACTAATCATAAAACGAAATCGAATTACCCTTTTTTAGTAGCATTCGATTTCGCGCTTGGAGGTTAAATTGGCTGCCCATTTACCGAAATTGACCGAGAAAACCTATAATAATAGTAATAATCTATGCCCAAAATATGAATCTGAAAAGAACAAAAAATAGAAACTATTCTTTTTGCATGGACATATGCCTATCTCAAGAAAATCACCACATTTTTTTAAAGCATGTTCACATGTTAGTTTTATTGTATATTTAGGATTAAAACAACCGAACGGTTCCAAATACCAAACGTAGACTTTGCCTTTAAGATTGGATTAAAATGGCCTTAACTGTTTGTCACAAGGGGTACGGTGGCATGCGGGGACAGAGACATCGGAATAATTAATGTATCGAACTTTTGGTGATCTCTAATACGCGTCAGCCATTTTTCAAAATGGCCGTCAATTCTTATTTAAAACTACCTAACTCAATACTAAGTAAGGACGAATTTTCATCTATGCTATATAAGATGGAAGAGGGTGCTTGTCCCCGCACATTGTTCAGTTTAACACACTCGTTTTCCTACTAGTACGTAAGTAAAGGCCGAGCCACACTGCAGCGATAACGAAAACGATAACGATCACGACGCAAAGAACACGCATTCTATTGGTTGAACGAGCGTGTGCGTATTCTGCGTGGAGCAATTCAACCAATAAAATGCGTTCTCTTTGCTTCGTGATCGTTATCGTTTTCGTTATCGGTGCAGTGTGACTCGGTCTTAAGGCCCGGTCACACAGGCCCCGATAACGAGAACGAAAACGATAACGATAAAAATGCACACACTCGATTGGTTGAATGGGCGTGGGCGTATTCTGCGTGGAGCAATTCAACCAATCGCGAGCGTGCATTTTTATCGTTCTCGTTTTCGTTCTCGTTATCGGGGCCTGTGTGACCGGGCGCTAACCCCTTATACATTACATGCTCACACAGGGAATCAAACACTAATGTTCGCAACTTGAGACGCTGTTGATAAGTCTTAGCATAAGTTAGCAGCTCATTCTGAAAGGCAATATGTTTTATTCATGTGGTCCATGTAACCCGAGTTAACCGCGAATTCCTACAGACGGTTCGAGTGTTCAAAAAAATCAATGATTGCTGAATGTTCCTCCAAAAACAACTTATTGTTTTTTTTATCAAAAGTTGGTAAATTAATCCACGATTTTTCGATCAATAGAATATAAATGAGGTTGTGTATTTTACTCTTACAGAATTCAATATCGTTTAAAGGAACACGTTGCCTTGGATCGGACGAGTTGGTCTATAAAAAGCGTTTGAAACCGTTTGTTATGAAATATATACGGTTAGAAAGATGTTTTAAAAGTAGAATATAATGATCCACACAAGTATCACTCAAAATTGCACGGTTTTCGTTTTATGTCACGAACTATCACGGTCGGCCATTTATGGGAGTCAAAATTTTGACTCCCATAAATGGCCGACCATGTTATTGGACGAGGTAAAAAGAAAACCACGCAATTTCGAGGCATATTTGTGTAGATTATTGTATTCTACTTTTAAATCATCTTTCTAACCATATGCATTTTATAACAAACGGTCACAAAACGCTTTTCAAAGACCAACTCGACCGATCCAAAGCAACGTGTTCATTTAACCCCTTATATCAAAAGGTCCACACAACCATAACATACTTCAAAATGCAATTTAAAACGTTCTCCATTGATACCGCACAAAATTGCATTGAATAGGATTTTGTGACCAACAAAATATATTCTAATCGACTTAATGTTGTAATGCTCCACCGAATGCTCACATACAGAATTGCGTCAGTTGTTATTAATACAGAAATTTCATAGCAACTGCAGTTTTTTAATCAAATTAAATTCTGGTTGAAGTGCACTTTACAAGGGCGCTGTACGATCGTAAAAGGACTAATTTGAGGTTCGTTACCGGTCGGTAATAGAGAGCGAGTAACAGACACTGTCAGGCTTTTGCCTTTCCCGAGAAACATAGCTCTATGATTATAGGCCAACGCCATTGAGCTGAGTTTGTTCGTTTTTTAGAAACGAACAAATTGCTTAGTTTGTTTAGTTTTTGGTTTGGTTTATGTATTTCTTTATTGTTTGCTTCCTTTACGACTTCGATAGTTCGTTATGTGATCTTGTTTTTCTTGAAATTGTGTTCGTTATTTTATTATTTTGTTCTTTGTTTCTGAAGGCTGGAAGGACAACTGCCTGTAATTTATTTGGTTTTAGTGGTTCAATTTTCATGTTGTTTGGGACCGCGTCCACATAATCTATGAGGAAAAGGTTTAAGGCTGCTTAAAAATTTATAGCAATTAATGGACTTTCTCAAACCATTGGAATCGTTGCATGAATAATGAAAAGCAATAATAGCAATAAGGATGTGTTTGGTGTCATAGTAATTAATCTAGTGTTAAAAAAAAACATGCCAAATACTTAAACACACCTAAGGGATGTAATGTAAATGTAATTTCCCGCTTCCCAGTGCAATGTATTCAAACCACTGCAGCCGTCGATTTCACCAAACTCTTCCTAACTTAGGAATCATCTTGTTAATTCTCGTTATTGTCTCGAGCCAAAAGGTCAGCCACTTTGAAAGTGACTTTTTGTCGCTATTTTTGTCGCTATTTTGTCTTTTGTTTCGTCTGTAGTGTTTTGTGTTCCACCCCCACTGGAGGTGTTTCCTACACGGCCAGGCCAGGTTTCTCAGTAATTTGCTTGTGTTTTTGCATATTTTTTGCTGTTCTCTTTTTACAACCATTGTAATATTGCTTTTTCTTGTAAATCTTTGATGTGCAATTTGTTAATACATGTTTGTGTTTTTTCATGTTTGCTGGCAAATAAAATGAAATGGAATGAAATGAAATGAAATCTTAGAACTTAGGACGGGTTCAGTTCTGTATCCAAATACGTAGGACGCATTGGACCCATCCTAACTCGAGTAAGAATTAATCCTAAGCGTTTCGTGAAATCGGCTGCAGTGCTGAGGGAGGACACTAAATGTTGATTTAGTGCTAATCACTTTCAAATCACCTTTCAAGGACCGTGATGACACAGGGACCGTATACAGCAAGATGGGGCTCTATAATTCCCCACGCAATCCTCTCTCCCTTTAAAGGAACACGTTGCCTTGGATCGGTCGAGTTGGTCTTTGAAAAGCGTTTGTAACCGTTTTTTATAAAATGCATATGGGTAGAAAGATGTTGTAAAAGTAGAATACAATGATCCACACAAACATGCCTCAAAATTGCGTGGTTTTCCTTTTACCTCGTCGACTAACACGTCGGCCATTTATGGGGGTCAAAATTTTGACTCCCATAAATGGCCGACCATGTTAGTTCGCACAGTAGAAGGAAAACCACGCAATTTCGAGGCAAACTTGTGTGGATCATTGTATTCTATTTTTAAAACATCTTTCCAACCATATGCATTTTATAACCAACGGTTACAAACGCTTTTGTTTTAACCAACTCGTCCGATCCAAGGCAACGTGTTCCTTTAAGACATTGCATGTTTAAAATTTGGGTTGCTAAAACTGCCCGGGCAGAAAAACGCACGGTTATAACCAAGTGTGTAACATTGCCCCCCAAAAAACTAAGCACAAGGTCTGATGTAGTTTGGGAAATGTACATATGCAACATTTATCTTTGGTCATCAGTGCACAAAGTCAGTAAAACATTTCGCCTGCTCAGAAAAAGTCATGAATGGCAATAATCCAAAGGTCCTTCATGAAAATAATTCGTATAAATTTGAAGGAAATCAAAATAAATTTAAAAGTCGAACGTTTCTTTTTGGCAAACAAACACTGGTGACTACTCTTAAACAATTGAGTCCATTTACCGACCGCTCCGAAATATGTTAAAGCAGTTTTTCAATATCCACACAAACCGCACTAAGGGCCTTATGGTTCTGAACAGACGATTTCACGTTGTATTCTAACTTTAAGGAATTTACAAAGTGAATTGCAAAAAAGCTGACCATGGATATTGAGTTTATTGCCGCTGCAGGATAAAGCACGTTTATCAAGAGTTCTAGAATCGAATTGACAAAAAGGGGGTTTGCATCAGAATTGCCTTTTATTAGCTCGGGCGAGACATTCCGATATAGCTGCCTGGCACTGTGAGGGAATTGATGTTTTTCCACCGTGCGGCCAATAATCAAGTTCGAATTAAATGTCGGTCTCTGAGTACACGGAATCCGCACTTCTTTCTTCGTTTCCTCGAAAAAGCGGCTCTTCACAAAAGAATGCCTTCATCTTAAAAGAGAGGTTCCAAAAAAAAATATTCTACAATTCCTAAATAAAACCTTTGTTCAGTTTAGTTAGACTGGAGTTAAGAATTATAAGCTGTAACTGTACACGGAATCCGCACTGCTTTCTTCGATTCCACAAAAAGGGCTCCAACAAAAATGGTTCCATCTTAAAAAAAGAGAGGTTCCAAAGAAATAAAACCCTCGTTTAGTTTAGTTACACTGGAATTAAGTATTAAAAGCTTTAACTGTACACGACACGGCATCCGCACTGCTTTTTTCGTTTCCACTAAAAAAGGGCTGTAGCACTAATGCCCCCCCATCTTTAAAAGGGGGGGTTTCTAAAGAAATACACTATAATCCTTTAATACAACCTTCGTGCGGTTCAGTTGGACTGGAGATAAGTGGAATTTGAATGGTGGAAATATAATCTGGGTTATTTAAAAGGTTTGCGGTAATACCACAACGTAGGAATTGAAACTTTGCACGGATGAAATGTAATTGTTTTAATTAGTAGGCTATTGCAGTAGGGTTTGTGTAGTAACATCATGTAGGCCTACATGTGGGAAGCATTTGAAACTTTGTGTTAAAAAATGTTTCGCCATATCGTTCACGAAACTGAATAACATTATGTCATTAGTAAATGAAACTTGTCCAACTTCAAATTCAGCTGAAACAGGAGAAGTGTCACTTCTATTAAGGATGCACACAGTTTTCAGTAGCTAAAAACCTAGTTCCATCTTCATCCGTGAATAGTTCTGCAGACAATATAATTTATGTCAATTTTAAAATGTCCCATATGGCTTACTTAATTTCACTCAGATAAGGAAGGTCTTTCGACAACTTGAAGTGGAACTACTTTTTTTTAATCTTCATTTATCTGTGCTGCATGTTACGATTACTTCCGTTTTGCAGGACTCAGAAATAATCAGTACAGTGAAGTGGCGACGTCCGATAATATCTTGAGTTTGTTTGTGTTCACAAGGTTGTTCTCTGTGATTTAACCTTGCGAATAATTTGAAATTATTCTACAATTAAATATTTGTCAGAACTAATTTCATGAATGGATAAGTGGGAGAGGTGGGAGGGGTGAGTGATGGGTGGGGGGTGTGACGGTGAGTTTTCAGACATGTAAGCCCACAATCTTGCCAACAATAAAAAAGTATTGCTTAAGAGAAACAAATTACCAGCAAAAATTACATGAAGCTGATATAAGTGGAACCGGTCCCCCTCTCAATATTTGCTTAGCAAAGAAATGTGTCAAGCAGTAGTTTTTGCTTAACAGCTCGATAAGAATAATTTGGTCATGCACGCAGTTTGTCAAAAACAAAAGAGGTTTGTTATGGCAGCCTCACTTTCAAATCAACCGCTAATAACCACTGGCAAACAGCGTACATCCATTAGTTGCAAATTTTATATAATGCTATCGTTGCTTCCAACTATAAACAAACTGAGTTATATTTGGCATAGGCCTAATTATACGGTTTAATATTAAATTTTCAGCACACTTGATGAAAACGTATTAACATGGAATTGAAGTTTAGATATGATTCTACTGAGTAACGACCAGGGGCCAATTTCATAGAGCTGCTTAAGCAAATATTTTGCTTAAGCACGAAAATAGCTTGCTTGTTTTACACATGTTACTGGCCAAAATGTCATGCCATATTCATTGCTTATGACTGGTATTTAGCTGTTGCTTACTTAGCATAACAATTAAGTAGAGTCTTGGCCGGTAATCTGATTTTACTAAGCAAGGATTTTTTTGCTTAAGCAAAATTTTGTGCTTAAGCAGCTCTATGAAATCGGGCCCAGCTGACTGAGTTGCTAATGACAATATGATAAACAGTTTCGACTGCAAGACAAAGAAATTAATGTTGTTATTCATCCTAGAATCAAAAGAAAGAACAACAATTAAACTGACAAAGCATAAATGTGACAGTTCATTAAATATTGAGCCTACCCGCATACCAAAACGTTCTGATTCACTATTAAGTCAAATAAACCTATTAAGCACACACGTGCACGGAATTCTGTAACGAACGTCTGAAACTCGTCTTTGTCTCGTAAACATGACCGTCCCCTACCTATGTTATGGAAACGTCGTGATGAGACGTCCCCGGAAGAGTGAGGATATCATAACTGCATTACGTCTTTCCATCACCAGTGGGGACAAACAAATCCGTCTTTCACGACTCATGTACCGAACACTATAATTACTTTTTCCATGTACGGCTGTGGAAACAAAACTCAATAATGATTTCACAAATTACTTTTGATGATTGCAAAGGTTAACATTGCATAATCAGCGTTCTTGCTTTGAAGAATTAAAGATGAATATATTGATGTTTTTTTAAGACAACCTTGCCAGAGGCGGATGTCACGAATACAATGCCCTAACCTTCAGACCAGTGTATTTTGCCCTATTTCTTTCTAATGTAAATCTAATAAGAAAAAACAGCCGTCAAGCATGCTAATGAATTCTTCTATGAGACTTAAACCGAATTCCGAATCGTGTTTCTTTCCAGCCATGATTAAACCAGCGTAGCATACATTGTCAGCACTTCTATAGTCATAATCAGATAACCATTTTATTAAAATACATTTTATGTGTTATTCTTGCATGCTAACCAATTCTTCTAGGGACTATGAGAGTTTTCTGTGTTTATCCCTTGCATATATCTAAGGCAAGCCAATGATATAAATCAGCTTAGCATTCAATAGGCACAATCAGATAACCATACTCTAAAGACATGCTATGTGACTGTGTTACTTTTGCATGGTAACCAGTTCTTCTGTGAGATTTGTATGTGTTTTGAAATATATCCCTTGACACCAAATTGTATAAATCAGCTTAGCTTACATGCACTATCTAAGTGCACAATCAGAAGCCATACTCTATGGACAAGTTGAGCCAACCTAGGATGACATTTTCCCCGAACAAAATCATCGGTCATCGCTAGCTCTGCGTGTTGTGCTCAGCCGCGCAAGAATGTAAACAATTTTTCTTCGGGTGGCTTAAACTTGTTTAATGTAAAGAGTAGTAGCAAATACAGACCAATTCTGTAGGAATGTTAACCAAAATGTAGCCAACAAGTTTATAGAAGTAAAACAATGTTGAATGAAAGCTCTTGCTCTTTTGTGTTGGCAACCTCCCTGCATCTCGAGAGGTTTACGTTTTTGGCAACCTCCGTGCATCTTTAAAGGTTAATGTTCTTGGCAACCTCCCTGCATCTCGAGAGGTTCAAGTTTTTGGCAACCTCCCTGCCTCTCGAGAGGTTCATGTTCTTGGCAACCTCCCTGCATCTCGAGAGGTTCATGTTCTTGGCAACCTCCCTGCATCTCGAGTGGTTCATGTTCTTGGCAACCTCCCAGCATCTCGAGTCTTCATGTTCTTGGCAACCTCCCTATATATCGAGAGGTTCATGTCATTGGCTACCTCCCTGCATCTCCAAAGGTTCATTTGCTCTGCAACCTCCCTGCACCACGAGAGGTTCATGTTCTTGGCAATCTCCCCGCATCCCGAGAGGTTCATGTTATTGGCTACCTCCCTGCATCTCGAGAGGTTCATTTGCTCTGCAACCTCCCTGCACCACGAGAGGTTCATGTTCTTGGCAACCTCCCTGCATCCCGAGAGGTTCATGTTCTTGGCAACCTCCCTGCATCTCGAGAGGTTCATGTTCTTTGCAACCTCCCTGCGCCTCGAGAGGTTCACGTTCTTGGCAACCTCCCTGCGTCTCAAGAGACAGCGGGGTCATCCGATGTGGGTCTTGTGTTTGGAACTGCATGGCCTGCTCTGAATTGCCTACACTGTCATTTTGACACAGATTCTGGGTCATACTGACACAGAAACGGGTCAGGCCCCGCAGAATTGACCCAAATCCGGGTCAATTATGACCAATGAGGTTTAAGGGTCTATACGTAAATAGTTAATTTGCAGTCTTAAAGGCTATTGGTAATGTAATTATCAGCATAAAACCTCACTTGGTAACGAGTAATGGGGAGCTGTTGATGGTATAAAACATTGTGGTAAACGGCTGCCTCTGAAGTAGTAACGGTAGTTTTCGAGAAAGAAGTAATTTTCAAAGAATTTGATTTCGAGTAGACCTTAGAATTAGATTTTTAGGTCTCGAAATCCAGCGTCTGAAAGCACAAAACTTCGTGTGACGATGGTGTTTTTTCTTTCATTCTTATCTCGCAACTTCGACGACCAATTGAGCTCAAATTTTAATAGGTCTGTTATTTTATGGACATGTTGAGATACACCAAGTGAAGAGACTGGTCTTTGACAATTAACAATAATAAGTGACCAGCCATTGGACACTTTCGGAACAGAAAAAAAAGAGTAAACAGATTTACAAATAACCTACTACAGGGTTTTCAGAAGGTAATGGTGAAAGACTTCCCTTGAAATATTATTCCATGAAATGCTTTACTTTATTTTCAATTCTCGATATCGAGAAATACGGATTTATTTAAAACACATTTTGCCTAAATTTTCACAGGTTTGTTATATTTTATATAAGTTATGATACACGAAGTGTTGGCCTTTGGACAATACTGTTTACCGAAAGTTTCAAATGGCTTCTTTGTGACTGCGTGGGGTGGTATGACAATAGACCAATGTTATTACCATTTAACACAATCAGTGGGGACAGTTCGATCTACTCTCGATCAGAATGGACCGATCCGGCCTATCAATCAAACTGTGCGCGTTCACCTATTTGACCAATCACAGCAATGATTGTGGTCGGACAAACTCGGTCATGCGTGCGCGTATATTTGGCACGCGCGGCAGAGTCGTGCAGAATAGACCTTTTCGCAAATACTGGGGCGCGCGCGTAAAGCTTGGAATTAGGTGCATTGTGGTCTAGCTGGTAGCAAAATTTGATTCATATATATCCCACAATGCACCTCATTCAACAGTCTGCGCTTGCGCATTGGTATTTGCGATAAGGTCTATGTCATTGGGAGTGTTCGTACACGTGTCTTGCTCACGTGCGCGGTGGTGGGCGGAGCTTTTATTTTATTTATTTATTTATTTATTTATTTATTTATTTATTTATTTATTTCCAGGCAAACAGTACATACAAAGAATAGGCAATAAAAATAAGACTACACAGAGAACAAGCCTGCGGATAACCAAAAAGCAAAAATAATCACTATCTAAAGGCGATCCAGACAATAAAAATAACAAAGGCACAAAAGGGCACAAGGACAAAAACCGACATAAAAATTGCACATCAAAGAGCTTAGTGGAAAGCCGGAACGATCCATTAAAACAAAATCGTGACTGTTTTTTGTGCTTCACTGGTACAAGTTATTAGCAGCAATTCATGTGGCTGGGATGGGGGAGTGGAATAACAATGACAATGATAATTTACAGGAAGATAGAAGATTGAGGAATACAATTGGAACTCATTAAATTACTTAATGTGGCCATCAGGTTGATTACACTATTTCGTCATTGTGAAAATTGGTACGTCGTAAATAATGTATTGACCCAAATTAATGGTTTTAAAACACCCGAAGAATATGAATTTGCAATAAAAAATATGAAGAAAAAAATATGAAGGAAAAAAATCGGCTTTTGCGTCGAACAACCTGTTTCCAGAATTAACAATACATGATAGTAAACTTGCGGGTATCTAATAAAACCACCCAACTGTGTTGATTGAGTGTTGGCTTTGAAAAGAGTTTTATTTGTGACTTCATGTGCACACACTGCGTCAATAAACGTGCTCACGTGGTATGAAGTATACAAGTATGATGATGGGTTCTACCTCGTAAATTGCAGCTGTCACTTTGCGACATTATAACAAGCAACTATTGAATAAGTAGAAGCAGTAACATCATTTACTATATACAGTCCTTGCTCAAAATGCTCAAATTAAAACCTTGCCGCTAAAAATATTTGAGTTTAGAGAGAAAGTCCAAGGCTGTAGAAGAATGATTGTAAAGCGAAAACGTGTTTCGAATCCAACAGTATATCGATTTTCAGTATGGGGGCTCGTCATAATTTATTCAAGTTGTCAGTGTCTGGCTGGGGGGGGTTAAAGACACTGGACACTATTGGTAGTTGTCAAAGACTAGTCTTCACAGTCGGTGTATCTCAACATATGCATACAATAACAAACCTGTGAAAATTTGAGCTCAAACAGTCGTTGAAGTTACGAGATATTAATGAAAGAAAAAACACCCTTGTCGCACCATGATCACATGAAGTTGTGTGCTTTCAGATGCTTGACTTCGATACCTCAAATTCTTAATCTGAGGTCTCGAAATCAAATTCGTGGAAAATTACTTCTAGGGAGATGTTTCTTACAATGTTTTTTACTATCAACCTCTCCCCATTACTCGTAATCAAGAAAGGTTTTATGATAACAATTATTATTTTTAATAATTACCAATAGTGTCCACTGCCTTTAAGAAAGACACTTTTGAAAGGTTGGTTTCCCCGTTGTGAACCAGAGTCTTTGCAGTTCTGTTTGTAAAGGATTTACCTGGCAATTTAGAAAGAAACAACACTGGTCTGAAGGTTAGGGCATTGTATTCGTGACATCCGCCTCTGGCAAGGTTGTCGTTAAAAAAAACTTCAATATATTCATCTTTAAAGCCATTGGACCCTTTCGGTACAGAAAAAAAAAAAAAAGTTCACAGATTTACAAATAACTTACAGGGTTTACAGAAGGTAGTGGTGAAATACTTCTCTTGAAATATTATTCCATGAAATGCTTTACTTTTTGAGAAAACAGTAAAACAATATCAATTCTCGTTAACGAGAATTACGGATTTATTTTAAACACATGTCATGACACGGCGAAACGCGCGGATACAAGGGTGGGTTTTCCCGTTATTTTCTCCCGACTCCGATTTGAGCCTAAATTTTCACAGGTTTGTTATTTGATATACAAGTTGTGATACACAAAGTGTGGGCCTGGGACAATACTGTTTACCGAAAGGGTCCAATGGCTTTAATTCTTCAAAGCAAGCTATTGATGATATTATATTTCCATAATCAAACAAAACAAATGAGTAGGAGTTAATATTAAGGATCAAACGAGTTTAATAAATAACAATATTAGCCGGAGGTACTTTGATATTATACAGACTTTTATTGGGTTCTTTTGTAAAGCAAGAATAAACAACCTGGTCTTAAGTTACATTTCCATTTAAATATGCACGTCTAGTTACATGATAGTTAGTGATAGTGTTTCAAAAATGAATAATGAAAACACAACATTTTAATTACAAAAACACGCAAGTGCAACCGAACACACTTCCACTATCAGTGCATACTGGCTCTCTACTTCATTTAAAGTGATTAGGGGATTACAGTAAAAGTTTAAAAACAAATTAATTGTAGAGAATAAATTAACCCTGTGTGTGAATTTAGTGAAACAGATTAAACAACAATTTAAAACCTCAAAGGAAACACACACTATCTATCAAATATTGTGATTAGTGTTTTCGACCATTCAATTCAACGTTGTGGTAAAATAAATTTTCTTATTTTCTAACAAATGTCTGGCATTGAAATACTGAACATTAGTGTTAAACAAAAACCTACCATAATATAAAATATAAAAGTAAAATGATATTTCAAAAAGTTTTCTTAACAACTATTTTTCCCATTCTGGTTATAGGGAAGTCTAATTGATAAGGTACATCATTTTAACAAATGACCAAAGCCTTACTTCTGGTCTGCTAACTCTGCATACTCTTTTAAGTCAATAGAAGTTGCATTGTTAAGACTGAAAAAACTGCTGCAACCAGTAATTTACTTTCTTTTGATTTAAGATAAAAAAAAAATTGTGTAATAAGCAAACCCAATTCTCGTTAGTTTTCAAAATCAAAATATGCTACATATCCGACTCCTAGCATCACTGCTGTAACCAGTAGTTTATTCAAGTCTATATGGAGGTAGAAACTACCTCCATGTTTGAATCAAGATATGGAACATATTTGTACCATGAAAGAAGTTCATTTGTACCACTAGCATCACTGCTGTAACAATAGTAGTTTATTCAAGTCTCTTTGAATCAAGATAAGGAACATATTTGTACCACTAGCATCACTGACGTAACCAGTAGTTTATTCAAGTCTCTTTGAATCAAGATATGGAACATATTTGTACCACTAGCCAACTGTTGTAACCAGTAGTTTATTCAAGTCTCTTTGAATCAAGATATGGAACATATTTGTACCACTAGCCAACTGTTGTAACCAGTAGTTTATTCAAGTCTCTTTGAATCAAGATATGGAACATATTTGTACCACTAGCCAACTGTTGTAACCAGTAGTTTATTCAAGTCTCTTTGAATCAAGATATGGAACATATTTGTACCACTAGCCAACTTTTGTAACCAGTAGTTTATTCAAGTCTCTTTGAATCAAGATATGGAACATATTTGTACCACTAGCCAACTGTTGTAACCAGTATTTTATTCAAGTCTCTTTGAATCAAGATATGGTACATGTTTTGCATGGTACATGTACTACTAGATAAAGTGCTGCAACCGGTAGTTTTCTCTCTTTGAATCAAGATAAGGTACACAATATTGTAATGCAAACAGAACTGCTGCTTTATGTTGGCTTACTCTCTATGAAACACGATACATACATTATGAATACTTGTAAATATTCTGGGAAACCTCTACAACATTTGTACAGGTGTTTTAACATGTGTAAATTTTGACAAATTGTAGAATAGCTTGTTTTATAATTAACTCATACACAAGGAAGTTGTGGAAGCAAGCAGGGTCAACTCAAACTGGTATTTGGGCCAGCAACCTTATTCTATTATGCATCATTCTGTTGTGCTCAGCTATGTTTTCGTGTAAAATTTGCATCAGGGATGAAGAATATTCATATCCCAGATGCAAATTTCAATCTACTAAATTTCAATCTATGTAAACAGTGAGTATACAATGCTGACACACATCAGTGTAATGGGTAAAAAAGAACAAAAATTAATATGTTTGTGTGCTTGATCAGCTCTATAAAATTGGGCCCAGTGAAGTAAATCGCCCCAGCACATGACGTTCATGAAAATGCAATTTAAAAGTCAAATTACAGTATGCCTCAACTGCTCCAGCAATGCCTGCATGATTGGAATCACCGTTTGCCTGTGGTAACATTTATGACCCAATTTCACACAGCTGCTGAAGCAGAAAAGTATGGCTTACCAGATTTCCTCTAAGCAAAACTGAGCAGGGTACCAAGCACAAATGGTACATATGTGGCATGGTGTTTTGGCTGGTGACCTAAATCTGGTTTAGTATAAATGGTTCATGGCTTAGCTCTATGAAATTGGACCCAGGAGAAAGGCTTTCTAAAGTAAGCTCCTCCAAAGACAAAGTAGTTATTTTAAAGGTATATTCCCTCAGTGTTTTTTTTTTTTTTTTAAAGAAAAACAGCGCTCCGCACTGATAGAAGCTCTGCTGAAAATAGAAGCCAAGAACTCAGCAAGCATGTGAAATTTGCAAGCTTACATGTCCATGTTTTATGTGCGTGTAGTGTGTAGTTTGGCATGTCCATCCAAACTATAAAACTTCACCATAAAGCGTAGGGGGGGGAACACACACACAAACATAAACCACAAAATGTGGTTTGTCAGGGACTTTGTGTATCTACACAGGAAAAAAGTATCAATGTAATGTAATTTAATGATACTAACTTCCTTGACTTTAACACTACATTTCATGTTTGTGTTCTGGAAAAACCATTCCAGTGTTTTGTCTGTAAAATTTACCAAAAATACATAATGAAGCAATAGTGCTGGGATGAACTTAAACAAGTGAGCTTTTAGACGGTTGTTTTCTTCTTTTGTATTTGGTACAGTAGTTACTAATCATGTAATTAAAATTAAACGGCGCACTTAAATAGGAGCCCATTTTGAGACAAACCTTTCAGCTTAACTATGCAGCTTTGTGCTTACAGCTTAATGAGCTTTCAAATTGGACTTAAATTTTCTTTTCTTCTTCTGTGTTTGGTAGTTACTAGGTCGTACTTCCACTTTAAATTGCGCAAAGAAATAGGAGCCCTTTTGAGACAAACCATTCAGCTAAATTATGCTGCTTAGTGCTTACATAGCTTTTATTCTATAGCTCTCTGCTCAATGTAAGTTAAAGACACTAGACACTATTGGTAATTGTCAAAGACTAGTCTTCTCTTTTGGTGTATATCAACATATGCATAAAATAACAGACCTGTTCAAATTTGGGCTCAATCGGTTGTCGAAGTTGCGAGATATTAACACGGAGTTGTGTGCTTTCAGATGCTTGATTTCGAGACCTCAAATTCTAAATCTGAGGTCTCGAAATCAAATTCGTGGAAAATTACTACGTCACTTCAGAGGGCAGCCGTTTCTCACAATGTTTTATACTATCAACCTCTCCCCATTACTCAAATTCAAGAAAGGTTTAATGCTAATAATTATTTTCAATAATTACCAATATTGTCCACAGCCTTTAAAGGGTCTATGTAACTTTTGCAGGACAAAAAACACAATGTCCACAGATTTACACTAAACTTACACAGTTTGAAGATAATGATAGTAGAAAGCTTCCCTGAAAATATTACGTGCTGAGGTGCTGTAGTTTTGGGGAAATGAGTAAAACAATGTCATGAAAATAATTTTTGTCTCATGAGACGAAAATTATTTTAATCATTTACAAATGTATTTTCATGACATTGTTTTACTCATTTCTCAAAAAACTACAGCACCTCAGTAAGTAAAATTTGAAGGGAAACTTTCCACTATCATTATCTTCAAGCCCTGTAAGTTTAATGTAAATCTACGGACATTTTGAAAAGGTACCCAAATCCTTTAAGCAAGGTGTGGATTACTTAGAATGGCATTTGGCAAGCAAAAAAAGGACACAGCGATTCACACTTCATCTTGAATTCAGTTTTCCCAAGAAACTTTTCCTCTAGTTTATGCATTTTTAACATTTTCTACAGAGATACATAATTTTGTGGTCATCTATATCGGAAAACTCATTTGTTTAAAGCTGTTTTTTGTAAGTTGCTTATTTGTAATTTGTATCTTTCTCTCATTGTACATTTGATTGTTCTCTTTATGCCATTAGAGGCTTATCGCATTAGGCGCTTTACAAATGTCTTTTCTTCATTATTATTATTTTTATTATTATATTTAAAGTAATACTTAATTTTAATAAATTGTTTTACATTAAATAGTGAGTATCCTAACCAAAGCCCATGCAATGCAGTGTTTACCAATAGACCGTGCTTGGGATCAGTTTAAGTGTGCAAGTTTGTTTCCTACATGAGTTTAAACAAGCCAGTGCAAGAGTTCTTAACACCTCCATAAGGCTGCAGCCATTTTATGTCATCTTCAAGTTCAAATCAACAGCGCTTTTTCTAAACCATGGCTCGGGGCTTTTTAGATAACATGCACTTTCCTTACGGAGCTTTCATCAGGCAGACAGAGCCTGAGCCCAAAGCCCAAACCAAAACCGCAGTTTCAAAAACACCCCATGTATCACCAAACCAAGGCTGCAAAACAAAATAGCCTGGCTCCTGCTTTGGTGCAACGAGGAGTATCATTGACACAGTCAGGGTTGTAGACAAAGATAGCTGCAGCATCATCTGGGCCAAATTTCATAAGCGCAAAAACTTACTAATCAGAAACAGGTTACCAGCCAAGATGCCAATGTCATATGATCACTTTAGTGACTGGTTTCCTGCTAACTTTTGCTAAGCAGCAATTCTTAAAGCAGAAAAAATTGGGTCAAAATGTAACAGGTGCCAAACTGTAACTCATAAAGTAAGTACAGTGTTTGCGCGCAGTGCATAAAAAGGAAAATAAATAAACAATTAACACCTTGCTTGGTAAGTTAGTATTTTTAAGTATTACTGGTTATTCTTCAGAAACATGCACGTTAATTATTCATCACAAAATACTCAGCAGGAATGGGGTAAAAATATATGATAAATAAATTGCTATTTTGCATATTAAAAAATGTACATAACCATGACGATTCAGATGATGACATCATCTGATATCGACGAATGCTTTGGGGAACTTGCCCGTCTTTCCTTTCAGTCGTCCCTTCAACCAATCAGCACTCACATGCTCCAAGATCTCAATCACATCACCATTCTGTGAATAAAAAAAATAAAAGTGATTTTTCATTGAAGGGTTTGGGTACTTTTTGTCCGACACAAAACACAATGTCCACTGACTTTCATTAAACTTAAACGATTTAAAGATAATGAAAGTAGCATTATTCATTGCTTAGGTGCTGCAGATTTTGAAAAATGAGTAAAACAATTTCACTAACATTATTTTTTTTCCCAGTGAGAAAAAATTATTTAAGAATGTACAATGGGTTTTATTTATGATAAAACATTGCTCTGTGATTGTGATTTCTTCACTTTATCTTGAAGCTAGGATAATTCTAGTTCTTAATCTGATATTATGATTGTCTCGATCCATGAAAACTAAAGGGTCTAAAAATGCCTTGAACTTGGATATAACTTAATATTGTATAATCTTGATCTGGGATGTTCTTAACCTAATAATGGTCTCAACTTATGACAACTAATAGTTCTTAAAATGTCTTGGTCTGGGATATTCATAACTTAATCTTATATAATCTTGATATGAGATGTTCTTAATCTGATATGGTCTCATCCCATGAAAACTAAAGGGTCTAAAAAGAATAATATTAAATTAATATTTTATAATCTTGATCTGGGATGTTCTTAATCTGATATAATCTTGATTAGAAAAAGTCTTACAACAATAGTGAGCTCATCCGCCTCTTCAGCATAGAAGTCATACAAGGCCTTGCATGTAGGATTGCTCAATGCTGTGCCAGATGCATTACCTGTATATTAAACAAAATGTAATAAATATTATATTTTTATTTGTTGACCAAATCTGAAAAAAAAACAATAATCTGCAGTTTCGGTCGGTCAGGTTGATGTAGTGGTGTCTTGCCTTGCCTTCCTCCTCTGGGACCCCGGTTCTAATCCCATTGAGGGCACTATGTGGATTGGGTTTTCAGTCCCTACTTAACTGCATGTTTTTTTCCAAATAATAATTCTCTGGGGTTTTCCCTCCATATCTAACACTGAAATTTCTTCACTGGCTTCTATCTTTTTGTTAGCTGGTTCTAACAAGAGCGTTGAGAATATATATCCAAATCAAAAATGCAGTTCTTATATTGCACTTAATCACACCTGACTTGCGCCTTCAAGTCGTCATCAATTTGGAGATCATTAATATAAACATAAATATCTTCCATCTCATTTTAAAATTTATTTAACTCAGATCTTTTTCCTCTTGAGAAAAAAAATCTTGTGCACAATTGATGAACCACTATTTCTGTAGTAGTCCTGAGGGCCGGATTAACCGAGTATTTGAAAACTGGTATTCGCAACTTGACTAGGCACTAGTAGCCCAAGCTTAGAGTGGATTATGCTGTTTGTTTAACCGGAATTACGACAGAACATTGGAGTTCCCGTGTTTATGCTTTTTGTGAATTACCAGAAAAACAGGCGGCCTCTTGTCATGGAGAGATATACTGATAAGAACTTACCCATCTGCTTCCCCACAATGTCCACGAATGACTTTGGGAAGATACCATCCCTAAGACCCAAGCGCCCTCTCAGCCAATCATCACCGATGTACTCTAAAAGGGTGATACGATCCCCAACCTTCAGGGCTAGCTCACCCTCTGCAGCAGGCTCAAAGTCAAACTTTGCAATGCATTCGCCAATCTGTCAGATCACATACAATAGACTCGTAAGCTTGTATTTGTTAATGGGAAACTTTGCATGGTTTAGAAGCTTTTTAGAACTGTACACGGCAGCCGCACTGCTTTCTTTGTGTCCACCAAAAAAAGGGCTCTATCAATAATGCCTCCAGAATTCTTTAAAAGGGAGGTTGTAACGCAATACACCAAAGTCCTTAAATACAATTTTGTTTCAGCTTAGTAAGACTGGAGATAAGTATAGTTGGTATGGTAGGGATTTAATCTAGTTTTATCATTAAGTTTGTGGTAACACAATGTAATGAGTAGGATTTGAAACTTTGCAAGGTGGGGATACAATCTAGTAAGGTTTGCAGTAACACCATGTACATGGGTAGGATTTGAAACTTTGCAAGGTGGGGATACAATCTAGTAAGGTTTGCAGTAACACCATGTACATGGGTAGGATTTGAAACTGTGCATGGTGTAGATACAATCTAGTAAGGTTTGCAGTAACACCATGTACATGAGTAGGATTTGAAACCTTACATGGTGGGGATACAATCTAGTAAGGTTTGCGGTAACACCATGTACATGAGTAGGATTTGAAACCTTACATGGTGGGGATACAATCTAGTATGGTTTGCAGTAACACCATGTACATGAGTAGGATTTGAAACTTTGAATGGTGGAGATACAGTCTAGTAAGGTTTGCGGTAACACCATGTACATGAGTAGGATTTGAAACTTTGCATGGTGGAGATACAATCTAGTATGGTTTGTGGTAACACCATGTACATGAGTAGGATTTGAAACTTTGCATGGTGGAGATACAATCTAGTATGGTTTGCAGTAACACCATGTACATGAGTAGGATTTGAAACTTTGAATGGTGGAGATACAGTCTAGTAAGGTTTGCGGTAACACCATGTACATGAGTAGGATTTGAAACTTTGCATGGTGGAGATACAATCTAGTATGGTTTGCGGTAACACCATGTACATGAGTAGGATTTGTAACTTTACATAGTGGAGATAAGGTCTAGTAAGGTGGGATAGTTGGCTACATTACCTCTGATGGACTATCAGTGAAGGCAGGTAGATTGGCCGGGATGTGATCCACAAATCCTGAAGGGAAGTTCCCCTTGGAGCCTCTGACTTCCCCATGAAGCCACTCAGCGTTGACTTGCCCAAGAATGGTGATCCGATCGCCTTCCTATTCATGTAAAAATAGTGGCATG
The DNA here is from genome assembly GCF_032118995.1 of Asterias amurensis. NCBI lineage: Eukaryota > Metazoa > Echinodermata > Asteroidea > Forcipulatida > Asteriidae > Asterias > Asterias amurensis. The sequence continues at coordinate 11,193,583 of NC_092651.1, forward strand.
TACTTGAGATTGTAGTAATAATAATAATTACATGTATTTGTATAGCGCTTTATACACTAGAAGAACGTCTCAAGCGCTCAAACATGCAGTATTTTATGCAAGGTACGGGACTACATTTTGAACTGTGAGATTTACTCCTACAAAAGGACACTCCTATTGTTTTTCAATAAAGAAACTGTTCAACCAAGTTTGAATATTTCATCGCAATCTGTGATGGCATACTCTAGAAAACAACAATGTAATCAAATGTAATAATTAAATCAAGGTTAAGAACATTGTTTTTCTTTGCTCCTTCGGGACATTTTAACTCACCTTTAAACTTATCTCGTTGCTTTCAGCGGCTTCGAAGTCATACAGAGCGGTCGCTACATTCCCTGCCAGAATGAAAAGTCGGTCAAATTAGTCTAGGGGTTACATACCACAGAGAAAAATTGCCTTGGTTTTTGCCCTTTCAAAAACAAAGCATACAGACCTGTGCTATAATATTGGTTTAGTTTCCGATGCTTCTGACTCTTTTTAATATTGTAAAGCGCTCTCTGTGACTGGTTTGATGTTGGACGCTATATAAATCCTACGTATTATTATTATTATTAAGGACTCGGTTAATTACACTTTGACTTTTAAGGCCAGTCATAACACTATATTAAGACCCCCAACAGTTTGAGAGTTTAATTAAAATGTAGCATTGGACACTTTTAGAGTGAAGAAAGATCTTAGCCGATAACTCTATTGAGGATATATGATTTGAGGCATTGCATGGTGGGGTATCAATATATATTTGGTTTGCGGTAACACCATGTGTGTATCTACTTGCCAGGTAGAGTTGTTCTTAGGGAACTGTCTTGCTTTATTCTACTGCCGCGGAGTAGATAATCGGACGTTCGGGAGACTTCTCAGTTCTGAAAAGAACTGTCCTGCTGTATAACTATTACCAGGGCGGATGGTATAGAAATTTGACTGGACTACTACTTTAGCTTATAGGATCGTAATAACTGTACTGCCGCGGAGTCAGTTTGGAATTGGTCTCAACATTTCGACTAGCTTGCTCTAGTCATCGTCACTCTATTGAGGTTGTGTTTATACTTCCAAACCTAAGTACATAGAAAATGCATTAACTCAAAAAGCAAATTTACTTTTCTCCTCCCTCTAAAAATAATTAATAAATATCGAACAAACAAAATAATGCCTGTGTGTGGAGGTCAATAATTGTTGACATATAGAAAGCTTTGTCTTGTGTAAATTTGCAAAGTCCATTGAATGCTGCTGGTGTGTTTGTAGCCATGCATCAATCTTTTCCTTGACTGTGAACTGAATTTAAAATGAATGAAGGAACTTCAATGCATTGAAGAGGGGCTCCAAGACCAAATACAGTTTTGTGGTCAGGGTTGTTGCCACAGCGGGCAGCGCTGGGCGGACCTGCCCAGGACTCACAACCTTCGCCCAGAACTCATGAGCAAAATAGATAGTGCCGCCCAGGACAGATTAAAAAATATTGTCCACTGTGCATTGATCTGAGACACAGCTAATGGGACGTAAATCTGTTGGTCCCGTAATGTGTAATTCACGTAAAAGATCCCAGTAACACTTAGGATGAGGGGTTCGCCCGGTGTTCCTGGCAGTGGCTGCTGAATGCGCCATGACACCTTTTCAAACCTTGGAAGGTGCTACATAATTGGGTCTCAGAATTTCATAACTTTTTCAAGAATTTCATATACTAAGCGCCTTGAGAACCTTGTTGGTAGATCATTAGATATGTGCGCTATATAAGACTTCAGTATTATTACCTGAGTTGCCGTTCATGATGCTGGTTGGCTTCTTGGTAGAGGGAAGAGCTTCAATGATGTCAACATACGAATCTGGGAAGATCCCCGTCTTGCCTTTGTGTTGTCCCTTCAGCCATTGAGGGCCCGCGTTATCTAGTAGCTTGATCACAGAGCCCTCTTTGAATGTGAGATCGCTCGGATTAACGCTGTCGTAATCGTACTTTGCTATGCATCTGGGTCCACTACTACCAATTAGAACAAACAACCAAGTAAAAATAGGTATTAATGCATTGAAAGAAGACCTACAAGTAGCAGCTTCCCCTCTTTCCACCCACCCCCTGAAATAGTGGATTGTGTCAGGTCTGGCCGAGCGGTCAAGCACATCGGACTCTGGTGTTTCTGGTGTTTCTGACCAACAGAGTGTGGGTTCGAGTCCCAGTCATGACACTTGTGTCCTTAAGCAATGCACTTAGTCATTATTGCTTCGTCCTACGATTTGGACGTAAAGCTGATGTTTGTCCCACGTGTTGTGTAATGCACGAAAAAGAACCCAGTTCACTTAAGAGAAGGGGTTCACCCTGGTGTTTCTAGCAGTGGCTGTTGAGTGCGCCGCAGAACCTTGTAAACCCTTGTTAGGTGAACACTTCATAACCTGTGCTTAAAACAAGTGTATTGAGCAACTAAGAGGGGGATATGTGCGCTATATTAAAGACTACATTATTATCATTATCCAATACTGAAGGAACTTATACATTTAAATACTAATGATGTGAACAAGAATATACCTGACAACATCACTTTTCGTTGACTTTGCCGGAAGGTCCACCTTATAGATGATGAAAAATAAGGAAAAGAACAGATGTTTAAGAAATGAGGTGCCACACAACATTCGATCAGCCTAAGGAAAATCTGGCCTTTGAACATTTGTATGAAAATATGTAAAACATTTCACAAATTCTTATCATTTTCACCAGTTTTTCTTTGAAAGGTATTAAATAGTAGCAATAACAGTGTGATGACAATGGTAGTGACCTTGGCTCGATACATTCGCAGCAGCCATCCACCACCCCGGTCATTACCACACAGTAAAGACCGGGTCATCACACAGTTCTTCCCTAAATAAAGCACTTACAATGACTTTGACGTGGTTAGCGGGGAAGATGCCCGTAGATCCTCTACACTGTCCTTTCAACCACTGGTCTCCAACTCTGTCTAGCAGTATGATGTTTTCTCCTTCATTAAATCGTAGCTCGTCAGAAGCCGCGCCCTCAAAGCTGAAAACGGCTACTGCATTCGGCTCATCAGATTTGGACTGTAGGAGGGTTGGATTGTGTAAAGAAATCTATTGTAAAATATTACTCAGATTTTCAGCACAGAACATGTCCTCTATTGGTATGTTGAACGACAATACAGCACATGTTCTGTATACAATGTCCAGCAACTTTGCATAGCAAAAATTTTAGACTGAACTTGTTATGTACAAACTGAATGCTAATACTGAGTAGCAATCATTGTTTTTGTGTATACAAGGGAAATCATTTACAGTACTACCAATCCATCAAGATCACAGCGGTTTGTGATGATACAATCTGAGCAAGGGCAATACAAATCTATATGAAAATGTATGCAAACAGCAAACAATTAATATGGGAAAATCGTGTGTTTTCAAGTTTTTCTTTAAGACCGTACATAATATTTCTATGATACATGTATGAAAAAATAAACAAGATTTACAATGAATTCTACGGGCAAACTAAGCTTGGAGAAATCGTCCATCTAAGATTAATAAACCTTTCTGTAATACCACAAAAATTATGGCTGCAATTTATCAACCCCCCCCCCCCACAATGACAAAGACCTACACAATACGAAACAGCCCGGCTGAAACATAACATGCAAAGAGATAACGTACTTTACTCCCCGTCTGTGGAATGTCTTTGATGATTTTCAGGAAGGCCGCTGGGATTAGACCTTCCGAACTGCCGCAGCGACCCTTCAGCCAATCAGCATCAATACGCTTCAATAGGAGGATCATATCGTTTGTCTGCGCAACAAAATTTGGGGGAAAAAATGTTTACAAATTTAGTCGCCAATTTCAACTTTTGTTTTTGCTTAGTTACATTTTTAGTTGCATTATAGATCCAGGTCCTATTTCTGTCCAATTTGACCAGAACATTTTAGATTTGTTTTTTGTTCATCGTTCAGGAAAGTAAGGTATTTTTTTCAAAAACATCTGCCATTGATTAAGTGGTAGTGAATTAAAAACTAAAAATTAACTATTGTCTGGATCCCGGAATTATGTACTTTGTGCATATATTTATTGGGGCATTATGCCAGCCTTTTTTAATGTTTTGTTTAGAAATGGTAATAGCTGTCAAAATTCGTTCAGAGAAAGGTAAATTTTGTCTTTAATGTAGCACCTTGTGAGGGTTTACAAGATGAAGTTGTGCAAACTCCAACCAATCATGCCAGAAACACCAAAGTGAATCCTTTCTCAAAGTGTTTTCAAATTGATAAGTATTCTCTCATGTGCATTACACAGCACATGGCACCTTCTGCTTCATGTCTCATCCAAAGGAGGCCAAAGCAATTACAATTACTGTGGAGTGTCTTGCTCAAAGACACTTGAAGTTCCTTCAACAGGACTCAAACCCACACTCGTGACCTTGTGACAAAAGCAGAGCTTAAAGCCACTGCAGTAAACTGTTTAGCCATGACACCCTAATGATGGCAAACTACAATGCACAATCCTTGCTTGCCATCACAATATTCATTAGTATAATATTTTTATGTTGGTATACCTGCTAATCCACCAATCAGATGCTCGAACTGGAGGGGGATAAAAACCTACTACTCCCTCTTTTTTTATTACACAATGCGTATTGCCAGTGTCAATGCGTCACTTTAAGTATACGGACAGTGCAATAAATACATTCTAGTTTTTGTGTGCGTGCATGCTGTTCGTCGCGAAATAACGTTCTGAAATTTTAAATTTTGCGCGTTGCACCTGAAGATAAATTCGTTATAACAAGCGCGCTCATGGAATACGAAAAAAAAAAAACACATCTGTACTATATTTTTCCGTATTCCACTCGCTCTTGTTTGTAAATGTAAATTCAATAAACTTTTTACCTTAAATCCTAGTTCATCCGGTTGGATTGGTTTGTAATCGTACAAGGCAATCCCATGAGGTTCTGAAACCTACAAGGAAGAAATAATCAAAAAGTATACAAGTTAAAAAAAAAATGATAATAACTTATCTATTTAGCTTGTATTGAACAGTTAGGTGGGTCACTGATCTGTAAGGTTAACGAGGGTCAATTTCATGGCTCTGCTTACCGCAAACATCTTCGCTTATGATCACCATTCTCCGCTTGCAGGACAAGCGCCAAATTTCTAAGCAAACTGTGTAAGTGAAAATGCCTAGTAACATGAAGTACGCATGGGCACAAGCCAAACTTCCCTGCTAAGCCGTGAAATAAGCTTGACATAAGCACAGAATTCCTTGCTTCCGCAAGCGCTGATTCTTTGCATACGGTAAGCAGAGCCATGAACTTGGGCCCTGGTGATGTCAGGTAATCACTTTAACCATGTACGGACAAGCAAAGTATTTACCATTAAACGTTTAGTGATGTCAGGTAATGACTTTACCGTGTACGGTCAAGTAAACCGTTTACCTACCATGTATTTATTATACAGTGGATGGCCAGGTCCTGGTCTTGGTGGAAGTGTGTCAGACGGGGAGGGTTTCTTGCCTTGTGGGGCCCCTGGCTTGGCAGGGGCCTTCCTCTTGGGTTTCTGGCTGGAGGAGGAGGACTTCAACTGGTTACTTGGGGCGTTGGGTCTGGTCGGGGCAGCGCCTTTAGTTTTCCCTGGTCCAGCGGAGGGCTAAGTGGAAAATAAAACATCATGTTAGCACGCTGCTGTGATTTTTATATTATTTTGCTGAACTGTAAATCGTCATGGTTGTTTCCCGATATCAAGATTTTTGTTTTTTTATGGTTCTTGCTTTGCCGGTGTGGCAAGAGATTCTGTACCCCCTGGAGATCCTACCTCCCTGTGTGGCGATTTGTTTATAAATTCGTCTGAATTTTGAATCACCTTCCTGTAATAATTAAACTGTACGGGAGGTACACACCGCTGGGCAAGTTTCTCTGTGACCAGTAGAGAAAAAGTTGTGGCCCTGGTGATGTAGTAATAAAAAACCTTCAAAGCATGACATGCAGAAGGTTTCAATTTTGTTAAAACAGGATATAAGATATACAGAGTATGAAGGCAACTATTGGGAAGTCTTGGGTTCCCAAGAATGTTAAATTGATGTTCAAGGAAGAAATAACATTGCACACTTAATGGTATTCAAACTTGTGACTATGCGCCACATTTGCCCAGTTTATTTTGAATGATAGTCTGTCTGTAATGGCAGTAGATATTTTGTGCACATGTGTTTATAACTGTGAACATTTTTGTTAAGGCAAACTTGGTCAATGGCAAAACTCACCCTGGGTGGTGGCACCTTGCGTTTGACATCAGGTGAACTGGTCCGACTGTTGGGTTTGGACACTGGCTTGTCAGCTCCTGGTCTGATGATAGTTGGTTTGGAGCGAGGCCCACCTTCTGCCTTTACCGGCTCAGTAGATATCTTAAACTTTGGCACTGGTGCTGGTCTATGCCCACTTGCTGTGGCTGGCTTTGGCGTTGGTTGCACGGGTGTCTTAGGAGGTGGCATAAGACCCATCAGGCTGTTCATGCTGAATCCTGACCCGCTTTGCTGCCCCTGGTTTTTTGGTCTTGCCCTTGCGGAAGGGTTTTGCGCAGCGGAATTTTTTTGCGATTCGTTCACTTGGTTCATACTTGATTTGGCGATACTGAAGATCGACGAGGCTGCTTTGCGCCCTTGCTCGGATTTTGCCACGGCCATACCAGCCTTGCCTACATTCTTAGCGTCATCAGCGGTGACGTTTTTTGCAGCTGAACTGGCTACCTGCCATTTGAGGTCACCAGATGACGAGTCGGATGATCTAACATCAGATGCTGTGCTTTTGGCTATACGTGAGAAAGAGCTCACAGCCTTGTGACCATCTTCGGATTTCCTCAACTCCTCCATAGCTCCGCCAATGTTATTCACGTCCTCGGCTGTTGTGTTCTGCGCAACCGCACCAGCATACTGAAATGCCTGCGCCTCATTCTTTGATCTAGTTCCATCGGAAGCAGCTGCATTTGCAGCCAGACCGCCAAACTTGAGGGCACTCTCAGTGTTTGCATTTTTTGCAGCAGCACCACTAGTAGTTTTGTTCTCTGGTTTGGAATTCTTTTGAAAAGTGTTGTCGAACAAGGACAGTATGTCTGATCTGGAGTACTTGTTACCAGCAGCGGGGGGTTTGAGAGGCATAGTTGGTCTTGGGGGTTGACTCACAGAGTGTTTATGTGAATCTGCAGCAGGTTGGTTGTCAGTAGAAGCCTCTGAATTGTTCACAGATCGCTGTGACGGTTTGGGAGGTGCAATGGGATGAGGTAGTGAAGGTTTTTCTGCAGGCTTCAGAGCCACCACAGGGTGTTGGGGCACAGCTGGTTTCTCCGCAGGTTTTGGACGAACAGATAGATTGGGCACATGCGATTTGAACTGACTCACTCCTGGCTGGCTAGGCACTGCTGATACGTCATGGGGTTTGTTTACAGGCTCAAGTTTAGGAGCAACTGGTACAGGGGGAAGCACTTTCACAGGCTTTTCACTGTTGGGTACAACAGGCTTTGATGACTGAACCGAGGTATGATTCACAGGTTGTGGAGGTCGGCTCGGAACTGCCTGGCTACTACCATGGCGTACTTCCTCAGGGCCTGATTTGACTTTCTGAAGCCTTGGCTTAGCAAATGTTTCAGAGCTCGGCTGACTGGGATCAGGATTATTGGAGCCCCCTTCTGTAATTGAACTAGAGGACACCGACCCAGGATGAACGTAAGCTGCTTTGGGCCTTGAGCTTGGCAGGGGAGGGGGGATATAGGGGCCTTTCGGCCTGTTTGATGGGAGTGGTGGGGGTGGACCAGACATGTTGGTTGCACCAGTAACACCAGGTGGCTCTGAGAGGTTAACAGTGAAAGGAAAAGAAAATCATAAACACAGGGCGTACAACAGCATGCTTACAACATATCAAACGTACACACAAAAGAAAGCTGCAAAAAAATAGTTAATGTCCTGAAGTTAGCAGTCTTTCTCGTCATGAAGCATTCGAGAAAGCCTCTGCTAGGGTCAAAAACGTCAGGCCATTAACTATTTTTTCCGGTTATACCATAGGTCCTTCCGGTTGGTAAGCAGTTTGCAATTGTTTTCTCACAAAAGAAAGCCGACAGCTCAAACTAAAAATCCCTTCATGCAGGCAACTTCCATTGAAAATAACATTAATTTTAATGTTATCACACTGTTATGACATAACTCAAACATTTAGGATGCAATGCATGCAACTACAAGCCACTGACACATCCCCTTCTCTGTATACTACAAGGTTCTCCCCAGGATCTTTTCTAGGGTCGATTTTCAAAGTATAGTCCTAACTTAGGCCTTCGAGTTATTGAAAACTTAAAGGAACACATTGCCTTGGATCGCTCGAGTTGGTCTTTGAAAATGGTTTGTTATAAAATGCATATGATTGGAAAGATATTTTAAAAGTAGAATATCTTGATCCACATAAGTATCACTTGAAATTGCCTGGTTTTCCTTTTACCTCGTCGACAAACACGGTAGGACATTTATGGGAGTCAAATTTTTGACTCCCATAAATGGCCTACCGTGTGAGTTCGCCAAGTAAAAGGAAAACCGTGCAATTCCGAGGCATGTGTGGATCATTGTACATGTATTCTACTTTTACAACATCTTTCTACCCATATGCATTTTATAACAAACGGCTACAAACGCTTTTCAAAGACCGACTCGACCAATCCAAGGCAACATGTTCTTTTAAGGCTAGTCCTACCACACAAGTTAGGACAAGTAACTCATCCTTAACTCGAGATAAGACTAGTCTCAACTCTTTGTGAAATCCACCCCTAGACCTAAATTTGTGGATGTTTGGCCAAAGCATGCTAAATTGAAACAAGGTCTTTGAAATGTTTTCCACCAGATGGTTTTCTCTTGATAATTTCTTTTCTCCCTTTTGTTATTTTAAAGCAAAAGCCCATGCACTGAATGTTTATTTGTTTCTATAAAACTCATAGCATTTTAACCGAAACTTGGGAGCACAGCACTTGATTAAACTGACCTGATCTGTTTTCTACCGACAGTGGGTTCGATCCCGAAGCTTCTACATCCAAGTTTGCAGCACGTCTTGGAGCGGCAACAGGATGATTTGAGGTACTGTCTACAGCAGATGGCTCTTTGGGAGCTGCAGGGGTTTTCAGGGCAGGTGAAGGGACTGAGTAAGATGTGTCTTTAGAGAACCCACCAACCTCACTGAGTGGTCTGGCAGCGAGGATGGTTATTTCAGGTCGTCTGGTGGTGGAATTAAAATGATATTTTAGCATTTGAGAAAGAGTCTGCTAGGGGCGAATTGTCAGGCAATTAGTTATTTTTATTTGCATACGTGTATATACCATATGTCCTTTTGGTTGGTAAGCAGTTTGCAACTGTCTATTCTATTTTCTCATATGATATATGTTACACATTACTGTACAAGTTTCTAGGATCTTCTTTAATAATCAAAAATGTAAGAATATATTCAATAGTTTGGGGTACACCATCTATGTTTAAGATGATATTTAATAGATATTAAATTTGCTTCGTAGATAAAGAATATTCGTTTTGGTTCTACCAGCCGAAAATTGTACATGTGACATGTTAGTTTGGCTGGTAACCTTATTCTAGTAAGCAACATTGAATGTTCATTTTGGCTCTACCAGTCGAAAATTGAACATGTGACATGTTAGTTTGGCTGGTAACCTTATTTTAGTAAGCAACATTGAATATTCATTTTGGTTCTACCAGTAGAAAAATTTTACATGTGACATGTTAGTTTGGCTGGTAACCTTATTCTAGTAAGCAACATTGAATATTCATTTTGGTTCTACCAGTCGAAAATTGTACATGTGACATATTAGTTTGGCTGGTAACCTTATTCTATAAGCAACATTTGGTTGTGCTTGCTTTTAAGCAGCTCAATTAAAATTGGGCTCAAAATTAGGAGTCTTTAAATCTATTTCCGATCCTACTTTTTCTGGGTTGTGCTTCCAGTGGATGGTTTATCCTTGATGCTAGGCGCCTGGGACAGCGGGAGATGTACGCTGGCTGGTCTGGTGTTTCTCTTGACCTCGGGTCTCAAGTGAACACTAGCCGGTCGAGGTTTGACTTGGACTGGAGGTCTTCCGGGGCCTGTACAAGGGGATGGTCAATTCAATAGTTAATCAAATAATGAATACAGCGCTTGAGAGATGTTTCCAATTTTGTTTCCATTATTTCTTGAAGTAATGGGAAATGCTGAGGTCATAGCATAGCCAGAGGGTGTCTTGTATTTTATGTATTAAGGTAATTGAACAATTTGGACACCAAATTTTTTAACTACCAGCAAATTCGTACACCCTTTTACCAGATCCTGGCTAAAACCTTGACTGAGGCCATGTCCTGATAGGCACTGTCCTGGAAATGTGCCGCACTCTACCTTTAAAGGTAATTGGTAATTACTCAAAATAATTAATAGCATAAAACCTTATTTGGTGACAAGTAACGGGGAGAGGTTGGTGGTCTAAAACATTGTGAGAAACGGCCCCCTCTAAGGGCACATAGTTTTCGAGAAAGAAGTAAATTTCCACGAATTTGATTTTGAGACCTCAGATTTAGAATTTGAGGTCTCGAAATCAAGCATCTGAAAGCACACAACTTCGTGTGACAAGGGTGCGTTTTTTCTTTCATTATTATCTCGCAACTTAGACGACCAATTGAGTTCAATTTTCACAGGTTTGGTATGTGACAATAACCAATAGTGTCCAGTGTCTTTAAAGAATTTTACATTTTATTTTTTACAGGGACTAAGGAGTTTAGACCATAAGCAACAATCTGTTTAATTAGGACCCCACCCCACTATTGCCTGTGATCTTTGTTTCACAGAGCTTGGGCAAAGTACTGAGTATGCAGTGATAACACACATCGTTGTACACGGGTAAAACCAAAATTAATAATCTGTTTATTGCTCTCTGAAAAGGTGACCTCAACTTCTTCCAAGAAGTGTGGATAATAATAATAACACCGAGCTGCCAATTTTTATGCATCTTGTTATCAGGGGGATTGTGTCCAATAATCAGGGAGATATATTAGAATTGCATTCAACGTAATAGGGAAAAAAGTTTCCATATTACAGAGATTTTCAAATTCACTCCTCAGAACATGGAAAGATTGCTTTATTTTTAAGGAACTTTCTGCAGAATCAGGGAGAGGTGGCAGCTCTGGAAACATCATGCACTTTAATAGATTGCACCATCTAGTGGCATCCTGAGGCGCATGATGAAGGAAGATACATTACCGGCAGATGGTCTTGCTGGAGGCTGGCGTCGAATCACAACACCACTGTGGAAACAAATTGAAAAACAAAAAAAATTAGAAGTATTCAGGTCAACCCTTTCCTACAGCAATCACAAACCTTACCCAATGTTAATTTGTAACTCAGTGAAAGCATCTCTTTTATCTCGTTCTGAAACGAACCAGTGGTTAACGACTCAAAGTTTTTGATCAGTATGCTCTGATCGTCTTCAGGAGAATGTTAATTTGTTAATTTTTAAAAAACAATTCAGCAATGAACAATTATAATCTAGATTTATCTCTACATTTTTAGACCTTCATATTATGTTTATTATGCCATTTTGTTTGTTGCCACTCAAATAAATGAAATAAGACCAAGACTGGTTAGTGGTAGCCTGATGCCTTGGTAGCCTGATGTCTTTTTGATAAAGCAAAAAATAGTAATCATTACTTTTAAGTGAAGACAGGGAATTTGAGCATCATGACAAATGTTTACAAGTGAGGAGATTATGAAGTATGCATTGCACTCTCAGTTAAACCCAAAGTGCATTCTTCAAATGTCTCAGCATCTTCATACGCTATATGCCAAGACACAAGCAATATTCTGCAAGAAAAAGATGTTCATTTAGGGGCCATTCTGAAAACCACTGTAAAATATTTGGATTTGTTTTTGCTTTTGGTTTGACCCAATGACACGCCCCGAATTCTGGTTTAAAAAGTATTGACCGACTACTCAATACGTGTATATCCTGATTGACAAAGTGATGCCTCAAATGAATTAAGATATTAAGATTATCTCTATCCAAGCTCATTACATTCAACAGATTCTCTAGGCTTTCAGCAAGAGTTTTTTAGATTACAACCAAAAATGCAACTTTGTCAAATCACCAAAAAAACAGGAACCTGTCAAAAACAAAAAAACTGAATTACCCTTCTGTAACCAATGGTTTTTCTGAATAGCCCCCTTCATGCAAGTACATTGGTAACATTGGCTGCATCAACATGCTACTTTTAAATACAAAGGTTTTAGAAGGAAACAACGGAAAACATCTGCAAATTCTAAGGTAATTTGGGGATTCCTCCCACAATATAGTTAAAAGCAAACGTTTGCAAGTTGTTAAAGAGTAGGCTACTGTTTAAATTCAAAACAGCCTATCGAACAAAACAAACATGTAAACAGAAAGTGTGGTACTTATGTGTGTATATTTTTGTACTAGAGAACATTCAGATGGCATTGCTGTGATAGTATGATTATTCAAAGCGGAGAGCAACTTTGATTGTTATGTACTTATGTGCAAGAAAGGGTAGTTCTATGAACTTTGGTCCAGGGTCCAATTTCATAGAGCCAATTGAAAAGCGAAACAAAAATACTTTTCTGCTTAGCGGAAATGAGCAGGATACAGTCACAAATGGTAAATTAAACATGCCACATTGGTTGGTCAGGTAACCATATTATAGTAAGCATACTTTTCTGGTGCTTAGTACTACTTTTTCTGTGAAAAAACATTGGACCAGGTCTTTTAGCTCATAACTTTTACTTGACCATTGTATTGTTTATGTCCACTTCTGCGGGGAGCTTCAGTCTGCAAATTCAACAGGGTCTACAAAATACAAAGGTGAAAGGTAGGGAGGAAACCACAGAGATAACCTGACTGTTTCTACAAAGAAGGAATAGGGCCGAGTGTTTACTTGTTGAGAGTCACACAAACTTGAACTATGTACCTGTTATCAGCAGGCTGCGAAATTGGATCTCCCTCAGGTGCCGAGTTAGAACTCTGGTTAGAAATTTCCTCGTCAATGTTAGTAGATCCTACACATGCATATGAAACTAATGTTTAATCAATACTGCGCATGCAAACCAAATGGGTGTGGTGGTGTAAACACACAAAAAAAAGAAAACAACAAACTCAAAACTGGGCCGAGCCAAAAAAATTTCATGTCATGCGTTTTGCTATATGCGATATTGTAACACTCCTCCCGCTGTCGGGATAACGTAACACTCCTCCCGCCGTTAGGAGGAGGGTTACATGTACGTTATCGCAACTACAAACTAGCGTTTAACCAGGTACTTTCGGTTTGACTTGAGCAAAAAATACAAAACACCAATTGCCACTTTTTGCTCATTACAACCAACAACATAATCTTGGGTTAAAATGAGCTATTTTTGGTCGAAATAAGTGAAAAGGGGGAAATCGGATCAACATGATTTACACATTCAACTTGAATTTCAAGAGGAAAAAGACAATATTTCTCACAATGGTACAGGGTACAGCATGAATACAACATGTAAAACAACAAACTTATTGCTTCAAATTTCAAAAGTTCGCAACCCCTAACCCCCTAATAAAACTTGATTAAAAATTTACTTATTTTAAGTATTTATTATTTGGTAGCTGGGATGGGAGGTGAATTACCAAAATTTAAAAAGTAGAACAAACTTTTTTAGTATAAAAAAAATAGCCTCTGTTATATAGGTTTAAAAGGTCTGGAACTGTTTGGAAAGTAAAACTTAAAGCTCCATGAAGATGGTGAAAATGACCCAAAATACACATTCCATTACGGCATCTGATTATTTAAAACGTCGTTGACCTTAATGTTGATATGTCGGAAATAGACGTAAAATAATAACAACACTTGATGTTTATCTGATCAAAAGGGTGTAGCGTAACCGTTTGCGTAGTTTACTTTTTGACCGATCAAATAATAATAAATTGATTAAATTTACCAGATTTTGTTCCAGCACGTATGATTGTAGGCCTCTTAACTGGGACAGAATTTCCAGTTGGTTGCTCACTCATCGCTGACAAGGAAAGGTTTTGAAGCTAGTTTAGATTGTTTTTTTGTACAGGATTTTGTCGTGATCGTTTGTCGTTGAATCGCACGCAGAGCGAAATCGCTTCCGCATCGGTCAAATACGGCAAAGAATAAGACTTGTGTCAGTCCTTTGTTGTCATCATGAACATGTGTAATTTTCAATGGTTTACAATTCCACTGACTTGTGGTAAGCAGTGGGTGCTTTCAAAAGGTACCATGGAATGTTGGAATCTGCTTTTATTTGTTCGGGTGCAATCTTTTTGCTGCAACCTTGTTTTGTTTACACCTGTTACTAAAATGCTTGGTCGACTTTACCATGTTTAGGTTCAAGGCACTTTCGTAGTCTGTTTCCGGTACACACATTCTTTCACACACAACATACGCGTGGGGGATGCGCACACATGCGAGGCCAATACCAGACTTCTGAAAAAAAGGCTATTTCAAACCATATGCAACTCAGACAGCGTAAGCTAAATCTATTGTTTTCGTCTTAATTTTTAAATTATTCGAGTTCAGGTATGCTTTCTAGAGAACCATAGACCAGTGGTAAACTTCCACTGACATTTAATGGGCAACAAATTGGAGTTTGGAATAATTTCAACCAGTTTGACCTAAATTCACTTTGTCGCTGGTGCCCCACGCACTGCAACCCTCTGACTTTACAAAGCAAGAATCCGTCAGTGATACGACCAGTCGGATACCAGTGTGAAAATCCACCAACACGATGATGGCGCCAAATACCTAGGGAGTGCTCATTGCAGAAAAAGCCGTGGTTTTTGACCAAATGATACCGTGAGTATGGTACGATTTGCTAGAATCTAGCAAGCTAGAAAGAAGAGTAGAGTGCAGTTGTTTGAGAATGTGTCATTTCAGACGTAATTGGAAGCCATTAAAGTGAAGAAATCAGCCGGTGAATATTTAATTAGAATTAGAAACTCGCTTGCTAAACGAGCGTGGTTTGTGTGTATTTACACGGATCAGTTCAATATGAACTTTACAACACAGATTCAGTTCGGGCCTACATGTTTTACATTGTGTGTGGATAAATTTGCAAATCATGTCATAATAAGTCTTCTGTGCATGTATTGCTTAGTGTGTTCTTGCTGTTTTTGTAAATTATATGTTGCACTATCCTGCTGCATTTGTTTGTTATAAAATATATGTTGATAAATGATAGTGTTTGTTTAAACAAAAAATATAATTAAATCAAACTAGTAGGAAAAAAGGTATACAACCAGAAAACAATTCAACAAATTATTTCTGTTTCAAACAAGCATCTGTCTGAGTGTCTGTATTGTTATTTATACCTAAATTTTGAAATTATATTCAGATTGTTACTGTATTTTTTGTAAACGACAAAGTATAGACTACATAAACAAGTTTCTCTGTAGCGAGAGAAATGTTTGATTGAACCATCAATTGCCTTAAATAGTTGACACACTGACAGACAACTGTTCTCCAGCAGGCCTATTTTTATCTATCTTAATTGAAGTAATTTAGATTCCTAGATATAGGACAAAATACTTGTTAAAATGGAAAGATACTTGAAAGATTTTTTTTAAATAGATAAAATAAGAAAGCCGCACTTTGTTGCAAAGATTTTCCCCACCACAGTTTTCACTCGGTTACTATTGCTCAACACTTTATTAAAACAAAACTTTTTTATAAAACATCTCTCAGCCCAGCTGACAATCACTCAATTAAAAACATCAGTTACTCAGTTAGTAGGGATGTCACATTGTCAGACAACTTGGCCAGCGGACAACTTGATGGTTTGGACAATTCAATGGTTGAGACAACTCAATGGTTCGGACAAATCGAGAGACTCGATAGTTTGTCCGTTCAACCGTCAGACAACTCGACTCATGGCCAAGACAAGTCAACAGATGTCCGAACCGTTGAGTTGTCCAACGGACAAGTTTTCTGAACTTCATCCATTAGTAGAAAAATAGTGGTATCGATTGTCATCTTTTCCTAATATTTCATAACCATTATTTGATTTCCAGATGCTGTACCTAAGTGCAATTGTCAACCTACTCCACAAGGTGTGAGCTTGTTCACATCAAGTCACACACGACCATCATGTTTAGTCCAACCATGGCGGGAACCAGTGCAAATCATGGGCACCAGCCTGCGGAGGTAGGACCCCAACAAAATAGATTTTAAAGACACTGGACACTATTAGTAATTGTCAAAGACCATTCTTTTCACTTTGTGTATCTCAAGATATGCATAAAATAACAAACCTGTGAAAATTTGAGCTCAGTCGGTCGTTGCAGTTGCAAGAAAACAATGAAATTAAAAGCAACCTTGTCACTCGAAGTTGTGTGCTTTCAGATGGTTGATTTCAAAACCTCAAACTCTAAATCTAAGGTTCCGAAATCAAATTCATGGAAAATTACTTTCTCGAAAACTGCACTTCAGAGGGAGCCGTTTCTCACAGTGTATTATACTATCAACAGCTCCCCATTACTCTTTACCAAATAAGGTGTTATGCTAATAATTATTTTGAGTAATTACCAATAGTATCCACTGCCTTTAAGCATTATGTATAAAGTGTTTGAGCTTTTCCCAACACTTCTTTGTCCCGGCCATACCCCTAGTTGTAGGGTTTTCCCGGGTGTTTCCAGCAGCAGCTTCTAAATGTGCCGCAGCACCTTGTAAACCCTTACAAGGTACTCAATAATTGGGTCTAATAGTTATTATGGGTGCATTCGATTAGCTTCCCTGGGTCTACCCCGCTGTGCTCACTACCCCTAAGTGACCCACTCTGCAAGCAGGGCACTGGGGGCTGACCTGAGTGAGCCCCTGGAACGATGTCAAAGCTATTCGAACGCACCGGGGTAGACCCAGGGAAGCTAAATGAACGCACCCAATGATAAGTGCTTTGAGACGCCCATAGATATAGTACTAGATACAAAATCGTTATTATTAACACGAAACACTTGGTGATGATTTTGGCTTTGGAAGAAGGTATCTAACTTGTGGCCCTTGGCACTTTTTCAGCTGGTTCTATTTTATTATGAGTACATTCCTTGCCAACTAATCTAGACCTTGTGGCTACGCTTTTTGTAAAGTATTCCACCTAGTAAAATCTGTATTTTTCCTTGCCTCCAGGAAGATTTAGTAGCCCATATTTTGAACAATGATCACGAGGAAGTACCCCTAAAACTTTCAAGCGAGAACAAGTTTTATCAGGTTTTATTGGAATGGGAAATTCAACTCCTCGAAAAGCCCAACCCCTTGCAAGCAACCTGTTTGTAATCGTTCGTGATCACTCGATCCACATAGCCGTAGAAATTACAGCAAACCAAGGAGTTTCGAGGGCTCTTCGGGGATCACTTACCCGTGAAGACAAAGTTGATTTCTAATTGACGATCAACCCAATGGAAGACAGTGCCACACAGCTGCTCTGGATGTTTTATCCAAATTCTGCTCTCTCATTTGTTGTGAAATCGTCATGTTTGTATCCGTAGGTTTTCCGCAAGGATCTGATCAGTGCCATGAAGCTGCCTGACTCCTACCAGCTTCTGCAAGACGAGTACATGGTCATCACGGACACATGGAAACAAGAATGGGAAAAAGGGGTCCAGGTACCGGTTAACCCTAGTAGCATCCCGTCAGTGACATGTGAACAGAGCAAGGAATGGCAACCAGTGAACTTTAAACTGTAAGCACACCTTGAGTCTATCGTTATGGCCGAGCGGTTAAGAGCACCGGATTCAAGCTCTGGTGTTTGATCAGCAGAGTGTGGGTTCGAATCCTGGTCATTACACTTGCTACTTAAAATTAGGGAGGTAGTGCTCTCTGCTCTACCGGCCAGGCTTCGGACTGATGATACCCAACCCTACATCCATATGGACTGAAAAAGGGGTAACCCAGGTTCAGTCCTAGGAGTAGGTTGCAACGGCCTCTGGGATAAAATAAATGTAGCCCACACCTTAAAGTGGCCTTCTGGCCTTGTGTGTCTGGCGACTTTGTATAATAAGTTTCAGGCATGGAATGACATGCAGGCAATGGAGGCCAAGGTCTTGGTGCCCTCTCAAAAATTTCCCATTGACTTTCACATTTTCAAATGGAAGTGCCCTTTGCAAAATGAAAACCGCCTTGCCCTTTCAATGATGAAATTCCAGGTATGAAGTTTAGAGTTATATTTTTGAAAGGGCAAGGTCTTTTTCTTAAAAAGGGGGAAAGAGCGCTAATTGTTTGACAAAACGTAGTATGTCTGAAGGAATATTTTGAAGGAGCACCAAGGCCAAGACTAGACCACAAGAAGCAATGGTCTTGGTGACCTCAATTTAATTCTATGCCTTTTGATTATCCCTTTTTTCACATATTGTGTTGTCCAAGCAATTATTGGGTCTAATTTAGCGCTATGGATTACTCTACATCTGTTGAAATATTTGCAATTTTTTGCACAATTGATGACAGTAGAGACACAAATTTATGGCTATTTCCCTCGATAGAGCGGCGTGTAGGTACACAAAGAGATAAATATTTCCCAAACCAGAATGAACCTAGCTGATACAAACAAAATGTTGTCAGTGAACCCTATATTATCACTCTAATCATTGAGCAGGCCTGTATGCTTCGTTTTGAAAGGGCTGGGGCACCAAGGCATTTTCTCCTTGGTAAAGGGCACCCTATGATGAAACTGTCAATTTATACTGGGCACCAAGGAAATCACCAGGTGGCACGGAGGTATTATCACTCTAATCATTGAGCAGGCCTGTATGCTTCGTTTTGAAAGGGCTGGGGCACCAAGGCATTTTCTCCTTGGTAAAGGGCACCCTATGATGAAACTGTCAATTTATACTGGGCACCAAGGAAATCACCAGGTGGCACGGAGGTATTATCACTCTAATCATTGAGCAGGCCTGTAAGCTTCGTTTTGAAAGGGCTGGGGCAATGTGGCATTTTCTCCTTGGTAAAGGGCACCCTATTGGGGAATTGTCAATTTCTACTGGGCACCAAGGAAATCACCAGGGGGCACGGAGGCAATACGTGTAATTGCCTTCATTGCCTGTGTGAAGTATCAGGCCTAATTGGTCGTGTAATTTTCTTCAGAATTTCAATCTGTTTTTCTTAGATTGGTCTGTATATTTTCTTAATTTGCTTAATATTTTTAACCTCTGTGAAGCGCCTCGGACCCTTTTGGGGTTTATGGCGCTATATAAAAACCATTTATTACTATTATTATTTTTTATTGATAGAGAATAACTTTACACTACATTGTGACTCGCAGGCCAAGAAAGTTGATCTGTATGTCAGGAGGTACAGCTGAGCAGGAGGATTTTGCCGATGCCCACCTCAAGAAGCTGGAGTCGGTTTGTCTTTATGACCTGGATGAGGTTGATGAGCAGTGGCTAGAGATTGTCAATCAAGAGAGAGATGAGATGGGTAAGGAGATTGCCAAAAATATTAGATTTGGTTTTTACAGATGTGTGATAGCACCGTATACTCAGTGCTTTCCCTGAGTACTGTGAAAATATCACAGGCATGTTACTCGGGTGGGATTTGAACCCATGCCCCTTGCAATTCTAGAGCAGTGTCTTACCAACTAGACTACCAAGATTGTCCGGTAGCTAGAGGCAATTTGAATCCTATGTTTTGGCAGTGAGTTGAGATTGCCAAGGTTGAAAAACAACATCCTTCAATACAGTGTCAAGTTTGAACAAAGACCTATGCTTAAAGCCCAGTTCGACTTAATGTGAATGTGAAGCTAATTTTTACATCTCATGGCTGTTTTCACAGCGAATGTTTCTTATGAGTTGAAAAACACATGACAACTGTTGTGAATTGTGTTGTCAAAATTTGTATCGCATTCTCAGGAAATATGAACCAGGCTTTACAAGTGCATGCGCACAGACGAAGCAACTCTAGTCATGTTGTCCACTGAACCGGCTATTTTCGCATGTTATCATTTTCGGCAATAGCCCAAATCAGCTAGTGTAGACCTCATCCTAGAAGTTGTCGTCTGGCATTATGATGTAAGGCAATTTCTCATTATTATATTTTGTCTGTCTGTTCATTGTAGCTATATATTAATTATGCATACGTTTCTCTCAGGCGATCCGCCTATTGATGAGTTTACCATGGAACAGATCATTGAAGAGTGCGAGATGCAGGTGAGTACGTGTTGTGTATCTCTGTTTGGTTGTAAAGAAGAAATCAGTGAAAGATTGCTCGTAAATTAACTCATCTTAAAGGCACTGGACACTATTGGTAAATTAATCAAAATATCTGTTATCATAACAACTTACCTGGAAACAGGCAATGGAGAGCTGTTGATAGTATAAAACATTGTGCGAAACAGCTCCCTCTGAAGTATTTTTTTAGAAAGAGGTAATTTCTTACTCAAATAATAATGTCGGGCCTGAAGCCTTTTCGATTCTTAATTCTAATTCTAAAGCAAATTTTTTCATTCAATCGTCTGTTTGTTTTTGTGACTCTACAGTGCCATAAGAACATGGATCATGCCATGCAGACCGAGGAAGGACTGGGTATTGAGTATGATGATGATGTCATCTGTGATGTATGCAGAGCGGTAAGTGCCGAATTGTCAGTGTTATTGTTTGTAGTTGTTTATTAGCGGCACTGAACACTACTGGTATTAACTCAGTGTCAGCATACAATCTTAACTTGGTAACGAGCAATGTAGAGCTGTTGATAGGATACAAATATTGACTGCTTCGAGTGCTATGGTTAAAACTAAGACTCTCGAGGTGATCCCGGGAGCGTGAGCGTTCGACCTTAACGCTGGTCCGCTGGCCAAATGCCAGTAGAAATCGCGGCGGACCAGCTGAAACACCTTGCCAACTGGTCCGGCTGACCAGTCAAAAATATCGGCAGCGGTACTACAGAACTATGACCATTTTTAAAATGTTTTCAGTCTCGAATAAAACATAACAATATTCACTCAAGGTTTGGATAAAACGTAAAAAAATCACTCGAAGTGCCGCTGAATGCTGGCAAACTTCCGACGAACACACAATACACAGCGCAACAGCCCATCATGCAACGCAAAGGCTTGTTGTCTTCGTATTAGTTCACGTGTAAGAAACATTGAACGCTAGTGGGCATTTCAGAATATTCGATAGCGTGAGAATAGACGCCCTCTATTGGTGAAAGTACGCGATAGCTTACGAAACTAGCTTCAATGGCCTTGACAAAAGACCACAAAGCAAAACACATTCTGTCGGCAGCATGGTCGTCAACGGAGCAGATTTCCGTGGGTCCTTTCCGTGTGGGAATAAGAGTCTAGCGTGTTTACGGAAAACAAGGCGTTGAGGCTTCATTCTACAAAAATTACCAAGTTGGGAAACTCTGGATGAGCAAAAAGGAGTATTTAATTGTGTTTCTTAAGGTTCTTCCATACTGATTTTGTTTAATTTTTTTTTGGACATTGTGTTTTGTGTTACAAAAGCTACTAAAATCCATTAAAATGTTTAAATACAAAATTTCAAGAAGTTGACTGGTATCTTGTTTCTTTACAGCCGGACTGTGAGGAGGGTAATGAGATGGTCTTCTGTGATAAGTGCGACATTTGTGTACACCAGGTAAGTTTTCTGAATCCAAATTGTTAGATGTCAGTGTTTGGCGATTGTGGGGTACTTGATTTGAAGGGTTATTTGGTTTGTTGTTCCAAGAAGCCTTAGTAGCATTGCCAGAACTGTGGACTGGTTGTCCTTAGCTGTCAGGTCTGGAATCTTTGAGAGGGCAAGGCCATCTTCATTTTGCAAAGGCCACTTCCATTTGAAAATCTCAAAAGTCTAGACGAAACTTTTGAAGGGGCACCAAGGCCAAGACCAGGGCATGGGAGACTATAACTTTTGTACCACCATATATTTCCAGACCTGTAGTATTCTAATATTAAAAGCATGTGAGGGCATTGACACAATGTGATTATAGGGTGAAATCTGGACTATTTGTAGAGTGAAATGGAAAATCCAGCTTGCTGCATGTATCCCTATCAATGTCACTTAAGTTTGTTCTGTGTTTAAATAATATTAACCTCATGCCCAGGGGTGATGGATCTCGCTGCGCCATTTTTTTCCCAGCATGCGT
Organism: Asterias amurensis; assembly: GCF_032118995.1. Taxonomy (NCBI): domain Eukaryota; kingdom Metazoa; phylum Echinodermata; class Asteroidea; order Forcipulatida; family Asteriidae; genus Asterias; species Asterias amurensis. Next base: position 11,215,723 of record NC_092651.1, read on the forward strand.
TGCTCGATCATAACCCCTGGAAGTGTAACTCGAAAATATCAAAACATAAGGGATATTACAATTAGTCCTGTGGTTGATCCGTTCTGTGTTGGGCATAAGTTGCGCATACGCTGGATGCGCTGTGTGTAATTAAAGTCATAAACTTGCCTTGGCGTTCAGCGTTGCATGACAAAAAAAGTGAATACAGACATCTTTGTACGCACGCGTTCGGAGTATAGAGCTTTTTGGAGACGCACGGCATTGCAAATTTTTCGTGTATATGATAGCCAATCAAAGACACGGATCGGAGTTTCCCTCCCAGGGGTTAGAGACGTACGCAGAGCTAGCATGATACGGCGCGCTGCCCATGGTAGCGAGGTTGGGTTAACATAACCAGACAAGTATTGTCATGTTTTGTGTTCTTTTATTTTTATACATTTAGGCATGCTACGGCATTGTGAATGGTGGTGACAAGAGTAGATGGGTTCTTATATTAATCAAACTAGTAGTGTGATATGTTGTGTTCCTTATTTGTACACTTTCAGGCATGCTATGGCATTGTGAAGGTACCTGAGGGGTGCTGGATGTGCCGTACCTGTGCTCTTGGGATTCAACCCATTTGCTTACTGTGTGGTGTCAAAGGCGGAGCCATGAAAAGTACAAGGTGAGGTTTGATTCTCAATGTCTTTCTTTCTTTTGTTTTGATGACATTCCATTCGAGGAAACTTTGCAAACTCCCACAAGGGGATTTAAATGCCAAGCTGGCACAGCCAGTCTCTCTCATAGAAGCGTTGGTTTGTTAACCATTGGTTTATCGTCTATGATTATTCAGGCATGACATTCTTCCTTCCTAGCTTGAAAATATATTCAACCATGCACATTATACAAGAAAGTCGGGCCCTCGTGCTCAAAAATTATTTTCCTGCTTTTTTTTCCCAAGGACCAAAAGTTGTGCCTGGGTTATTGTTCTATGTTATTATGTACTCTCCAAAACGCAATGTGAAAAGCAATAATAGAATCTCTCAACGTTAAAATGTCAATGTATCTTTGAGAAAGTAAAAGAATATGTTTTGGGTTTTTGTTTCTGTTGAACAGGAGTGGGACGAAGTGGGCCCATGTAAGCTGTGCTCTGTGGATCCCTGAGGTTAGCATAGGATGTGTAGAAAGAATGGAACCCATCACTAAGATATCACAGATACCGGTAAGATTATAATACTGAGTATATGTATATATATATATTTTTTAAATGATTTAGGATTGAACAAAGAAAAATTGACTAGAGCGGGATTTGAACCAACGACCTCCGGTTTAACGTGCCGGCGCTCTACCAACTGGGCTATCTAGCCCAATGTTGGTGGTCTCCCAATTTTGTCAATATCTTTGTTCGGGGGTGCCTGTCAGAAGCCATTAAACCGCAAACTGTGGTGTAGCCAGGGATCACACCCGGGTAACGATACAATCTGGGAAGCGGCAGACAGGGGATCACCTTAAGGGGATGCAACTTTTTATATCAGATATCAAATAATAAACCACAAGGGAAACTGACTGGGTACATTTTTACATGATTTAGGATTGAACAAAGAAAAATTGACTAGAGCGGGATTTGAACCAACGACCTACGGTTTAACGTGCCTGCGCTCTACCAACTGAGCTATCTAGCCCTATGTTGGTGGTCTCCCACCAACATATATATATATATGTTAATTTTTTTATGCCAGTCGCCAGACACACAAAGCCTGAAGGCCACTTCAAGGTATGGGCTACAATTATTTTTATTCCAGAGGTCGTTGCCACCTGCTCCTGGGGTTGAAACAGGGTTACCCCTTGTACAGTCCATACGGACATAGGCTTGGGTATCTCCAGTTGGAAGCCTGGTCGGTAGAGTACAAAGCACTACCTCCCCAATTTTACGCAGCAAGTGTCACGACCAGAATTCGAACCCACACTCTGCTGATCAAACATCAGAGCTTGAAGCCGGTGCTCTTAACCGCACGGCCATGACATGATGGTACAATTTATGGAAAGTAGCCATTGTGTGACGGTCTAGCTCGATCAGGGACTGAACACTAGGGCCACTGTGATAAGGTACAGTCAGTGGTGATGTGGGCAGCTGTTTGGAGGGCAGCTCCACACTCACAGACTGGACTTGCAATCTGGAGCATGTCTGCCTGACCATGACTAGTACGAGGACTTGGTCACTACTCTTTTTTTTGTTCCTATTCTTAAATGTGTTTAGATTTTTTTAATGGCATATTGGGAACATCACAAGGCCACGCAGAAAGGTTTCTCAGATTGAAATGTATATTGCACAGGTTATCAGAAATAATTGCTTGTTCGCATGTGATGCTACTCCACGGTTCTAGCGTAGAAATTAAGGGCGTGCCCTGCAAGCAGAGAATGGTGAGCGTAAGGGCAGAATAAACCGTGCCAGGCATCGCATTTATTAATATGTTTTCAACACGCTTTTTTTCCAGGGAAGTCGATGGGCGTTGATATGCAATCTATGTAGGGTCAGAACCGGCGCATGTATACAGTGTTCGGTAGGTAGACATTTCAGTGTTGAGTTTAAATTTTTAATAATGTTCGACGCTTTGCATGGTGTGAATAATAAGATCTAACTATAAATTAATATTTTATTAGATGTTAAATTTGCAGAATGATAATTTTGGTTTTACCCTTACACCGATGTGTTAGACCACTGTATACTCAGTACTTTCCCAATTACTGTTGAACAAAAATCACAGGCATATTACTCGGGTGGGATTCTAACCCACGACCTTTGCAATTCTAGAGCAATGTCTTGCCAACAAGAGAAGAACAGATGTAGTCCTGGCGATTCCAACATTGTTTTCTGCTCTTCTTCGTGTAACAGTTGTGTAAAAAAGAAACTTAGATTGTTTTCATTGGATTATGACTTAAGCTCTTACCAATATTTTTCATATTCTACTCTATAGGTTAAAACCTGCAAAACCGCTTATCACGTCACGTGTGGTTTTCAGAACAACTTAGACATGAAGACGTATCTTGATGACGAGGTTGAAGTTCGATTCAGAGTAAGTGTTAGGCAGCGTTGTAGCCACGTTGGGCAGGCAGGCCTGCTCGGCACTGCCCAGAACTAACACATTTCGCCCAGCACTCTGATCAAAATACACTGTGCCGCCCTGCACAGATTTCCCCCAGATTGCAATTCAGCAATGACAGACCATTATCTAAACATGAATGTTTTTGTTGTTCCGCTCATCCTTGGTGGATTTAGAGCCCCCCACTATAATTTGGGATAGGAAGACAAATATCTGACGGAAAGTAAAGTGCCCCCTATGAGGAAAATGTAATTTTCCACTTGAGCATGCCAAGGCCACGACCATGGGGCATGGAGACAAATGCCTTTTCATTCATTCGAATGTATATTTATTTCCATACTTCATTGCCTCCATGAAGTATCCGGCCTGTGGTCAATTTGTGGAACCTGTTATGAATATATTATTACTTTTTGTCTCTCTCTCTTGAAGTCGTTCTGTTTGAAGCACAGCAAGAAACGGAACCCTGATTCAGATACTGACGGTACGCCCCAAAAGAACTCGGCAACGGGAACCCCAAAGAAAGAGAAATCTTTAGAAGAGAAAGACAATGAGCGTGCAATAAGGTAAGCAATACCTTTCATAGAGCTGCTTAATTAAGCATAAGAGTTGCTAAGTAGTAATTAACAGGGTACCAGTAAAAAATGTACATAAGACATGGTAGTTTTGGCTGGTAACCTTATTCTGGTGAGCATAATTTGATTGCACTTAGCTACTTTTTGTGCCTAAGCAGATCAATGAAACTGGGCCCAAATTAACTTGTTTAAGTTATCTTATTATGGAGTATTAAAAACACCGGTCCTTAATGCCATTGGACCCTTTCGGTTCAGAAAAAAATAGAAGTTCACAGATTTTCAAATAACTTACAGGGTTTACAGAAGGCAGTGGTGAAAGACTTCTCTTGAAATATTAGTCCATGAAATGCTTTACTCTTTGAGAAAACAGCAAAACAATATAAATTCTCGTTAACGAGAATTACGGATTTATTTTTATACATGTCATGACACGGCGAAACGCGCGGAAACAAGGGTGGGGTTTTCCGTTGTTTTCTCCCGACTCCGATGACCGATTGAGCCTAAATTTTCACAGGTTTGTTATTTGATATAGAAGTTATGGTACACAAAGTGTGGGCCTTGGAAAACACTGTTTACCGAAAGGGTCCAATGGCTTTAAAGTAAAACTGCTTATCACAGTGCCATACAAATTTTGTCCAAGTCCAAACATTTTGGCATGGAGTGACCATCCACAGGGTCGACGCAGTAAAGATTAAGGTTATCGGAGGGTAAATCGTGCTAGTAGTCATTTTATTTTTACATGTGCCTCTGTCTTCTTCAGAATTCAAAATGTGACGGAAGATTTCTACAAGTACGCCAAAGTAAAAGAGGTTTGCACAAACCTTAGCATGAAGGACGACATTGACGTTGTGGATCTTGTGTTTGAGTACTGGAAGCTTAAAAGAAAGGTTAGACAATTTTGAATTAACTAATGATTTTGATTTCAATCATGATAATATTTGAGTGTTGTTCCTAGAAAGGAGCTGTTCAATTATTCCATCAAGATCAATAATAACATGTAGCGGCCAGATATATTGTTGGTACCTTCTGTCGCTTGCTTAAGTGGATAGGTTCGACGTTCTTGTGAAAATACCCAGAGAGCTTTTTGCTTTCATCTCGGCAAGAAGACACTATAGTCATTTAAAACAGTGACTTTTATTGTATGTTTCTTTCTAATTTTGCCTAAAAAAAAAATAAGCATTTTATTTGTCAAAAACTAGTGTATGACCCTGCCCTTAAAGCAGACCCTTTCGGTACAGGGAAAAAAAAAAAAAGTTCACAGATTTACCAATAACTTACAGGGTTTACAGAAGGTAGTAGTGAAATACTTTTCTTGAAATATTGTTCCATGAAATGCTTTACTTTTTGAGAAAACAGTAAAACAATATCAATTCTTGTTAAAGAGAATTACGGATTTATTTTAAACACATGTCATGACACGGCGAGACGCGCGGATACAAGGGTGGGTTTTCCCGTTATTTTGACCGATTAAGCCCAAATTTCCACAGGTTTGTTATTTGATTTAGAAGTTGTGATACACGAAGTGAGGGCCTTGGACAATACTGTTTACCAGAAAGGGTCCAATGGCTTTAACTCAATGGTGATATTTTTATGAAAGGAATTTAAAACTTATCTTTTTTTGATTTGATATCAGTCTTGTTTCAACAAGCCGCTGGTTGTTCTTCAGAAAGAGGAATCGCCGAGTTCCAATGAGGAATACAACCTCCACGCTAGGATGAGAATGTTTGTTCATCTACGTCAAGACTTAGAGAGGGTAAGATGTTGCCTTGGTCTGAGGGGATAGGGGTTGGGGGTGAGGGTTTGTACAACCTCCATGCTAGGATGAGGATGTTTGTGCATCTACGTCAAGACTTAGAGAGGGTAAGATGTAGGCTTGGTCTGAGGGGATAGGGGTTGGGGGTGAGGGTTTGTACAACCTCCATGCTAGGATGAGGATGTTTGTTCATCTACGTCAAGACTTAGAGAGGGTAAGATGAAGGCTTGGTCTGAGGGGGATAGGGGTTGGGGGTGGGGGTTTGTACAACCTCCATGCTAGGATGAGGATGAGGATGTTTGTTCATCTACATCAAGACTTAGAGAGGGTAAGATGTAGGCTTGGTCTGAGGGGATAGGGGTTGGGGGTGGGGGTTTGTACAACCTCCATGCTAGGATGAGGATGTTTGTGCATCTACGTCAAGACTTAGAGAGGGTAAGATGTAGGCTTGATCTGAGGGGGATAGGGGTTGGGGGTGGGGGTTTGTACAACCTCCATGCTAGGATGAGGATGTTTGTTCATCTACGTCAAGACTTGGAGAGGGTAAGATGTAGGCTTGGTCTGAGGGGGATAGGGGTTGGGGGTGGGGGTTTGTACAACCTCCATGCTAGGATGAGGATGTTTGTGCATCTACGTCAAGACTTAGAGAGGGTAAGATGTAGGCTTGGTCTGAGGGGATAGGGGTTGGGGGTGGGGGTTTGTACAACCTCCATGCTAGGATGAGGATGTTTGTTCATCTACGTCAAGACTTGGAGAGGGTAAGATGTAGGCTTGGTCTGAGGGGGATAGGGGTTGGGGGTGGGGGTTTGTACAACCTCCATGCTAGGATGAGGATGTTTGTTCATCTATGTCAAGACTTGGAGAGGGTAAGATGTAGGCTTGGTCTGAGGGAATTGGGGTTGGGGATGGGGGTTTGTACAACCTCCATTCTAGGATGAGGATGTTTGTTCATCTACGTCAAGACTTAGAGAGGGTAAGATGTAGGCTTGGTCTGAGGGGGATAGGGGTTGTGGGTGGGGGTTTGTACAACCTCCATGCTAGGATGAGGATGTTTGTTCATCTACGTCAAGACTTGGAGAGGGTAAGATGTAGGCTTGGTCTGAGGGGGATAGGGGTTGGGGGTGGGGGTTTGTACAACCTCCATGCTAGGATGAGGATGAGGATGTTTGTTCATCTAGGTCAAGACTTGGAGAGGGTAAGATGTAGGCTTGGTCTGAGGGGATAGGGGTTGGGGGTGGGGTTTGTACAACCTCCATGCTAGGATGAGGATGTTTGTTCATCTACGTCAAGACTTAGAGAGGGTAAGATGTAGGCTTGGTCGTTGGGGATAGGGGTTGGGGATGGGGGTTTGTACAACCTCCATGCTAGGATGGGGATGTTTGTTCATCTACGTCAAGACTTGGAGAGGGTAAGATGTAGGCTTGGTCTGAGGGGATAGGGGTTGGGGGTGGGGGTTTGTACAACCTCCATGCTAGGATGGGGATGTTTGTTCATCTTTGTCAAGACTTGGAGAGGGTAAGATGTAGGCTTGGTCTGAGGGGATAGGGGTTGGGGTGGGGGTTTGTACAACCTCCATGCTAGGATGAGAATGTTTGTTCATCTACGTCAAGACTTAGAGAGGGTAAGTGATGTCCCTTCAAGAGTTAAACCTCTCTTTTATGTGAGGAATTTTGTATATACACATATATTGTTGCAAGTCCTAGAAATAGTGTGATGAACTTCACCCGAGCCAGTCCCAACCAAGCCTGATGCAATTGCCTCAATGCCCCTGGTCATTGCCTTGGTGCTTGGAATGTTCCCAGCGTAAGTTGTATTTTCCCCAAACAGGTGCACCTGTGAAGACCGAAGCATCGGGATGTCAAACTCTTCACAATCCAACTGCATGCTATGTTTATAATTGAGTTGGACTGCACTAATTAACGTTTAATTCTCTGCCTCTGATCTTGCAGGTGCGGAATCTCTGCTACATGGTCCAAAAACGCGAGAAACTAAGTCGTCAAATGGGTACACTGCGAGAGGAAATCTTTTTGAAGCAGAAACAGATCTTCAATAGTGATACGTCGAGTTTCTCACAAGAGGATCTGGATTTCGCAGAACAAGCCGCTGCCCTTAGTTCTCAAGTCACTGAGAAATCTGAATCCACGTTTGACCTTTTTTCAGAAGTCAGTGTCGACGAGGATAAAGTAACTGAAGAGGTTAAACTTGTGGAGGACCTCGTGATGAGTAGCAGTGTCGTCAAACCTAAGAAATATTTTGAATCCAGCGAGAGTTCGTCTTCGGAGACGGAGAGCTACAGCGAATCGAGGAGTAGCTCCAGAACGGAGTATTCAAAGATTTCCTCGGAGTCGGACCAGAAGCCATTGAATCTACTCGCTGATTTGGACTTCAATGCTGCGAATGCTGACAGGGACGTTAAGCGAAGTGTAGTGGTTGAAGGGAGCGATCAAAGGTTGACGGTGGAAAGTAGTGAACCAAAGATTGCTCAAACGCCGTCTGGCAGTACCCTAGAACACAATGTCAACCATTCTGTGAACCTGAATAATAACAGTTTATTAAGGCAGAGACAACGAGGCAGTCAGTTAAAACGAACTGCATCTGATGTTGACCAAATCGATCATATACAAACGAAACGCATCTCCAGAAACGGTAGACACACGCAAAATTCATTAGTGAAATCAAAAATAGCTTCTTACCTCAAATCGTCAAAGTTAGACTTGCCGAAGCAAGACGTCAAACCTACACAGGGAAAGTTTATAAATAGTCCGGAATCAGCGGAGAAGCCACGGTACCCACGTCCGTCGCTGTCGCCAAGACAACTTCAGATGCAGGAGGAGGCAGCTCGTCTCCGAGAGCAGATGTTTGCCTCCAGTCCCGCATCCCGATCCCTCCTCAGTGGCTACCGCATCCCTAAGAAGAAATCCATCCCATCAAGCGAATCCTCACCCCCCGCTATCGAGGCAGACATCGCCACGACGTCGTCACAACCTGATAGGGAGGACCGCATCCTAACTGCGACCCCGGAAACGCGCAGCGTGCGTCGGAGAATCGAAGATGAACTCGACCGGGAGAGCAACTGTAGCGACCGACAGTTCGAGAATATCGACTCGGAGGTCAGTATTTGTCTCAAGGGGAAAGAGTCACCCGGTTCGGGCGACTCTGAGGATGACATCATCATCGTCGACGACGACCACCAGGAACAAGTAACGAAGCAGCTGCTATCCCAGGGCCTGAGCAGCTCAGGCGCAAAACTCACCAAAAGCCAAAGTGTAGATAGACCGGACGTGAATAACAGAGTGAATGACAACAAACCGGTTACTACAAGGTTATACGACGCAGCGTATCGTTTGCTCAACAGTGCTATTCCACTCTAGTCCAGTTAGTTCACCTAGTGTCCTTCTTCGCTGTGTCTGACAAACTGTCATAGGGTTTTATTAATATTTTTTTTTTCCGGTGGAGGTAACTATTTGTTATTCAGGGTTTTTGTACTGATCATGTTTTGTTCAAATACTCCCCAAGAGTTGGAGCCACTTTTGTGTTTCTCGTTTGCTCTTAAAAGAGAAATTATGTCATAAAAAATACTAGTTCCTAACATTCTAAAAACAGCTATAGAAAAATCAATTTGGAGTTGTTGGTAATCTCAAAATGTCCACATATTCGGCTTCAAATGATGTAGCATGTACATGTAATAGGGAGAAATAGACAAAAATGTCACACACAAAAATTGTTGTCTCTAGAGAACTATTTTGGCATGTACAATGTATTTACGCGACTCTCCTGAAAACATGGCTCTGTGATTTCACTTTTTTCCCTCAAAAACTTGATGACTAATAAAGCTGAAACTTCTATGGGTAAATTATATTACATACATCTTCATTCACAGTGAGTAAGGATTTATGTCATTGCTATCTACAAAAGTATCAAAACCCTTTAAAAGCCCTCAAAAAGTAAAATTTGCAAATGTGGGACAATGACTTAAGATCAACCAAATTGCTGCACTGTCATGCTGCAAATGGTCAAAAGCAAATTTGTTTGTTTTTTTCTTTTTGTGCGAAATACTTGATTGGTTTTGTATACTACAATGGACCGTTCTGGCTTTTCACCAAGCTCCGCCCACCGCGCACGTGAGCAAGACACGTGTACAAGCACTCCCAATGACATTCTGCACGATTCTGTCGCGCGTGCCAAATATACGCGCATGACCGAGTTTGTCCGACCACAATCATTGCTGTGATTGGTTAAGAGGATGAACGCGCACAGTTTGATTGACAGGCCGGATCGGTCCATTGGCCCAAACCCTAGCCCCGCCTAATTATGAACGCCTAATTATGAATGGCAACCATATTATAACACTTGCTAACATTTGACTGAAATACATTATTTGACTATAAAGTAGATTCATTCACCAGAGTCATTCCAAACCACAGTGAATGATATTACAGAGGTCGAACAGTAGGAGGGTTGATTGTGTATAACAAGATTTATCCTTTAGTAGGCTTGAATCCTTGATTCTGATTTGTCGGTCCATAGCAACAAGGAGTGTGATATAAACCTATATTGCACGGCACATATCACTCCCTGCGTCTTGTGTGTTCTAGCTGGCGTCAAGTTTGCTTGAAGATAAATACGTAATCACACATGCTCTCAAGGAATACAAAAAAATAAAGCGCTCTGCGTCCAATATCCAACTCAGTCTTCGTCCTTGTTGGATATGGTACACAGAGGGCTATATATATTTTTTTAGTATTCCACTCGCGCTTGTGTGATAACTTATAACATTGGCATCTGGTATATTTAATCTATCATTCAAAACCACAATTAATTCTGTTGAAAGGTCAGACAGTAGGAGGGTTGACTGTACAGTGAACATGCATTTATCACATGGTTTCACATTGGAGGCTGAAACAGTTTATCCTTAGTGGATAATTTCGGCCTACAATTGGACCATGACATGATGAAAGGTTGGGTACTGTGTACATGTAGATATGTATTCCCCACATGGTTGTTGTGGGCTTGATTCAAAACAACTGCATGGTATTGAATGGTCAGACAGTAGGAGGGTTACAAATTGTGTAATTTTGGTTTTTGGAAGGAAAATACATACAAGGTCCATGCACAAAATCTCTTATCGGGTATGCTTTGTAGGTTCTCTAACAGTATGTTCGCCAATTTTCTGGCTTTGTAACATTCATAGGCCAGTAAAGTTTGAAGCGTAGCATGATGTAGGAAGTAACTGAGTACGCTTAAAGGAACACAGTGCCTTGGATCCATCGAGTTGGTCTTTAAAAAGCATTTGTGATTGTTTGTTATAAAATGCATATGATTAGAATGATATTTTAAAAGTAGAATGTAATGATCCACACAAGTATCACTCGTAATTGCGTGGTTTTCTTTTACCTCGTCGACTAATACAGTCGGCCATTTGTGGGAGTAAAATTTTTTACTCCCATTAATGGCCGACCATGTTAGCTCGCAGAGTAAAAGGAAAACCAGACAATTTCGAGGCAAACTTGTGCGGATCATTGTATTCTACTTTTAAAACATCTTTCCAACCATATGCATTTTTTAACAAACGAATAGTACAAATGCTTTGTATAGATCAAGCTGTCCGATCCAAGGCAACATGTTCCTTTAAAGCCATGGTCATAGATACTCCAAAAAAGTAATGATGATAATTTATCAAATTTACTTGGTGAGTAGGACTGCAGCTGTTGATGGTATAAACTATTTTGAGACACAATTCCCTTCAAACTAATGTGGTTTGGTTTATCTGTCACCCCAAAACTATTAAAATCGTTTCTCAGATTTCTGTTGGTTGGTGTCCATTCATAAGTGCTGTGGCCAGAGATGCAGTTGGTACTTCGCTCAACGTGGATGGATGTGGCTTAACATGGATTTGACGTTCTTGTGAAAAAAACATAATAATTTTTTTTTTGCTGTTTGCTCAGCAAGCAGGACACTGTATTCAGCTGTGATTTTTTTTGTATCTTTCCTTACACATGTAATTGTGCTTACAAAAAATAAGCATAATATAATGTTGACAAAAACCAATGTATGACCCCTACTTCATCGCTCTTATGTGACCAAACAACTTTGTAACCAAACAAAGTACTGCACCAGACCTTGATCAAATCTTACTCGCAAGGATAGACCTTTTCAGGGTCCAATTTTATGGCTCTGCTTACCGCCGAATTCTGCGCTTACGATCACCATGCTCTGCTTGCACGGCCAGTGCTGAATTTCTGAGCTAGCTGTGTAAGCGTAGAATGCCTAAGAACATGGAGTATGGCTGGGTACGCACAAGCCAAAATTTCCAGCTAACCCATGAACAACACTTGACGTAAGCGCAAACTCATCACTGCTTCCGCAAGTGCTTATTCTTTGCTTGCAGTAGGAAAAGCCATGAAGTTGGCCCCAGAATAATAATCAATGAAAATAAAACTTTATGGAAATTTGATTTATTGTTTTCCGGTTGATTCTCAAACTCTTATTATGGGCTTATTTTTGTGTGTTTTGTTTTTGTCTTTTTCATTTGCTTATGATCTCATCGCTAACTGCTTTTATTTTATTCAATTTTTTCGCAAAGTTGATTTGTACATGTGGTGTTTACATCATTGCTGATCTGACTATGAATGTGTAGATATCCTTTAAATAGTTCCTCCTTTTGCAATTTCTTTGTTCCTGAATAAATTTGGACTTGTATATAACGGAAATGATGACTGGTGTAACAAATTTATTCTCTTCATACAAACTGCAGTGTAATTTGTTTAGAACTTATATACCTGTTTACATTTGTTGTCTTGTCATTTAACCTTTCAAGAAAGACTCTGCTAGGGTCGAAACGTCAGCACATTATATTTTTTTGTTTATTCGCATTGCCAGGAAGTTGAACCAGAAAATCCCCTTTCAATCCCCTTTTTTTTTTTAAAGATATTCTGCTTTGGGGGCACAATATTCATCAAATATAGGCACAAATATATCCCCCGAGGATAAATAATTTTAAATGCCTCGAAAATATAACATACAATCTCAAAAAATTAAATGTTTTTCTTCTGGTTACTTTTAATCTCAAAACTCCAGATTCCAAATGGGGGGTGGGGGGGGCGAGGAATCATATACAAAATGGAGACGAAAACATTGCTTTGAAAAAGAGAAAAACCATTACAAGGGTGCTGGCACGTTAATCCGGAGGTCAATGGTTCGAATCCCACTCTAGTCAATTCTTTGTTCAACCCCAAAAATTTTTTACAAATTTACCCAGTAAGTTTCCCTTGTGGTTAATATTGATATACCCAGTAATAAATATAAATAACATTTTTTAAGAAGTAAAAGCTAAATGTAAAATGGGACATAAACAAACAAATAACACAATTTAAATCTACAAGTATACTTCAACAACCACGTAGGAACAAACCACGCAAAATTGAAAGCTAAGCATTTTAAAATGTATTTCAAAATTATTTATTTCCAATTTTTATTGCATTTTTTAGGCAACAGAGGGCGCCATATAATGACACCGTTAAATACTGCGCGTCCCGTTACCATTCATGCCAATGGGGGTGTGTGGTGGGTGTGCGCATTCCTATAGCTCTGAGACAACTCGACCTTCGTTCGGTGAACTTGTTTTCTCGTCCGTGGAGAGTAAAACTCAGCAGAGAACTTTGGCAAATACATTGAATGGTAAGACACCAATTTTTCTTGCAAACTTAATTCAGCATGACTATCGGGTTTCCCTGCCAGTTCAGCAGAACCTTTTTTCTTGAAAAGTTTAATGTTTAATGGTCAAACAATTCATTCGACATTATTTTTGTAAGAATAAGACTGTGTTTATAAAATTATAGTATCACTTCACTGTGTTATCAGGTTAATAAATGCTATTCATGTGCTGACTACAGTACAGACGTCCATGAGAAGTGAGTCTGGCACTTCTTTTCTAGTGAGTAGTACTAGTAGGCCTACGATACATTCTTGTCAAAGCCTTTTAGAAGTGGGAGGAAACCCCAGAGAATTTTTCTAGGGAAAACCCACCAAGTCAAGGAAGTAGGGACTGAAAAACCCAATCCACATGTGACATAATAATAGTGCCCCGGTAGGATTCAAGCCGAAGGAAGGCGAGGCAAGACCAAGATACCATTGTGCCAACCTGACTTCTTATCTTAGGTTTCTTTTTAGGAACCCCACCCCACTAATTCACTTTCAAGTATCAGTGGAAAGAGAATGCTGCTAAAATCTGTTTGATAGCTGAAAAGGGATGTCGGACACTTCGTACCTTTGCCACTTCGTACCTTCGGGACACTTCGTACTGAACCAAATTGGTCACTTCGTACCGTGGGCGGGGTACGAAGTGACCATCAGCTGAGTCACTGCGTACCTTCATTAAAGTGTGTATTCCTCAATAATTTAATGTTCGTTGAGATAAAATTAATAATACATAATGAATTTAATTTTTTGTTTATATATGTGAATGTCATTTTTAATGTAAAATTAATATTTTGTATTTAAGTTAATTATTACCGCCACGAGGACAACATCTTCCGCCAAAGTCAAACAATCACGCAATCGTCAAAATGGATCCTTGCATGGTTCCAACAAAATAGTAACATTTGGTTTGATTTGCTTAAATTATTTCATAATCTTCCGATCACAAAGCACAAAATAATCATAAACAATGCAGAAATCCCGACTTTTTAGTACGAAGGTAGGAAGTGTCTTGTGAGAAGGTACGAAGTGTCCAAGGTACGAAGTGTCCAAAGTCACTTTGTACCTTGAAAAGGTACGAAGTGTCCAGGGTACGAAGTGGCAAAGGTACGAAGTGTCCAAAGTAATTTCGTACCTTGAAAAGGTACGAAGTGTCCAGGGTACGAAGTGGCAAAGGTACGAAGTGTCCTGACACCGCTGAAACTATAGGGATGTTATGGTGAAAAGCCTCAATCAAATTAGGCGTTTTCTGTCTGTAGCCTATGCTGTAAAGTGTAAGTTTTCACTGGTGTTCAATATTACAAAACTTTATATTATATTGGGTGGCCATTGTTAATCAACAGCGTGTAGTGCAAAACTTGTTTAGGAAAACTAATATAGATTCGGACCAATATATCTCATAAATAGTGCCAAATATGCTTCTTGGCACTACGCCTATCTCTCTCAAGAGTCGAGGAGGTGAAATGTTTTTAAATGCCGATATTTTCCCCCGGGAGGCGCGCCCAGTTGTAGGGCAGTTGTGGAGAGCTTAATATTTTAAAATTGAAAACCCTTGGCAATTGGAATTACTGAGGTGCCACTTTTGCTGTGGCGTCCTCTGCAAGTGCAAAGCCAAAGTACCAATCCAATTTTATCACTTTTATATTTTCCTCATAAAGAAAGAAGTGCTCCGCACCAGAGGAAAATTGCTGTGCTTCTTCAAAACAAAATTCAAGGCCTGGTGGCATGGAGTTGTTTTCTCGAGCTTGAAAAAACTATGGCCCGATTTCATTTAATCATAAAGCTGCTTGTTCAAATGTCACTTACTTGTTGTAAGCAGACAATTTGACTTACTTTTTGCTAAGCATTATTTTAAGCAGACAAATGAAATGGTGTACCATATTAATCTATAGGGTGTTTTACCTCACTCTGGTTTAGCATTTTGTAGTTTAAGCAGCCCTCTGAAACTGGGCCTACATTTAGGTGTCATCCAGGTATTTGTGTTCATTCCACGCACTACAATTCCTCCACAATCTCTGTACACAATTTAATACGATTTCTTTTTAATAAGTAATCACTGAAGTGTGGAACAACTGGTTTGGCCTTGTCCATTTTGAATCAACCAAAACTGTGCATTGTCATTGAGTATCAAAAGAGACTTTGGATGAAAGGACTTTACTTTTCAAAAATGAGTATTTCTGCATACGTATACTTTTTGGGTTCAGTTTCAAAATAGTACTGGAAAAGCCAGTACAAGCAGACGATGACTGCTCAATATTCTGACACCCCAACATGTATGTTTTGTGGGGGAAAAAACCTTATAATTTATATTTTTGGGTTAGGGTTAGAAAACGGAAAATTTACTAGGGGTGTCGCTACATGTATTAGGGGTTTGGGTGTCAAAAAGTACAAAAGTAGCTGTAAACCCAAGCAGATTGGGTGCCTGTCTAACGCGGGCGTTAATTACATTTTTTGAGAAGGTGTTTTTTTAATTATAATTTATTTCCTGTTGTATGGTAAACATATTAAAGCTGTATTTACCAAGGGAATTTGTCAACTACAGCCCCAGTTACAACCTGTTCACTTTTTTTAAAGTGTGTTAGCTCAATTCTATTACATTTTGAAGACTTTTGTTCATTTTATTTGTCTGTCTTTCTTTTTGAGGTAGCATATCCGCAGTACTGTACTCCACCCACCTGAACACCAAGGGAGATTCTGATAGGGGAAGTAAGCAATAAGCATTCAACATGAACTACGCTCGCTTCTTGAACGCTGTCAGTAGAGCAAGACGACCGTCCCCCTTAAGGGGTCTGAGTAAGTTGTCTCACTCTGGCTGTCTCACTCTGGCTGTTAGTCTTGGTTCAAGACCGTCCTTATTAATAATTTCTCCTCATGACCCGTCACCACAAGAGGGCGTGCTCTAACCCTAGCTCGCTGTCACTGGAGTCTGCTATCGCAGGAGGTAGCTCATGTGATGGTGGTTTTTGAGGTGATACATGTAGAACCAGGAGTAGATCTTACTGGATAATAAACAACAGGAGCGTCTTGAATCAAGACTATATGTGTGTGTGTTAGTGACTCATGAGACAAATGTATACGTGAACAAGGTCACATACAACTCTGCACTTTACACTTGAGGTTCTCTGTTTCAAGACAAGACAATACTGTACTTCTGTAGTAGCCCAAAGTTTCCCCCATGCCCAAGGTTTGTTTTTAAAACACAATGCTGATTAACTCTGTATTCACAAAAGCTGTCTTTTCTCTGTCTATTGAAAGTTTGATTTTTAAACTTTGCTTTGTTTTGAAGCCGAGATCCTCCAGCAGAGTCCACCTGGCACCATCTCTATGGCAACAGGTCTTCCCAATGTTGAACAATTCCCATTTGAAGATGCTACTTTCAAGCTGAGGTATGTCGATATTAGTCAGGGAATTAACTGCTTTTCAGTGGCGCGTTGTGTCCTAGCAGAGGTAAGAGCACCGGACTCAAGCTCTGGTGTTTCTGACCCAACGAGTGTTGGATCGAGTCCCAGTCGTGACACCTGTGTCTTAAGCAAGACACTTGACCATGATGCTTTGTCCTTCGGATGGGACGTTATGCCGTTGCTCCCGTGTGTTGTGTCATCTGTGTCCTTTAATAGCAAGGCACTTAACCATGATGCTTCATCCTTCAGATGGGACATTATGTCAATGGTCCCGTGTGTTCTGTAACACACACAAAATTAAACAAGTGCGCTTATCATAAAGAGAAGGGGTTTGCCCCTGGTGTACCTTTGAAGACCAGTGTTCGATATGATCCATCCAATAATTGGGGTGGGGTCCGTTGACAATTATACATTTTTTCAGAAGTGTACAAACCATACACTTTTTTCAATACCCCCTCACTCCCCCTTAAAAGTATACAAAGACAAATGTTGGATTTTGATTAAAGGCAGTGGACACTATTGGTAATTACTCAAAATAATGATGATTAGCATAAAATCTTACTTGGTAACGAGTAATGGGTAGCTGTTGATGGTATAATAGACTGTGACAAACGGCTCCCTCTGTTGTGATGTAGTTTTTGAGAAAGAACTAGTTCCACAAATTTGATTTCAAGACCTCAGATTTAAATTTGAGGTCTAGAAATCAAGCATCTGAAAGCACACAACTTTGTGTGGCAAGGGTGGCTTTTCTTTCATTATTATCTCGCAACTTAGATGACTGATTGAGCTCAAATGTTCACAGGTTTGTTATTTTATGTATATGTTGAGATACAGCAAGTGAGAAGACTAGTCTATTACAATTACCAATAGTGTCCAGTGTCTTTAAACAACTGATTGAACAAAACATCTTCAGTAACTTTACTTCTTTTTTTGTTCTTCTCCTTTTTGTTTGCTGTAGAGATAACACCAGCATGCATGTCAATGCACGAGACATGAAGAAGGCATTACAGTACACAGCAACACCAGGGTAAGTCCCGGAGAAAAATACAGAGAATTAGACAAATTTGCAATTAATTTTTCATCAAATCAAATTTGTAGGCCAATTTACGTACATCAATTTATTGGTTGTAAACTATCCAGCTTTTCTGCTCTTTATTGCTGTGATAAGTGTTCACTTAGAACTGCCATTTGTTTTACTGCAATATTTTATCATCAATAGCTCTGTAATACTTTTGTGATATTGTAGTTGTGGTGAAATCTATTTACTATTTTAAAGAAACACGTTTGTTTTGGTACACTTGGAACTGTGATTATTACACTGGAATTTATCCTCCATAGCTCTGTGTGATATTTTGTTCGTGGTTATAACCTAATTGTTGACATTTCTGTAATTATTCAAATATGTTTTAAGTCTGTGTTTTGTTTAGGTACTATTGTTGGTATTTCTCTAATAATTCTGTTATTGGGTTCTTTCATTAAAATGTCATACTTCTTTTTCACATTGCTGTATATTGCTGAAGCCACTTGGCTCTTGTTTTAGTTTATTTGTAATTATGTGTATCTTTTAACTTTGTATGTTGAAGCGATTTTGGCCTTCGGCCACCTGTTTCAATTAATGTGTTGATAATATTATTTCATGCAAAAAAGTAGCTATGAAATTCATGTATCTTATAATACTTTTTGAAATACTTTTTGTAATACTTATTGTAATACTTCTTGTAACACTTCTTGTAGTACTTCTTGTAATACTTCTTGAAGTACTTATTGAAAAGTTTTGAGTTGAAACACATACTTCTTGAATATTTTCATAATCCTTGTTGCATACAATTCTCTTGTACTCAGTCTTCCCGAGCTAAGGGATTGGCTGATTGATATGCAAATACAGCTTCACAATCCTCCGACGTTGGACAGTAGCGATCCAGACACCCAGATGGATCTGCTTGTATCTACAGGAAGTCAGCACGCCCTCAGCACGGTAAGCGCAAACCTTCCATCGAAGATCTGTCCAATTTGTGGGTGATTTTCACTGAAAATGTAAAGTTAATTTTGAAAACTTATTTTTTTTAGATTCCAGAATGGGGCTCCGGTTCTCCAATCTTTAATTATACATAAACTTTCACTTATTGCACGAAAGATCTTTCACCATTAAAGGCACTGTACCTGTTTGTTAATTAATCAAAATACAAACTAGCATAAAAACTTATTTGGTAACGAGCAACGGAGAGCTGTTGATAGTATAAAACATTGTGAGAAATGACTCCCTCTGAAGTAACGCAGTTTTTGAGAAAGTGATAATTTCTCACTGAAATAATAAAAGACTTCTGACCAGAAGCCTTTTATTACTGTCTGAAACCACACTTATTTGTACAAAAAGGGTGTTTTTTCTTTCAGCATTTTCTTGCAACTTCAATGACCAACTGAGTCCAAATTTTCACAGGCTTGTTATTTTATGCTTATGTTGGGATACACCAAGTGAGATTACTGGTCTTTGATAATTACCCAACGTGTTCAGAGCCTTTAAGCGATAAGTGGTCTACACATTGTTTCATGTAAAGACGTCTTTTGGCAAACAATTTGGTCATGCAACTTTAGCTTTTGTCCTAAATCTACCTTAAAGGCAGTGGACACTATTGGTAATTGCTCAAAATAATTATTGGCATAAAACCTTTCTTTGTGACAAGTAATGGGGAGAGGTTGGTGGTATAAAACATTGTGAGAAACGGCTCCCTCTGAAGTGCCATAGTTTTCGAGAAAGAAGTAATTTTCCATGAATTTGATTTCGAGACCTCAAGTTTAGAACTTGAGGTCTCAAAATCAACCATCTAAACGCACACAACTTTGTGTTGCAATGGTTATTTTTCTTTCATTATTATCTCGCAAGTTTGATGACCGATTGAGCTCAAATTTTCACAGGTTTGCTGTTTTATGCATATGTTGAGATACACCAATTGTGAAGGCTAGTGTCCACTGCCTTTAATCCATTTCTTCTTTCAGGATTTTATTATTGTAACCTTTTATCTTAATTTGCATGCTTGTAATTATACAGGGTTTACAAAGACATTTTTATCAATTAATCTAGTATTTTTGACTTTCTTTTTGCAGTCTTGTGAAATGTTACTATCAAAAAACGACAATGTCTTGACATCAAGCCCTCTGTATCCAGGCACAGTGGCAATCGTAAGTCAAGATTTATCAATTTATTATCTCTGCCCCTTGAATCGGTAAAGAAATTGTGGTGATTCAGAAACCCAGATGATTTGTCATAACTCAAAAGCTACAGTGACCCAGGCTTACAAAAGCCTGATTCATACTTCCTGCGAATGTGAATGCGATACAAGTTTTGATGTCACAAATTTGCAAGGAATAATGGACCCTTCTCATGAAATATACTAATTACATTCACGCATGCGTACAGACCCTGTTGGTTGGCAAACGCCATAAAGTTGTGCACTAAGCAGACGCGCAATCGCGTCTGCGTGACGCACCCATTACCCAGGTACAAAACAGCGCGATGTTCCCACAAGTTGCCAACCAAAACGTTAGTGCGCACACGCTGTGTGCAATTTACATATTTCATGGGAAGGGTTTATTGGCATCAGTTGAAGTGTGCTCAACTCCTGTGAAACATTCACAGCGAAACGGGGCTGTGTTCAAAATTTGTATTACATTCGCAACATTGCCATACCTCAAAAAGGCTAATTGCTGTGGTGCCCTCACTTTTGCTGTGGTTAATTTTCTTTTTAAAGTTCCAATACAAATTTACATTTTCCTCATAGAACTGTCCCTTGTTGGAGGGAAATTCAAAGTTCAACGCCTTTATTTAATGTCTGACTTCGATGTTATTATTTTTCCCTGCAGCTCCGTCCCATAGGAACCAAGTTTCTGACCATTGAGGTAGACGGGGATGGAATGAAAGTCGAACAGATAAAGGAAATCATGTCACATTGGGACCCAGCGGACGGCCAGAGTGAAAGGTAAGATTCTAGGTAGACTGGGCTCCTGTTTCATCCGCAAGGATAAAGACAGGTCCCTGCTACTTAGATCCAGTGATTCCATTGGACACAATGATATCATTGGATAAACGTGCAGTGACATGAGCTTTCCATAGATGCCCAAACAGACACTCCTATTACGTCCGCCATAGAATTTCACTGCGTATCTCTATTTGAAATGAATGTAGGTCAAAGATGAAGTGAACATGCCAGCTACAGGCCAGTCTCTGGCATTATTCCTGAGCCTCGAAGTGCGACGTCAGATGTTCAGGCTAGATTCTAGGGTGTCATGGCCGCATTTTTTACAGTGTGAGGACGCTCTCAATAGTATTTTTATCTATCACATCCGAGGGTATACGCGATTTGGCTTGCACAGTTTTAACAGGGGTTCTGTCACATAGTTTTAAGTTGCTTTGGAGGTGGATTATAACCGTTACTTTAAAGGTCTTATTTCCGCGATGGATAATTATACGATGTCTGTGGTGGGTAATGTATTCCAGTCTTTAATAACTGTCTTGGGTATGAATGAATATACCCCACCGGAAGTGATACAAATCTGTAGAAAATAGGGTGCATTCAAGGTCTGTAGGCACAAAAACTCGCTAAGCACAGAATAGTATTGCTTAGCATAAACTAGATACCCAGCCCTTCTCAAATTTGCTTAGCAAAGAAATTTGTCAAGCAGTATTCTCTGCGCACCAGCTTTTTAAAATCGGGCCCTGGTGGTTGAAGGGTTTGGGTATGTTTTGTACTACACAAAACACAAATATCCACTTTACACAGTTTAAATTATGAAAGTAGAAAGCTTCCCTTGAAATATTAGTTGCTCAGGTGCTGTTGACTTTGAGAAATGAGTAAAACAAAAAATAATTTTCATCTCACTGCAAAAAAAATATATTTTAGCATGTACAACAGCTTTACACAACTCTCCTGAAAATATTGACCTGTGAAATTATATTATAGATTTACAATCGTATATGACCACAATATTTTTTTGCCCTACCCAGTTCCGACATTCCTCGGGTTTTGTGTGTTGTGCCAAACGGTGATAATCCCTCTGGTGCCGGGCTATCGCTAGAACGGAAGAAAGAGATCTATGCAATAGCGCAGAAATATAACATGATCATCATGGAGGACGATCCCTATTTCTTTATCCAATTCAACAAGGTGAGAGGTCATGACATATACGTGTGTCCCCTTATTGACTTTACGCAAATGCATTTATAACTGCTTGGGGTGTCGTGGCCGAGAGGTTCATAATAGAAAAACAAATTCTTGTATGTATAAACACAATACACCAACGAGCTACCGTGGCACTCTGAAGGCTTGTTCATTCACTACAGTATAACAACCTCTACACTCGCAGGTACCCATTTATGCCCCTGGGTAAAGAGAAGCAATTATAGTAAAGTATCTCGCTCAAGGACAAAAGTGCCATGACTGGAGTTCGAACCCACCACCAGTGTGACTTAACCTCCGGAACTTGAATTGGATGCTCTTAACCACTTGTCCACGACACGCTAATAGAGTTCACATCACTAGACTCAAGCTCTGGTGTTTCTGATCAGCAGAGTATGGGTTAAAGAATCGTGACACTTATGTCCTGAAGCATGTTAAGCTTTGTCCTTAGGATTGGACGTAAATGCGTTGGTCCTGTGCTTTGTGTAATGCACAAAAAAAATCCCTGTTCCTGGCATTGTCTGCTGAATGTGCCGTAGCACCTTGTAAACCCTTATAAGGTGCTATACTTGGGTCTCAGAATTCATCACTTCAATAACCTATCTTTCTGAGAAAACAAATTATATATACTAAGCACCTTCGGAGTACCTAGTTGGTAGATCCGTGCACTATTATCATATATTATTATAGTTGATGTAACTGCAGGTTTTCTAAAAGTTGTTGTCACTTTCAAGTTCTGCAGAAAACAAATTAATAATAATGGTGGTTTGTGTTGAAAGTATTTCCACAGGACTTTCTCAGTAAAGTTTGAAAACTAAAAACGTTAAACTTGTGTATGAATTATCTTTTTTTTATATTTCCTCTTGTAGCCAAAGGTACCAAGCTTTCTCTCATTAGACATTGACGGTCGTGTTCTTCGGTTTGACTCTTTCTCCAAAATTCTTTCAGCAGGGTAAGAATATGTTCCTTGTTTCACTCTTTATGTTTATTTTGTTAATCTCTCCACACTGATCATTTGGCTCAGTGTATGTAAGCTCCTGTAGGGAAATACTTCTCATCAATTTAATAATTATTATTATAATAATAATAATAATAATTGTGTCTTCTTATAAAGCGCACATGTCAGTCACCCAGTGACGCTCCTGGCGCTGTAACATTCAGTATTTCCTGCCAGATGTGAGACTACGTTTGAGTTATGAGACCTAATTCTGATAGCATCATGTAATGTTTTACAAAGTGCTGTGGTGCAATTTGCTGCCGATTAGACCAGGAACACCGGGGCAAACCCTCTCTCTTTTCGATAAGTGCACTGGGTTCTATGCATTACATTGTTGTTACTTTCACATTGTTTCATTTCTTACTAATGCATTTAACTGAATCTATTGTTTCTTCTATTTTCACATTGTTTTCGTTTCTTATCTCTTTGTTATTTCCACCTTGTTTAGTTTCTTTCTAGTGCAATTAACTGAATCTACATGTATTGTTTCTAAATCTCTTTGTTATTTCCACATTGTTTCATTTTGTGCTGGTGCAATTACTTAAATCTTTATTGTTTCTATGTGACCAACCTCTTTGTTATTTCCACATTGTTTCATTTCGTGCTGGGCAATTACTTGAATCTTTATTGTTTCTATGTGACCAATCTCTTTGTTATTTCCACATTGTTTCAATTCGTACCGGTGCAATAACTTAAATCTTTATTGTTTCTATGTGACCAACCTCTTTGTTATTTCCACATTGTTTCGTTTTGTACCGGTGCAAATGCTTAAATCTCTATTGTTTCTATGTGACCAACCTCTTTGTTATTTCCTCCATGTTTTTTCACTTTTTGCAGGTGAATTGAAATATAAATTTCATGCTTTGTATGATACAGGATGCGTGTTGGGTTTGTGACGGGGCCTAAGTACCTTTTATCAAAGGTCAACATGCACATGCAGTCTTCTGTACTACACACCGGTGGGATGTCACAGGTAGGGATTAACACATTCCCTTTTTTGCATCCCTGTGAAGACATCTTTTGTTCTTTCCATTGTCCCTTTACTGTAGATCTTCCCATAGACTGTGTACGCAAAACTCCTTGTGGAGCACCCGGGCCTAATTTCATAGAGCTGCTAAGCACAAAAATTTGCTTAGCATGAAATTTCTTCTTTGATAAAAACAGGATTACCAATCAAATTTCCGTTTTGTTGCATATTGCTTGTTACCTGATGATCGGCTGTTGTTTGCTCGGCCTGAAAACCATGTGGAAATTTGGTTGGTAATCCTGTTTTTATCCAGGCAGAAATTTCATGCTAAGCAAGTATGTTTGCTTAGCAGCTCTATGAAATTGGGCCCAGGTCTTCAGAATTTCCATATGGAGTGCTTTATTTCCCCCTTTTTTTGTTTTGTCCCTGGTCTCCATAAGGCAGTGAAAATGAAAGCACACACTCAGAGCTTTAAAAAGACCACCGATCACCATTGTCAAGTGGTTAGACTTGCAGTCACAAGGTTGTGGGTTCGAATCCCACAGCTAACCGCTGATTACACAATGACTAGAATAAGTATTGCTGTTTAGTTAGTGAATCACAGTTTCTTGATTTTAGCAATTCATAATCATAGATGTTAAACCTATGTTTGTATGAGAGAGATTGGTTGTTGCCAGCTTGGTGTTTATATCCCCTTGTGGGAGTTTTCTGAGTTCCCTTGATGGGAAGATCATCAAAACAAACAAACAAACAAAACAGACCCCTTGTATGTGACATCTCAGTCTAAAAATTGCCCTCACTGGGGTCAAAAATCGCCCTTACTGGGGTCAAAAATCGCCCTCACTGGCGTCAAAAATCACCCTCACTGGGGTCAAAAATCGCCCTCACTGGGGTCAAAAAACCGCCCTCACTGGGGTCAAAAATCACCCTCACTGGGGTCAAAAATTGCCCTCACTGGGGTCAAAAATCACCCTCACTGGGGTCAAAAATCGCCCTCACTGGGGTGGGGTCAAAAAGTCCCCTCACTGGCCTGGGGTCAAATTAGGCAAATGATTGGACAATAGCTGTTGTGCATAAACACATGTCCATGAGGTCAGCGTTCCTGTAGCATTTCACGCTATGGAGAGGTCTACGCCAACAGAGTCATTAAAATTATAATTTTAAATAGTAATTTTAAATAGTTGTTTTAAATAGTTACTTATTGATTGAGCTTGCACCCACTTTGATTCAGTAAATGACATCTGCTTTGATTGATTCCTCTAAACACAGATGTTGATTTTCAAGTTACTAGAAAAGTGGGGCATGGACGGTTTCTTAAGTCACACGGATAAAGTGGCAGCGTTTTATGAAGAGAGACGTGACATTTTAATGGAATCTGCAGATCGATGGCTGAGAGGTGAGCGTAATAATAATAATAATACTCAACCAATTTTATATAGCCCCTTGGTTTACAAGGTGCTTGCTGCCTTTGAGAAAGGCCCCTGGTAAGTTACGAGACACAAATTAATCCAAGTGCGAACAGCTGCTAAATCGAGTGATAAAACATGTTCCTATGTATGCACCGTGGAGGAAATAAAGACAATGAAATACGCAAGATGTGCAAATAAAAGATACTTGAGATGTACTGGGTTTAAAACAAAAATGCAAATGAAACTGGTGGAATAACTTATTAGAACAAAGATTTATAGATTAGATGGTTTGTAAAATTTCAACAATTATTTCAAATAAGATGGCAAAAAATTACAAAAACATTTGTATGCCAACAGCAACATATTTAATGAAATGCAAGAGTGACTCGGTAGCCAATGTAAAGCTGCGTCCGCATTGGACTGTTGAGTCTGGTAACTAAACAGCCCGGTAAGTTAACTTACCGGGCTGGTAAGTTTAGTTAACAGCTGTTCAGTTCACACTTGGATTAATTTGTGTCCGGTAAACTTACCAGGGGACCTTCTACAAGGCAGCACCTTGTAAACCATTACATGGGTCTAAGGATTAGGTCTCATAATTCAAAACATAGTCCCACATACCTTGCAGGAAATGTTGAATGTATGTTATAGCGCCAGGAGCATCACTGAGTGACGGATAAGTGCGCTATAGACCGTAATGATTAACCCTTTTTGCTATGAAAAGTCGCCATCTTGTAGGGCAAACCGTATGCGCGTTCAAACGCCTACATCATCAAAGCACACAGCACGCAACATTCCCGGTTTGATTTTTACGGCAAGTGCACGCACGCACACGCGCACAGACGCCGTCTTGTAGGTCAGATATTTGAACGGTGACGTCATATTCAATACGGTCTATAGAAATGTGACCTATGTTTACATTCAAACCGCCCTCTACTGACAAAATACTGGATACGTCATGTTTCGCCAGGCAAAAAGACGCGTAGTCATGGTAAGATTGCATACACTTTCTAGCTGGCTGCCAAAACACAAAGGTTTTGCCCGGCGGTATGCGCGCGAATCATGTTATGGTTTTCGAGTGACGTCAGAGGTCACTTCGTCTATATAAGAAGCCACTTTTATTTCTTATTCATTATAATGATCCTCTTTGTCTACATTTACCTCCCAGGCATGGCTGAATGGCATGAGCCTCGTGGTGGCATGTTCCTCTGGATGAAACTCCTAGGTATTGAAGACACTACCCCACTCATCATGAAGAGGGCTAGAGACAAGGGGGTACTCTTCGTACCGGGAGGCGTCTTCTACCCAGAGAGTGATAAGAAGTCTTCTCATATCAGAGCGGCTTACTCACTCTGTACGCCAGAGGAAATGGATAAGGTGAGACACTATCGATTTCTAGAGGTTTTGTTATTGACATAGGGATAAGCTGCAATATTGAACTCTGTAGATATTGTGCTTTATTTACTATGCTTTCGTGTGTGTGTGTGTATTTGATGTATGCTTTTACCCGTTTTTTTTGTTAGTTTATATTTTCTTAACATTGTGAAACTTTGTAAATTTGAATGATGTCAACCTCTTGGTTGCTTTTTTTTTGGTCAAATGAATTAGCCATTTATTTTACAAATAATTTTATGAGTCATGGCGTGTCGTGGTTGAGTGCACTGGACTTGAGCACAAAAAACTTGCTGAACACAGGAGAATATTGCTTAGCAAAACCAGGTTACCAGTCATCATTCCATTAAGTTTACATTGTTGTGGCTAATAATAGTGGCTTCTCATAAAGCGCTCATACCCGTCTTTCAGTGATGCTCAAGGCGCTTCAACATTCATGCCTAAAGGCTGGGTCCCACTGGAGCAATAACCAGAAGGATAACGATAACAACGCTAAGAGAACGTGTTCTATTGGTTGAATTACTCCGCGCAGATTACGCGCACGCTCAATCAACCAATAGAGAGCGTTCTCTTTGCGTCATGATCGTTATCTTTCTCTTAATCGCTGCAGTGGGACCGGGCCGTAAGGACGTAGTTGTCAGGACCATGACTTGAACCCACACTCAGCTGTTCAGAAACGCCAGAGTTTGAGTCCGGTACTCAAAACCGCTCGACCACGACACGCCATTTGAAATATTCTATTGAAAGCTCTCTCTTAATATTTTTTTTTGATTCATTGTGTTTCAATTGCATTGTGTAAGACACTGCTCTAGAATTGCAAGGGTGGTGTGTGTGAATCCCACCTGAGTAATATGCCTGTTATATGTTTTCACAGGACTCGGGAAAAGTACTGAGTATACAGTGCTAACACGACAAGTTTATATGCATTATGTTTGTTTCTCCTTTTAAATAATACACTTAATTGTTTAACATTTCTTGTACATGTAGTTCTTTATTTACAACCACAAGCTCATTATTTTCCATAATTTTTAGATCTTGCACTTCATCTGATTTGTGTATCTTTCTTTTCCACATTTCACATTTTTATTTTATGCATCTGTGGCAGGATTTATTATATTTTGAACCCTATGGGTTTAATGTCATATTCCTTGTGCTATTTGTGATGAATGTTGTCAGCTAATCACTGTTTTTATCACTACTAGTTAATAGATTTGCATCAGGGATATAGAATATTCATTTTGCTGTCCATAATTATAATCAATTATAGCTAACCATTATTGCTTTGCCCATTAAATGAGACGTAAAGCCATTAAGGTCCTGTGTATTGTGTCAAATTGACATTCACTCTATCGCTTTTATTATTATTATTGCTATATCTGTATAAAATTAGCCTGGTTTTCGTATTTCTTGCTCAATAAATTTATTTACTATAACACTGGTATTAAAACGTGCATACAGTACATGATATGTTACTACAGGCCTGATTCTTTGTTTTTGGGCAACCAGTTTTCTCCTTTGTAAAGATGTTAAAGCGAAGACGTTGTAAACGTTGGAAACATCTCAAGGGGCACAGAGGCGATGAGTAGGGACAATGGAGACAATTTCCTCTGTTGCCTCTTTGAAGTATCAGGCCTTATACTTAATGTTTTTGTACTTAATAATAATAATAATAACTTTCGATTTATATAGCGCCTAATAACTAACACTTAATTCTCTAAGCGCTTTACATTAGTGCCCTGGTCATAGAGCCAATAACATCCCTTTTTAATGTTTCTCAGCTCCCTTGGGAGTATACAACCTGGGCAACAGTTTATATCGCTCCAAAGGCTTTTTCATTCACAATATCAACCTCTACCCTCGCAGGTACCCATTTATTCCCCTGGGTGAAGAGAAGCAATTATAGTAAAGTATCTTGCTCAAGGACACGAGTGTCACGACCGGGATTCGAACCCACACTCCGGTGAATTAGCACCAGAACTTGAATTCGATGCTCTTAACCACTCGGCCATGACACTCTTCTTAGTATCTAGGTCTTATATAGATGCTGGCCTCTGTAAAGTATATAGCCTGTTACTACTTTTTTGTATTATAATTTGTATTTTATTTAGTATAGGCCTAATAATAATAAATGTGTAGGCATTTTGGCCCTGAATAATTATGTACTTTTAATTGAATTTTTGTTTTCTGTTTTGCAAGACTGAAGTTTTTCTTATCGTCCATGTATTGTCCATTATTTTCATGTAATTATTAATTTTACCTCTGTTTATTTTGTTCGAAGGGTATGGAAAGATTATCAATCATTGTCAAAGAAGAGTTATCCGAGCTGCGGCAGTAGAGGAAGACCGAACGTACTACAGGAATGTTAGTGACCTCCTTGTCTGAAATATTTGTTTATAGCCACCATTAACCCTGGGCGGCTAATGAAATTTACTACTCGACTAGTCACACCTCAAATAGTCTGGTCTTGGTGACTAGTTGTGACTAATTTTTTATATCTCAGGATGCATTGCGGCATAATGTTTACCGCAGGCGCAACGTCGTAAATTTTACGCTGAAAGGATTGAAGGATTGTGTCCATTTATGTCTGATTGTGTTTCGAAAGCAAGTTATGTTGTCGAGAATCGTCGTGAGCGACACACGTGGGAAGTTGCGACTTGTTTTGTTGTAGCCGTGGCGAGAGGATTAACTGAGTAGTTGAAAAACAGAGTCGCGACTTGACTAGGCAATCAATAGTCACTGTTTGACACTAGTCGCACTAGTCGTTCAGACCTAGCCACCATCCATAGATTCACCACAATGGTGTGTCTTTTAACCAGGGTATATTGAAGAGTGAATAGTATACCCCCCCCCCCTGAAATAAATGTACAAGTAACCTACAGATACTTATTATATTGCCAATACAACATAATACATACTTATAAAGTACAAAATGACACATTTATTATATTGTAGTATTTATACTTTGAATGGTAAACAAGTTAGATTAGAAAACTAGTAGTTAATAGTTCTGGTTCAAGGATTACTGCACAGAAAGGGCTTGACCTATTATTACTCAGATTTGAACGAGGGTGTTTTCAACATTGTTTCAGAGTCTGTAGTTACGTAGATGGAGCATTTTGAATTTGGGGAGAGATTGTTCTTTAATTTGGCGGCAGTGATATCAGGGTTGTAGCAGACCAATTTCGGTGGTGGGCTATAAATCCAAGTCGCCTTCAACTCTTAAAGGCAGTGGCGACTATTGGTAATTACTCAAAATAATTATTGTCATATAACCTTCCTTGGTTATGAGTAATAGGGAGAGGTTGATAGTATAAAACATTGTGCGAAACGGCTCCCTCTGATGTGAGGTAGTTTTTCAAGTAATTTTCCACAAATTTTGATTTTGTGACCTCAGAATTAGATGAGGTCTCGTAATCAACATGCATCAGAAAGCATACTACTTCATGTGACAAGGCTGTTTTTTCTTTCATTATTACCTCGCAAATTCGATGACCGATTGAGCTCAAATTTTCACAGGTTTGTCATTTTATGCATATGTTGAGATACACCTACTGTGAAGACTACTGTAGACTACTGTAGGTGTACAGTAGGTGTCCACTGTCTTTAAGCAAAAAAAAATAACAGTTGACGATGCCAGGATTTTTAACTGTTTTTGGTTATGGGAGCAAAAGGTTGAATGGTCTTTTGGCCGAGTTCTTTCTCTGTGACATTTGATACTCCTTATCGTTAGCTGTGTTTCAGCTCAATGCACAGTGGACTATATTTTGATCTTTACTCCTCAGTAAATTGTTGTGGTACCCTCTGCTAGTTACAGGGTTCAAACTGGTCTCTTCTCACCAGTGAATACTTGTTGCTCCATATGTGGCTTGGTGTCCCCCCCACCCCCAAACCAGTTGTGTATTCAAGCTCTGCTGCTTCTGTTCAGCAGAGTGTGGGTTCGAATCCCGGTCGTGGCACTTGTGTCCCTGAGCAAGACACTTTACTATAACTGCTTTTCTCCACCCATGGGTGAATGGGTACCTATGAGGGCAGAGATGGTTCTTGTGGTTGGATTAGCTTAGTGTGCTACATATTTGGCGGCACAGGCTGTATACTCCCCAGGGAGCTGAGATGGTTTAAGGAATGAAATGGCCCAGTGATCAGGGTAATTATGTTGGAAGCGCTTTGAGACTTTATAACGCGCTGTATAAAAGCCAAAAATTATTATTGTGTTGTGGTAATTTCAGGAATTCTGTAGAGGATTTTAGGGTATTTCTGTACAAGATGGTAAACTCAGTCAGGGTTTGCCCTTGACCTTTTTAGTGAATGGCCATTGGGACCTGTTGGCTTGTCGACCATTTCACTCCACCATTGGCCTTTTCACAGGTCAATATTTCAAATGAAATAGGGATGCTTTTCAACACTAAACTAGCTAGCGGGACCACTTAGAATGAATATCTACTGGTCCTCGTTTGTTTTTACTGGCATTTGGCCAGGGAATAACTGTTTTATTGAGAACGCCGGTTAAAGTATGGGAAGAAATTGTGTACGGGGGTTGGGGGGGGCCCTCTTCCTTACATCAGGCATGGTTTAGCAAGCACCCTCAGTGGTCTCGTGGTTGAGGCAACTGCTTTAGAGTGATAGGGTCATGGGTTCAAATCCTAAGTAGGCTGTGGATTTTTTCCAAAAGATTTCAGGGTAGCACCGAGTGAAAGGGTAATGTAAACTATATTAATAGGCTTTGTTTTTTGTGGTGTCTGGAGATGACTTTTTTTTTAGGGAAACTACTTTTGTTTTATTGAACAAGAATTAAACCTCTCTTTTGACAAAAATTCAGTTTATTTTCCATTCAGAACACACAGGGTTGCTTATATGTCTAGCCTGTCTTATATTTATAGGATTTGAGGCATTGCATGGTGAGGTATTAATATGTTGGTTTGTGGTAACACCATGTGTTAATCTGTACTTGCCAGGAAGAGTTTGTTCTTAGCGAACTGTCTTTCTTTATTATACTACCGTACAGTATATTTATCGGGTGATCGGAAGTCTTCTCAGCTCTGAAACGACTGCTTTTTAGCCTCTACTCGTCTTATGTTGTTATATTCCTGTTCAATTGAGTGTCTTATAACTGGCAGTATTGTTTCTTATTTCTCCCTGGTACATTCATGTGGGAATCTGTATTTTGAAGATGTGTTCTGTCTGAGAAGAGCCACGTGTTTTGTACTCAATAATTTGTTCAAAACTACATGTGGGGTGTCGTGGCAGAGCGGATAAGAGCACCAAACTCAAGCTCTGGTGTTTCTGTGCAGCAGAGTGTTGGTCCGAGTCCCAGTCTTGACACTTGTGTCCTTGAGCAAGACACTTTTAAGTCTGTAGTTGCTTCTTTCCACCCAGGGGTAAATGGGTATCTGTGAGGGCAGATATGGTTTTTGTGATTGATTTAGCTGAGCAAATTTGTTGCACTGACTGTACAGTATACTCCCCAGGGAGCTGAGAAGTGTTAAGGAAGGAATTTAATGGCTCAGTGACCAGGCGTGATGTGTAAGCCTAAAACCAAAATTATTATTCTTTATCGCAGATCCAAATGGGCAATTCCAAGCAAACATGGACATTACACCAAAAATCAAAAAATTTTCACAACTTTCTTTCCACTTGGAAGTTATAGCTAACATATGAAACCAATTTATTTTTAGTTGTTGAATGAACCAAATTTTGCCAACTAAGAACTCGGCTTATGGCTTGACTAAATTGACTGGAAAACTGCAGTTCGATTGACCGTAATGCAACTGACAATGGTTTTTTCCATGGATACCTAATAGTTCAAGTTGCTGACCATTTATAAGTATCCTGCTGGATACTCATGTATACAAAACTAAGAGTTGTGTGTTACATGTAGTAAAACTTGCGAAAGTTTTATAGTTTGAGGAAACTTTTGAATTGTGAGTAGTTATATTTTTCCATGTTCTTTATGTGTAATGCGACTGACCGCTTTTTTTACACCCAGAGCACGAAGCCCACAACATTTTTAATATCATCACTTCAAAGCCTCGTGTATTAAGTAGAAATCTATAAACTTAGGGGAAAGAATAACTAACTTAGATTTACTAGCACCAAGATCAAGAAATGACACAGAAAAGTGTAATGCGACTGACCATGAAATTGCCCAAATTTAACATCTATTTAAAAAAAAAATTGAATGCACGTCTTACCATTACAAAAAAGCCTGTGTTAAATATTGATTTTTTCCCCAATTAATTTTGGTGTGTTTGGGTAGGGTATACACACTCAAACCGGGGACCTATTGGTATAGGTCCGTAGGTTGAAAGTGTGTGCAAAAAAAACAATGGAAACTGTTGCCAAAAAGTTACACTACAAACAAAAGGGGGACACTGGAGATCCTCAATTGCAGGTGTTTACACTATGTGTATGAAATTAACTGTCCAAAAAGTCCAAGGGTTAAGATAATCAGGCTGTTTTTGCATGTCCCACACAGTGATGTGATTATTTAGATAATATTATTCAGATAATATGTGCAAAAAAAACAATGGAAACTGTTGCCAAAAAGTTACACTACAAACAAAAGGGGGACACTGGAGATCCTCAATTGCAGGTGTTTACACTGTGTATGAAATTAACTGTCCAAAAAGTCCAAGGGTTAAGATAATCAGGCTGTTTTTGCATGTCCCACACAGTGATGTGATTATTTAGATAATATTATTCAGATAATATGTGCAAAAAAAACAATGGAAACTGTTGCCAAAAAGTTACACTACAAACAAAAGGGGGACACTGGAGATCCTCAATTGCAGGTGTTTACACTGTGTATGAAATTAACTGTCCAAAAAGTCCAAGGGTTAAGATAATCAGGCTGTTTTTGCATGTCCCACACAGTGATGTGATTATTTAGATAATATTATTCAGATAATATGTGCAAAAAAACACAATGGAAACTGTTGCCAAAAAGTTACACTACAAACAAAAGGGGGACACTGGAGATCCTCAATTGCAGGTGTTTACACTGTGTATGAAATTAACTGTCCAAAAAGTCCAAGGGTTAAGATAATCAGGCTGTTTTTGCATGTCCCACACAGTGATGTGACTATTTAGATAATATTGTAGTTATAATAATACAATACAGTTATACGAGGGCATCATGCAGGAGCCTCTATGCGCAATACAAAACAGAGAATGATGAAAACAAATATGTTAAAAGTAATTTGTTACAGTTTGAACTCTTAAGATCCGACTTCATGGTTGGGATAGAATGGCGACAGATTCATTGTAGATAGTTATGTCGGACTATTATTTTTATTTCCTTGGGACGGCTAATGATTTTACTTGATAGAATAGTTGCGGTTTCAATTGGTTGTACTTATTTGTTTAGTTTTTAAGGAAATTGCTAAGAAATACAAGCATGGAGTAAATTCTGTATGCATCAATATATGCTAGTCAGAAAAAAATTCATGAAATGAAAAAAACAAAGATCAAATGACCACAAACTTTTCATAGTAGAAAAAAAAAAGTTGGAAAAAAAAAGCAATTAATTTTTTCATATGATCAATTTATCACTCAAATAAATGGTGCATGACAGGTTTATATTGCTGCAAAATCAATTATGCAAACATACAGAGACAATCTTTATGAGGTGATTTGGCAGTCTTGCTGATTTATTACAATGTATCCATATTTTGTTAAATGTTTATTTGAAATGCTTGATTTAATAATAGTCAGAACATATTATATTGTTTTAAGAATTTATAAAAATGGAATGTTTTGTATGTTTTGCTGACACACAATTTTAATACTGCTAAAAAATTTACAATTTTTTGGTCGGAGTATGTAATGAAATTATTTTTAATTATTTTTTGGATGGAGTATGTAATGAAATTATTTTTAATAAGTACGGAATGTTTAGCTATTTGTGCGCATGGTTTTTATTAGTAGGTCTAAGATAGTACAAGTGTGATAAATATTACAGCTATGCTGCCACTGGTGAGCTTACCCTCTATGAATCAAGATAAGGTACAGCACAGGCAATGTTTGTTGAACTACTATTCCTACCACTTTAAATGAATTTTAATCAATTGTATTCATATAGATCCTTAACGTTTATTCATATCTAAAACAAGAGTCATTTTAAAGGCACTGGACACTTTTGGTAATAACTCAAAATAATTGTTAGCCTAAAAACTTACTTGGTAACAAACAATGGAGCGCTGAGTGAGAACCGGTTAACTCTGTAGTAATGTAGTTTTTGAGAAAGGAGTAATTTCTCACTACAATATTTGAATTGAATAAGAGGTCTCTAATGCAAGGCATCTGAAAGCACACAACTTGTGCGACAAGGGTGCTTTTTCTTCCATTATTCTCTTGCAACTTGCCGACCAATTGAGACTAGATTTTCACTGCTTTGTTATTTTATGCATATATTGAGATACACCAAGTGAGAAGACTGGTCTTTGACAATTACCAATCAGTGCCTTTGACCAAGACAAACTCTTCCCATAAATTAATGGTTCATTAAAACCCTTCAATGAAGTGAGTACAGCCCCGTTCATAAGTACATATTCTCTTAAATACTCTATTACCTACTAAAACTGAATTTAAAAATTTAATTGTTCATTGATTCAACTAGTGTATTATAGGAAGAGTTGTATTAAAATATCTTATCAAGATTGATGTGTTATAACCGTCCTAAAGACCCAGTCCCACTGCAGCGATAACGAGACAATAACGATAACGACGCAAAGAGAACGCACTCTATTGGTTGGATGAGCGTGTGCGTATTCTGCGTGGAGCAATTCAAGCAACACAATGGGTTCCCTTTGCGTCGTTTTCGTTATTGCTGCAGTGTGACTCAGCTTTTAGGCTAGGCAGGGCTCGCAATTACACTAGGCTGGAACACAGACCCGAGGCCAGTGGATTTTGATTCAAGCCAGTGGTCTTGTATTTTTCAATTGAGTAATAATATTCTATCTCATTGTGTAAGAGCTTTGTGGAAATAATTGTTTGACTATGAGTCTGATAGATATCTTTTAAAGGCAGTGGACACTATTGGTAGTTACTCAAAATAATTATTAGCATAAAACCTTTCTTGGTGACGAGTAATGGGGAGAGGTTGATGGTATAAAACATTGTGAGCAACGGCTCCCTCTGAAGTGCCGTAGTTTTCGTGAAAAGAAGTAATTTTCCATGAATTTGATTTCGAGACCTCAGATTTAAAACTTGAGGTCTCGAAATCAACCATCTAAACGTACACAACTTCGTGTGACAAGGGTGTTTTTTTCTTTCATTATTATCTCGCAAGTTCGATGACGGATTGAGCTAAAATTTTCACAGGTTTGTTATTTTATGCATATGATGAGATACACCAACTGTGAAGGCTTGTCATTGACAATTACCAATAGTGTCCACTGCCTTTAAATCTCTTGAGTATCAAAGTACACCTATACTACATGTATAGATTTCCTTGGTGGTTGTTCAGCTCATTTTGATTCTGGTCTTGTTAAAAAAAAAACTGGTCCAGTAAAACCATTTTGAGCTACAAGCTTTTTAGTCTGGTGGATATTTTCCCCAAACCCATTGACATCGGGGCCCAATTTCATAAAGCCTGTTGTTAGCACAAAGAACTGCTAAGCAACGGACAATTTTTCTAAGCAGAAACAGGTTTTCAGCCAACAATCTATCAAGTTTACATTGTTGCAACTGGTGCGCCAATCACCTTTTGCTTATACATGTACTCAAAACAATTTGTCAAGCAGTATTTCTTGCTCAACAGCTTTCTCAAATAGGACCCAAGTCTGTTTTTAAAGCCGGCGAACTGTAAACATATCAGCTTGATGTCCAAACAAGTAGTCCATATCCTTATGTTCCAGCATTTCCCACTGTCCTTGCTCAACCAGATCCTTTATTGCAGCTCGGATTTGATTTTTAATCTCTTTCTGCCGTTCGGGCTCATTCTCAAATGATATTTTGCTGGCACTAAAAACCATAATTCCACCTGTTGTGAAAGACAGAAAACATACAATCAGCATTCTCATATATTTTGTAGAAACATGTGATCTCATAAGTTTACATGAACTATACAGCTTGCATTTTTTTTTATTGTTAATTTTTTGGAGACCGAAAGTTTTTGGATGGAAAAACGCATTTAGCGAATCCACAATCCCCACAACCAAAACCCTGTAATGCTATTTTGTGGCTTTGCCGTATGCTTAATTATTTCCAATAGAGAAACACCACTACCAGTTTATGTGCATATAATATCTTTCAATCAACGATGTTATTTATTTCCATTGATGACAGTTTGTCAAATATGGAAGTTGAACTTGTAACAGCGTTTCATATGAAGTAGACAGCACTGCAAAATTCATTTCTCTGTGTCAAAAGCTTGGCATGGTGTGAATGATAATATTCAACTATAAGGTTGCGGGTACATTGGTTTATAGGATTTGAGGCATTGCATGGGCAGGTATCAATGTATATTTGGTTTGCGGTAACACCATGTGTGTATCTACTTGCCAGGTAGAGTTTGTTCTTAGAGAACTGTCTTGCTTTACTCTACTGCCGCGGAGTAGATAATCGGAGGTTCGGGAGACTTCTCAGTTCTGAAAAGAACTGTCCTGCTTCTATTACCAGGGCGGATGGTATAGAAAATAGACTGGACTACTACTTTAGCTTATAGGATCGTAAATAACTGTATTGCCACGGGTACAATGGTGTACTATTCTTTTGAGGGAGTTTTAGCTCTGAAAAGAGCAGGTTTTGGTAAATAAGTTTATTTTTGGTAATGCTTTGTTGGGAAGTCAGACATGGTTGTAGTTGAATAGTCAATCACACAATGGCGAGGTCAGACTGCATGGTTGATAGCCTTGGTTGGAGGGCACCTTTATAGTAGTGCACTGTTAATACCTTGTGCACGTCTATACAGGGCGAGTCAAAATGAAGCTGACCGAGATGTATGATTTAAAAATTAAGAAAATCAACTGACACTCAAAACCCCGGTGAAGCACATATTTAACCAGCATTCTTTCCTGCTTAACTGATAAAGAAATGATAAGTGATCATTTCTAAGAGAAGTTAAGCCTGTTTTACTGAAGGCACTCGTGTTTGTAGCTGTCCATGGAATGTTAATGCTTGACTGAATCAAAATTTTAGTACACAGCTAAAATGCTTACATTTTGTTTTGTCAAGTATTCCGTGGACAGCTCGCAAAATGAGTGTCTTTATTGAAATAAGCATAACTCCTCTTAGGAATTATCAATTTCATTCATTCTTTTTTATAATAAGCAGGAGAGAGTACTTGCTAAACATGTGCTTACATGAACTTTTAAATGTCTTTTGGTTGTTTTGAAAAACATCACAAATCCTGGTCACAACTTCTTTTTTGGGTGTTTACAGTCCATTTTACCCAAACCCAACAATTTATAGAAATGCAAGAATTAGAAATGAATGGCATTTACATGAGGGCTACACATGAACATCTTACACCGGATGAACACAGCCTAAATGATGATGATGAATACTTTATAGCACAGTGTCCAGCATACCTTAAAATAGCTTAATGTGACATCGCTGTTGGCTTTATCCAGCAGCCAAGCCCAATAGCGTAAAGCTGCTTAAGCGTAACACGGTGCTGAGCAAAAATGAGCAAAATACCAGTCACAGATTCTACATTTACATTCTATTTTGGCCAGTCACCTAACTCTGGTAAGCATAATTTACTTGTGCTTATATAAGCAGCTTGATGAAATTGAGCAGTGAAGAGCCCTTAGTATGGCTATTATTTAATACATGTTGCAGAGCTTAGTGTATTTTTTAGCACTGTACCTTTTTTGACAATTCGATTCCATTCCACAAATGCATCTTCGGCAATATGCCCAACGCCTATGGCTCCTATGCAAGTTAAAGCATCGTAACAACCTAAATGAAGGCAAGGTACCATACATGATTAAATCATCAACATGTGTAACCTTAAAGGCACTTGGTTATTGTCAAAGACCAGTACTCTCACTTGGTGAATCCCAGCATTATGCAAAATCAGAAATCTGTGAAAATTGGAACAGAAAAATGAAAGAAAAAGTACCCTTATTGCACAAGTTTGTGTGCGTTCCAACGCCTAAAAAAGGCTTCAGGCTTGAACAAAAAGGTTTCATACCATCTTCAACTCCTTTGATTTTGTTTTTGCCGAGGCTGTCACAGAAGAGCTTTCTGTAGACTCCCTTGGAGGCGCTAATGTCCAAGGACTTCTGAGACAAATCTACAGCGTCAATATTCTTGAATCCCCGCTTTGCCAACTAGGTAACAAAATAATAAAAATAATATTACTGTATACTCGGTACTTTCCTGACTTCTGTGAAAAAAAATCACAGGCATATTACTCGGGTGGAATTTGAACCCAATGACTTTAGTGGTCCTAGAGCAGTGTCATACCAATTAAGACAACTGAGATTTCCTGATAGCTAGAGGCAATTTGAAACTGCAATGATTTAACAATTTAAAGAATAAGAGTATTGAAGAGCTTTTAGATTAATATCAATGTTAGTTTTTAGTTTACAGATCAGTCAATCTAATGATGTTATCCCTGTTTTTAGTTAGTAGTATGCAATTGAACTTCAAGATGATTATTCACACAATAAATAAAATGTTGTAAATACCTCCACTCCGACCTGCCCAGTACCTGCTGCACAGTCGATAATGAGAGCGTTCTTGTCCTCCACTCGTTTACTCAACTCCTCTGCACCACCCACTGGGGCAACGTACTTTGAGTTTTCCAAATCCTTGAAGAGCAAGTAAAAAGAAAGATGGTTCAGAAGATGGGGTGGAAATCTAAAAATGGGTCATTCATAACCAGTTTTTTTATCGGTGTGTTTTTCTGAGCATCTTCTAGCAAGGAAACCTTTATCTCTAATTCTGGAATGGTTAAGTCATCAGAGTTGGGGGTTCGAATCCCGGTCGCGGCACTTGTGTCCTTTCAAGAGCAAGATACTTTACTGTATTTGCTTTCTCTTCACCCAGGGGTATAATTGGGTACCTGCGAGGGTAGTGGTTGATATTAGTGTATGAAAAAGCCTGCAGTGAAGCGCTAGGGATTTCCCAGGTTGGTCCTGGGGAGCTGGGAAAGATTAAAGGAATGTTATTGGCCTGATCAGGGTACTATAAACTTTATAAAGCACATTGAGTTGTGCACATTGTGAAATGCACTATAAGAACTAGTTATTATTATTTATTTGTAAATCTCAAAACTCCTTCAATACTTGATTAGCATAATATCTTTCAGGGCTTAATATCTAGGATACACTACTCCTGGAACTACGGGGTTTCGTTCTGCTATCATCTCCCGTAACAGGACACGATAGCGGAACGAAGCGACATAGTTCTAGGAGTCAGCCTACACTAGACCGCAGGCCAGAGAGGCCGGTGATTTTAGCCCCAGGCCAGTAACCACACAACAGGCCGACAGTCTGTTTTCTCCCTCTATTTAGTGGTTGCACTCTTGGTATCCAAAGCTGACTTACCTCGTCGTAATGTTCAGCCCATTTGTCATAGAATTGTCCAACGGCTTCCTTGAAGTTAGTCTTGGCAGACATTTGATAAATCACCTTAACATTTTCTGCTGTATCTCTAATTGGAGTGGGCTCGGCCATTCTGGCAGTTGAGTTCTACGCCTTTAACTTTCACAGTATCCAGATATCTAACTAAA